>NW_012267313.1:6732111-6733612 GCF_000151885.1 Dipodomys ordii | reverse complement strand
ATATATATATATATATATATATATATATACATGGAAAAGGTAGCATAGCAGCATAGGGTGTATGGATATTTGGGACACCTCATATAAATTATTTGTGCCTTCTGGGCCTGCTCAGACCCTGTTAGTATATACACTATTTCCATCTGATGATGGAATATTTGGGTCCATTCCCACTTTTGCGGCTTAGTGGGCCAGATGATAATGTATGCTGGACAGCTCAGTTCCTAATGTAAACTGGTGGTTCATAATCAAGTCAGTCTCTACTATGGTCCAGAAACAAGCCAATTATTTTTCTGTAAAGAAGAATAATTATTTACAGAGCATGACAGGGATTTTCTTAACATTTTAAAGTGTGATTCATCAATAGAGGTGTGGCACCCAAGTCATAAAGCAGCCAACATAGCAAGCAATCTGAAACTGTCATAGATCCTTCTCTTGTTCTGGGTTCCACTCAAAACAACTGGCTTTTTTTTTAGTTGGTTGTGGAGCTTGAACTCTGGGCCTGGGCACTGTCCCTCAGCTCTTCAGCTCAAGGCTAGCACTCTACCACTGGAGCTACAGTGCCATTTCTGGTTTTCTGGTGGTTAATTGGAGAGAAGAGCCTCACAGACTTTCCTTCCCAGGCTGAATTTGAACTGTGATCCTCAGATCTCAGCTCCTGAGTAGCTAGGATTATAGGCATGAGCCACCGGCACCCAGCAAAGAACTGTCTTTTTTTATGACAAAAAAAATGGAATGGAACAACACATACAAATAAAGAACATGTAGCCTCTACAGTCCAAAAAGCCCATGTGAATCAGTTTTCCATTAGTGTGGTAAAACATGAGATAATCATCTCTAAAGTGGACAGATTTATTTTGGCTCATGGCTACCGAGTTTCCAGCCCATGGTCAGCTGGCTCCATGGCTTTTGTACCTACAATAAAGCCATAGATCATGACACAGTAAAGCAAAGCTGTTCACCTCATGGAAGACAGAAAACAAAGAGACAGGAAGAGAATGAGGTTCCAATATTCTTTTCAAGAGTATACTCTCAATGATCTAACTTCCCTTCCCATGCCCCACCTCATTCCATAAGTTGTACAGCCTCCAAATACAGGCTTGGGACCAAATCTTTTTTTTTTTAATTTTTTTGTCGGTCGTGGAGCTTGAACTTTGGGCTTGGGCGCTATCCTTGCACTCTTCATCTCAAGGCTAGCTCTCTACCGCTTGAGCCACAGCACCATTTCCGGGACCAAATCTTTTACACAAGGGTATCTATTCAAACTATAGCACTCTCATATGATTTCTTTTTTTCTTGTTGTAGGAGGAATCATATTCACTAACTCATCACTTACCTTAGAAAAGATATCTCAGAAGAATGACATTGCCCCATTTGTTAGGAAATGGAAAAACTTGGAAAACATTATATTAAGTGAAGTAAGCCAGGCCCAAAGAAACATAGGTCCCATGGTTTCCCTTATTTGCAATATCTAGTATATGTATGAGTCAAGCGGAAAAGG
>NW_012267313.1:6442839-6719980 GCF_000151885.1 Dipodomys ordii | reverse complement strand
GAAGAAGAAGAAGAAGAAGAAGAAGAAGAAGAAGAAGAAGAAGAAGAAGAAGAAGAAGAAGAAGAAGAAGAAGAAGAAGAAGAAGAAGAAGAAATAAGAAAGTACTCAGAGTAAAAAAGTTCTTATCACCCAAGCAGGACCATACATTTGCACTATTCTCTATCTCCAAGTAAATGCATCAAGGCTACAAATAAAACAATGTTCACCTCAAATAGTGTAAATGCTTAGAGGGGCCAAATCAAAGCTCATCAAAACAAAACCCCAAGAAATGAGTACTCAGAAGGGATAGGGTGGGGTTCAAATGAAAGGGATACACAAATGAAGAGGAGGAGAAGAGGAGAATGCAGTCAAAAGTTCATTAAGAAGAATGAGGGAAGGGGCAAGTACGAGAGGGATGGGTAAGCATATTAAAGGGGGTGACATTGATCAAGATATATTATATTTATAAGCCATTTGCCTAACTGGTAGCTCCTTGCTATAACTACTTAAAGATAATTTTTTTAATGAGAAAAAAGACCATGTTCTCTGAAGGATGGTTAATTGGGGACTGCTTAGCTTTTGATTTACAGCAAGTACAATGTATGGTCAATTCTCCAAATTTACTTTAATGTATTTCCTTAAATGCTGGTGTTTGGGATGATATTGACATAGTGTCAGAACAGGTGAGGAATTGCACCAGTGATCACAGGGCTCACCCTCAGCTTATGTTGGGCTCTGTGTCCACTCACCATCTGGGCTCCTCATTTCCATGATCCAGTGCTTGCCCCTGACTCCCTGGCTGCAGGTAACTGGGCCCGGTGAGACCCAGGGAGTATTGGGAGTCTGTGTTTTCAGGGAGATTGGAATCAGGGCTCACTGAGGATTCTTCTTTTTTGAAGTTGGGAGTTACTGAGCCATGGGAAGACAGATGAAAGTGTTCCAAGAGGAGCAGAGTGACAGGGGAAGGGGCGGGTCCATGGCCATTCTGGCCTCTGTCATTTTGATAAACTAACAGTGGGGTGGACGGGTGGATGCTGGGCATGTGGTTTGTGTGTGTGTGGTCTTGCCGTGGGCTCCCCACTGTGATGGTGGGGCTGGTGGTGTCCAGTGTAAGGTAAGTGGTCACGGGGGCACTGCCGTCAGGAGGAAGCTAGTTCTTGCCAAAGCAGGGTACTATAAAATGGGGTCAACTGCCCTATGTGTGGCTCTTCTACTGTGACCGCTGCCTTGTTCATGCTTCTGTTATACTGTGACCCAAGGTAGGGTGAGTATACTAAAAGTGGAGCAGAGGGGTGTCTGACCTTGTATTTCTAGCTTCAGGAAGTGTGAAGCTAAGTAAGCCTATTTTTCTTTTCTTTTTATTTTCTTTTTTTTTTCAGTTTTGGATGGTTATTAGTACTTCACAGTATCTTTTCCCAGGCCAGCTCCTCGATGCCAGCTAGGACCCTCTTCCAGCCTCAGAACCCAGCTCCAAAGCTAGTCTGTCTTGCAGGGGTCTCCTGAGACCTTGACAGAAAGGAGGATTCCAAGCAGAAGCCAGATAACTTCACCTCAAATAGCCTCCACTCCTCTGCTATAGAATAGTTCTGTTTCTTCTGTGGAAGACTGAATTTCCTCTTCAAGCTTTCTGCTCTGCACACGTCCAACTTGAGGAAACATGCTAAACGATACTGGACCATCAGTCCCATCACCAGCACAGTACAAGATAACTTGGCAGTCCACAAGGACCACGGGTTTTACAAGTAAAACAGGGTCCTTTTGTAAAAGTAGGCGAAGACTTCTGGGATCAAAGCTGAGATCCCAAACAGCACTGCCCTGGAGATGGATGTTTCCCTAACAGCCCTTTCCTCAGCTTTTCTGGAAAGGCCTAGAACACGGCCTTCCTTGTCCATGACCTGAATCCCTCGAACAGGCTCAAGACTTCGGGATGCAAAGACATTCATTGCACTGACTTGGGTGAAAAAGATGATAGGTAAGGCCCTTTTGATCGAAGAATTAATCAGGGGATACTTTATTTGAACCAAATAAGGGAACAATCCAAGGAAGGTTGAAGAGCCAATTGCTCCGTTCCTAACACCACTCGCTCTGCCCCATGCCGCCTATAGCTGGAGCTGCCATTGCCGATGGTGAAAGCTGTTGCATAGGCATAAAAGGAAATTTGAGGAACAAGCGTGGATATCATTTCTTTTACTGGCATCGTTGACAAAAACAGCATGGGTGCTGTCAAGGCAGGAAAGCTGCTGGCCGGAGGAGCTCAGGGATCAGCCTGCTGCTGTCAGGGTGCACGTTCAAAGACTCCTCTTCCACCCGTCTTTAATCCTTTGGTCATTCAGGTTGTGTCTGGCTGCATCTTCATTGGGGAACAATAGTTGCCTTGATTTTTCTATTCTTTCAATTGAAATGAGCAGATTTGTAGGATCCAATAATTCTGTCTAGTGAAGAAATCTTTTTTAATTTTTATTTATTTTTTATTGTGAAAATACTGTACAAAGGGGTTACAATTACGTGGGCAAGATAATGAGTACATTTCTTATCAGGCATTGCAGCCTCCTCCTTTGTTTCCCTTCCCATCCCTTCCCATCCCTTCCCATCCTTCCCCGCCCCCCCCAACAAAGTTGTAAAGTTCATTTTCGACATAACAACTTGTACTTCTCATTGTTGCAACGGGTCCACCTGTATCCTTATTTAAACGACTTGTTTTTCCCCTTCCCCTCTACAAATTATACCGACATCAAATACAGTGAAAGCAGGGGTTATATTGTGGGGGAGGGACATACAAAGCAACAAAGAAATAATCTTATAAATGCGTTCAAAACAATCGCATGAAAGAAAAATAAACATTTGAATACATATCTTAAGGTTCATTTTCCCTAACATCACCTTATCTGACCTTTTCTGCATGACTCAGACATACTAGATATTGCAAATAAGGGAAACCATGGGACCTATGTTTCTTTGGACTTGGCTTACTTCTAGTGAAGAAATCTTTGAACAAAAGATTGGCGTTCCAAGATGCTGAAGCACAGGCTATGCTCCATGTGGGCTGGGAGCCACTGGCCCCGCACTTCCTCCAAGTCTATTTTTCTTGGTAAACTCCAACCTCAGTTATTTGATAATAGCAACATAAAATGACCAAATGCAAATTGAGACTAATATATATTATATATAACATAAAACATAAAAGCCCAAGAAATATGAAAAGAGATAGCTGTCTAAATGAGAGCAGCAATTATGCATAAAAGCTTTGCTTTCCTTCCAGAAGCATACTTGTGAACATAAAACCTGCTCACCTTCTGTACTGCCTCCTACCCCTCACCCCAGTCCCTGTCCCCAGTCCTGTCATTCTAGTCTGGTTCTTCATAAGTGAATGCTACTACTGGTGCAATCTATATGTTCTCTATGTAAGTACAAATGTCTCTGTTTATTCACTTGCCAAATATTTATCCATGCCGTGATACGCCAGTGGTTATTCTAGGTGCTAAACAAATATGAACATGTGAGGGGAAAAAAATAAGCGCTTTTCTCAAGTAGTTTATATCCTAGCAAAGAGGGGAGAGAAAATAAACTCAGGAAAAAGTATAAATAATCAAGAAAATGATGAGCTAGTGAGAAGGAGTGTACAGAGAGATGAAGTGTGATGATCTGATGGGGACAGGGCCCTGGAGATGCCTGACTTTTCAGCCAATCTCTGGCACAGCTGATGGAACTGTCAGAAGATCGTGGCAGAGACTATTCCTGGTAGAAGAGAACTTGTGCAATGCTTTCCAAAGTGAGGTCCAAGGACTTGGGAGAGTTTCCAGACAGTTCAGGAGATCCACAAGTTCAAAGCCCCGATCCTAAGAATGCTAAGACATTCTTTAACTTCTTTATCGTGTTGACATTGGCATTGCTGTGGCAAAAGTCAAAGGGAGTAAAACTTGGAAGCATGGACAGGAGTCGTGTCAGTGGACATGAATTGTGGTGACAAGTTTTTAACATTCAGCACACATGACTTTACTTTTTTAAATGCTTTATTTTTGTGTGTTTGATCAGAGTAAGTTTATTTGAAGTGAAAGAAGAAAGCTGTGGCAGGAAAGTAGTGAGATTGTACACATGGACAATGGGACCTAAGGAAGAGTCTCATTCTTTTCATTTCACCTAGTAGTGTCTTTAGTAAAGCAAGAATGATTGATTCTATTATTCTCACCCCTAGAGGCTGCATCTTGGTAATGTTCTGGGTGCTGAATTGGGAATTCCACATGAAGCGCTTCTGCTCTGTCTCACAGTCATACCTGAAGTTCTTGTAATTTAGAAAGCATATTAGTACTTTTTAGGAATCTTAAGAGGATTTTTTTTAAGGTATTAGCCTGTTTGTGCTATGAAAACAGAATATCATAGACTGCGGGGTTTATAAACAAGATTTTTTCTCATAGTGCTGGAGGCTGGGAAGTTCAAGATCCAAACATTGGCAGATTTGGCGTCTGATGAGGATGTGTTGCCTGGTTCAGAGACAGTTCCTTCTTACTGTGGGCCTCATGTGCAGAAAGGCGGAAGTCAGCTTCTTTGGACTTACCAGTCCCAACCTGAGGGCTCCATCCAATTTCATGACCTACATCATCCCAATTCCCTGGAGAAGCCTCTACTTCTTGATCTCATCACAGTGGTACAAGATTTCTATGTATAAAAGTCAGGGGGAGGGGCACAAACATGTAGTGGATAAGAAATAATGATAGAATTAGGGCAAAAAATCACTACTCTGGGCAATGATTACAAAACAGAAATCCATCTGTTGGTGCTTCCTGAGGAAAGAACTCATTACAACCTATGTGGCAGTTTTTTCATAAATAGGGTAGATAGATGATAGATAGATAGATAGATAGCTATTAATCCAATAGCACTCCTAAATCAAGCTACTAGCATCCATAGGCCATAGATTTCCTGATGATACTCTAATGGTCTTAGTACTCAGGAAGTTAAGGCAGAAGGATCACAATTTCAGGACCAACTGGGCTATCCCCTATAGACCTATAGGCTCTCTGTCAAAACATTCTTTAAAAGACATTATGGGGATATATTCAGCAAATCTCAAACAACAAGAAAACTTATATAGCATAAACTGATTTCTTTAGATAAAAAAACAAAATATTACTATTTACCATACGTGGATCTTTTTGTATATTTACTTTTAAATACTTAAGACCTTTATAATACCATTAGTATGTGATTAATTAGATATTTGGTAATATTAGGAATTATTCTTTTCTATTACAGTGATTAAGTCTTAAAAAAAGAATCTATCAGCTGGGCGCTGGTGGCTCATGCCTGTAATCCTAGCTACTCAGGAGGCTGAGATATGAGGATTGTGGTTCAAAGCCATACTGGACAGAAAAGTTCATGAGACTCCTATCTCCAGTGAACTACTCAGAAAAAGCTGGAAGTAGTGCTGTGGCTCAAGTGGTAGAGCACTAGCTTTGAGCACTCGAGGACAGCGCCCAGGTCCTGAAAAAACAAAAATAACAGCAACAAAAAAATCTTTTATAGTTACATAAGTTACATTACAGTAAAAAAAATATACAAAGTCAGAATAAACATGCACATGTCCACTGCGACAGTTGATCTTCAATGTGCTCCAAAGCCTTAAATGTTGAAAAGTTGATCTGCAGATGTTAGTAGCACAGGGGAAAGGGAGGGAAATACAGCAGATGGAGCCTTTTGGAGAAACTGGCTCACTGAGAACAAGCCCACAGAGAGGGTATTGGACCCTGTCCCTTCCTTCTCAGGCTCTCTCACTTCAGCCTGTCCTGAATGAGCAGTGTTGCCCACCCCCCCCAAACACACCTTTTCTTCCTGTTATGATGCTTGACATGACCTATAAATAAAGTTATCAGGGCCAAGCGAACATAGACAGAAATCTGAAACTTATACCTAAAGGACGACTTTCCTTTTTTTTTTTGTCCAGTTCTGGGACTTGAACTCAGGGCCTGGGCACTGTCACTGAGTTTCTTTTGCTCAAGGCTAGCACTCTACCACACTGCCACTTCTGGCTTTTTCAGTGTATGTGGTACTGAGGAATCAAACCCATTGCTTTGTGCATGCAAGGCAAACACTCTGCCATTAAGCCACATTCCCAGACCAAAGATTTTCCTTCTTATAGGATGATTTTCTCAGATATTTTGTCATAGCATTCACTGACTAACACACACATTTTTGCCATTGTAATTTCACATGGCTTTCAAAGGGTTAATCAACATAAGTATAAGAATAAACTTAAAAGTATGATAATTACGAGAAGTACATTATCACGAGTTACGGGAAGAACTTCAGCAGCATGGACTGAAAAACTGTTAGAAACAAGAAAACCAATTAGGCCACTCATTAGAATACTAATCAATAGTTTCACTTCATTCAAAAAAATAGGCAGAAAAGAATTCTACAATGTACACAAGATTCCCATTCAGAATGGCAACACCAATGCAAAAACAAAGGCAATTACCTACCAAAAGAGAATACAGGAAAAGGTTTCGAAAAGGTTTTTGAAAGGTGTTTTTGAATATAGGAAAGTTATGAAACAGAAGAAAATGCCATCGAAGGCATAACAGGACAAAGATATCCATTTTCTAAATCTATCTGTCTATAGCTATTGTGTGCCCTTAAAATAACTGCAAAAGTAAATTTTAAAATGTGTTAAATGTCCTTTAAACAAAATTAACAGTATAATAAATGAATGAATGAATGAATAAATAAGCATATTTCAGAAAGTTGTCAGGTCTGCAATACTCCTTGCCAGTCTTCTGCTATCTTGGAGTGAAGGTCCACTCACGGTGAGCTCACTTATGGGAACTTCGGCTCTGCCACCCTGAACAGCCTCCCCCCAACACCCCGCCAAGCAAAAGAGGACAATGAAGCAGCTGTGAGCCCTCACACAACATCTCCCCGAAAATGTCATGTGTGCTACTTGGTTGAGGTTGTTACCCATCCAGCAACCTCAAACAATGCAGACACAGCAGATGTGTTTTCTATTTAGAATTAAACAGTTTATCTCAACCACTGTCATTGTTATAGGGAAAAATATAAATAAATATCCATCTTAATGTAAACTTCAAAAGATACTTTCTGGCACCATGAGATACTTTTAAATCCAAAGTCCTATGAGAAAGCTAGAGCACAGAGTTGTTGGGTTTGGTTGTTTTTTAATTTTTTTTTAAATAGAGATGCTGGCAGCCCTGAGAGGAGTAAAATGTAGCCTGGTCAAAAGATTTTTGGCCAGATATTATGTGTTATAACTCATGTCGTTGATGCTTAATGGTCCAAAACATTAAGTAAACATCATAAATGTCTTTTGTTATTCAATGTTCCGTTCAAACATGTTGTTTAACTCTTGTATAATGGATAGAAAATAAGAAAGCTGGAGCAGAGATTGGTCCCTATGGTAATCTTTAATTCACCTCTCAAGAGATCCATCTAAAAATGTGTGCCATCCTCAGAATTACAGCAATGAATAGCCTTTCTATCTTCAGAGTGAGTTTTCTGTCTCTGAAAGTTAAGGTTTACTGGTAACCCTGAAGTTTGAGGTCAAGTTCAAATTATCACCCATGTGTTCAGAAGACTCTGAACTTTGCTCTCTCTGAACTTGCGAATCAGCTTCCTCTGTGGTAACTAAACTAGAAATATGGGTGATGTGAGGTTACAAAGACAAGGAAAATGCTACTTTTCAAAGATGACTTTTCCAGAATAATGATTGCTATAGCCAAGGGGGACGCAAAATTGGTTTGTAAAATAGAAAGCCTATCAAGCTCGTGATCATCTGGCATAATCCATCCGGCCCATGAATCTTGACATAAACACTTTTGTGTTACCATAATCTGAAGGTTCCATCTAGTCATTAAAACATGACTCATTTTATCCTGGGTCTAACCTCAACTTTTCTCTAATAATGTATTTGTGTGTGTGTGTGTGTGTGTGTGTGTGTGTGTGAGTGTGTGTGTGTGTGTGTGTGTGTGTGTAATCTGTAGCTACAACATCAGTGAACAGTCTTACAATGACATTAAAATGGTAATATTTTCCCATGGCTTCTTTTCTTTCAGTTTGAATAAACACAGTTGCTCAGCTACACTACAGGGACTGTAGATTCTCATAAGCCCAACGTGTTGAAAGAGTTATCAGGATCCTTTGTTTCTATCAGGGGGAAAAGTTCAAATAACACAAACCAAATGGCCATCCATTTCTATTCTGTGAGTTTTATGCAAAGATTTCAAATCTCATTTAATACTTTGCATCTATCTCAGTCAATCCCAACTGTATGGTTTTTTCCTGTACCAGCACTATGCTTTCTTGGGATATGTACCTGCATTGCTGTCCATGCTAAGATTTCCCAAATGGAAGCCTTAGAATGTGGTAGTTTTACACAGCTATGATTTCCATGCCTGGTTTCAATACATAATTGCATCTACTGTGCTGTAAATGAGGAGATTCTGTCTTTGTCTTGATGGCTTTGCCAGTTGGATTCCAGCTACCTACTGTGTTCTTACACAGAAAAAACAATCTTCTCTCTATAACAGTCATTTAGAATCCCTTAGAATATGGTGATTACCACCATATCTACTGTGGTATAATCAAATCCATTGTGTTACTTTTTTGTTTTTATTGTGTGAATACAGTACAGAGGAGTTACAATTACATGGGCAAGATAACGAGTACATTTCTTATCAAGCATTGTTGCCTCCTCTTTGTTTCCCCTTCCCATCCCTTCCCATACTCCCCTCACCCCCCCACCCAATCCTCTCCTCACTCTCCAAAGCTGTAAAGTTCGTTTTTTGACATAACGACTTGTACATCTCATTGTTGTAATGGGTCCACCTGTATCCATAGTAAACAATTTGTTTTTTCCCTTCCCCTCAACAAATTATACCAACATCAAATACAGTGAAAGCAGGGGAGGGACATATACCATGGGGGAGGGACATACAAAGCAACAAAGAAATAATCTTATAAATGAGTTAGAAACAATTGCATGAAAGGAAAAACACAAAAACAAAAAAACACATTTGAATACTTACCTTGAGGTTCATTTCCCTAACATCAACTTATCTGACCTTTTCTAAAGAATGACATTGCCCCATTTGTTAGGAAATGGAAAGACTTGGAAAAAATTATATTAAGTGAAATAAGCCAGGCCCAAAGAAACATAGGTCCCATGGTTTCCCTTATTTGCAATAACTACTATATGTCTGCGTCATTGTGTTACTTTTAACTGTTTCTTTCCTCCTCCTCCCCCCTCCTTCTCCTCCTCTTCTTCCTCCTCCTCCTCTTCCTCCCCCTCCTCCTCCTCCTCCTCCCCCTGTTCCTCCTCCCCCTACCTGCTCCTCTTCCTCCTCCTCCTCCATCTAGATTTTGCTGTGTAGCCCAAACTAGCCTTGAATTTGTGTCCTTCTGTCTCGGCCTCCCCAGTTACTGGGATTACAGACATATGCCACTATATCCAGCTTTTAAAGTTGCATTTACATAGCACCTAGAACCATCAGTTCTGCAAGTGAATGACATAGAAAGTAGAAGAGATGCACAACTTTCTAGTAGGAAGAGCAGGAAAAGGAAAGGCGCAAAACCTAGATGCTGTTAATTCTCTTCTGAAGAGAAAAAATTCCTATATGCATTCTAAAACATTTGGCTTTTTATTTATGATTTTTCCCTTTTGCTGCTGTTTTTGATTTCTGTACCTTTTGTCTTGTATTTGTTTATCTGATTGGGGAGGGAAAGGGGAAGCATAGAAATGCCGGGACAATGATACCCACTAATCGTGATGTTGGAAATGAACTATACAACTTGGGGAGGAGAGGAAGGCCTGGAAGGAAAAAAAAAAACTGGGAGAAAATGAAGGAGAGGATAACACTTCAAAAAGAAATGTACTCAATAACTGACTTAGGTAACCCCTCTGTATATCGCCTTTTCAATAATTTTTTTAAAAAAAAACAATAACGTAGTTGGCTTTTCACTGGCTGTAAGAACTGAGCAGGTAACGATAGAGCTATCTTTATAGAACACCCTATTGGAAAATATGCAATAAGGGAAACTCTAATGTGTGGTTTTCCTCTTTCAAAAAGCATTTCCTGGCATCAGGCTACAGTGTTACTGCACCATAAGCGAAAATATGACTAAACTGATTTTGAAACCAAATACACTAGCTGTGCCCTATCACCAAGTACGCAGAGAACTGGCCCTAGTGAAGACTGTGGCTTCATCTGCCCTAGCTTTGTTGCCATCCATAAACTACATAACTGCTCGAGCTTCAGTTTCTTTTCCTCAAGGGAGATTAGTACAGCTAGTTAGGAAGACTAAGTGAAATAATGCATGTAAAGGGTTGGGCCTGCTACCTAAGGAAATTAAGCATTCAACAAAGGCTAGCAGCTACTACTAGTGTTTCATATGACAGTCTTTACTGGAGGATTCTTAATGCTTTATTTTAGATAAAATATCTTATCTAAAATATTATTCTGATTTTTTTGATATTCTCTCCAACATAGTTTACCTATAACTTCTCATCAAGGACAGCTCACAGGATGGTGGAATTAGGTGAAGTGGGTGTTAGCCAATTTTCCAGAATGCCTACATAGAAATCATATATATGACAGTTCTCCAAAAGTGACCCTGATCATTCATAACTGCCTAGACACTAGAAGCAATGTTTTTCAGCATTGTATTATGTCAAGATCAGTGCATGTTCTAGTTTTAAAAATAAGACAATTATGCGGATGGAGAAAACAGATGGATTGCATTGGGGAATGTTTATCATTTTTTAGTATTTTGAAACCAGATGTGCTAAGTACATATGGGTAGCTGCCGTCTAAAGAAGCTGCATAGCGGTAACCAATCTTTAATAAGAAACTGTACTGTTTTGAACCAGCTTAAATCAACTATTTTAATATACAATTAGACAACCACTGCTGTAAGCCTTTAGAAAATAGAAAACAGATGCTTACTAGAAGGAATACTATCAGCCAAGAAATTCCTGATGATCTTTTATAAAATGTAAACTTACATATTTTATGGGTCCTTTAATGAACTGCTATAGAACAACTTCAGCAGTCAAAACATTTCATGAAAATAGACATGAACAATTTGTCACTTGTTACCATATTCACAGAAAATCCTTCAGTTGCACTCCTGGGAAAATGGACATAATAATAGCTCTTACAATGCTAGTAACAACATCTGTTATTTACTATGGACCTGATTAGACACATTGGAAGAAAGAAGAGTAAGGATAAACAAATGCATACCCTTCTATTTCTCTAGGTGCTTTTGCTAGACCTGGCAACAATCCCTTGCTAGGTATGAATAGGTCTGTGCTAATTGTGTTTGCGGGAAAGAGGTACAGTGAAGTTCAGAGCAAGGCCAGAGAGATGGTGTTGTGTTTCATGATATCTTCAGCAGAGAAGAATCCAATGGAGATTTAGCCCTGTGTGAGCAGGATTGCGGATTAGAAATGTTTAACTGGGCCCCGAATCAATTTAGCTAACTTCCCATTGGCCTGATTTCTCCAGGGTCTTGAAGAAAAGGAGGAAGCAGCAATAGGCACCTGGTTTTGTTTCTGATGTGCACCTCTGCTGGATGCAGTTCTGCGTGCTTGGTACCTCTTCAAACCGGAACATAAAACCGGAGTTGATGAAGTGGGAAGGAACCCTGCAGCCACTCTATCACCAATCCCAATCTCCTATGTTCATCTGTGATAGTTTAGGAGAGGAGGGGGTCAAAGTGAAGAAAAGAAAAACATAGGAAAATACAGAAGAAAATCTCTGGAGTTGTGTACTTTGCCTTTCACATCACTCCAGAAGAAGACAATAGGTTTTTAAGCAATTTAAAAGGGAGAAGAATGGTCCTGCCCATGGCACCTTCCTATTCTCCCCAGATGATGATGAATGATGAAAGATGGAACATCTAACTGCTAGAAATGAAGCCATCAGATTTACAATAGGAAGGTATTTTCTCCCCTCAATCAAATCTATTTTCCTTTTTTTTTTGGAAAAAAAATCAACCTTTATGATATTTTGTGATGTAAAAATAAAATAGAAAGAGCGACAGTAGCTATACCAAGAAGTGCTTTAGACAAATAGTGTACCCCACCCTTGTAAACAAATAGTGTACCCCACCCTTGTAAGGCAGGAGTGGGAATCCACTCTTTTTTTTGGGGTCCTGTCGTGGGGCCTGAAGTCTGGGCCTGGGCGCTGTCCCTCAGCTCTTCAGCTCAAGGCTAGCGCTCTACCACTTGAGCCACAGTGCCACTTCCGGCCTTTTTCTTTTTTTCCTTATGTGGTGCTGAGGAATCGAACCCAGGGCCTCATGCATGCAAGGCAAGCGCTCTACCACTGAGCCACCTTCCCAGCCCCCACTTTTTTTTAATCCCACTCTTGAGAAAACACAGTATAAAATACATTTGTAGCATAATGACCATATCATTATCAAAACATACGTAGGATGCTCCTAAATCTGACAGCAGGAATTGAGTAGACTTCTGGTACAGTTCAAGCAAATTAATATTGATTAGTTTATTCAGTAAATACTTCTGAGTCTCCCATTGGTACAAATTTAGCATTGGGTACATTGGAGGATGCCCAGGTATGATTCACACACCCCTAAAGAATGTAAAGTTTTCTAGAGGAGATCAGAAATAACCATCAATGTGGTAGAGACTTCAATTTACCAATAAAATATCTCTCCTTAGCATTCAAGTCAATGGTTTGGAATTCAGTGTTGCACATAATTAGATTCTGGCTAATGAAACATAAGCAGAACTGTTGTTTGGAATACCTGGGAAGCTTTCCTATGAGGATTTAACTCAGCTGAGGTAAAGCCCTGCTGTTCCGGCATTCTTCTTTCCTTCTTCCTAATTCTTGAGTTGTCCTTCAAGATATAAATGGTAGGCTGGCACACTGGAAGATAAAACAGCACTTGGTCCTTTTGAACAGGAGGTCTCAGATCTGAGCTGCAAGCAACCCAACTACTTTTATGGAAGACAACAATTGGGCTTCCTATTATTGAGGATAAGAGTACACTAGATTGCTATGATGAATGCTTGGAAGTGATGTGTTCTATTATATAGATACTAATGCTGTTAGAATTGAGGAAGGGGAATTTGGATGACAGGGACGACCAGCAGGGGTGGTGACGGTAGATTCCTCCACTCACTGCTATAACAAAGTATCACAGATGAAGGGCTCTAATTTCCTATAGCTCTGGAGACTAATAGTCAATGATCAAGGTAGATGAAGGACTTGTTTGTAATAACTCTTCCCTTCTTGGTTTGTAGACGGCCTCCTCCTCTTCTTCCTCCTCCTCTTTTTCCTTCTCCTTTTCTCTTTCTCTCCTCCTTTTCTCTTTCTCCTCCTTTTTCTGTTTTGTTTTGCTAGAAGGGTTCCCTGTATATCTCAGCTTGCACTCAAACTCAAGATCCTCCTGCCTCAGTCTCTTCTGTACCATCACATTTGGCTGATAGTCTCTTTTTTGCTGTGTCCTTATAGGGCCTTGGTTCTGTACACATTAGGAGATCTTCAGGTTCCTTATTCTTCTGATAAGAACAAAGTCCTATGGGCCATCATCTCTCTTTCCATGAGGTGACCTTGGAGACCAGAGCTACAACACCGTGAAAGTTGGGTGAGGGGGGATACATCCAGACAATGATAGGTGATGTGCGAACATTAGGCTTAGAAAGTTGGGTAGGGTTTAAATATGTGGTTTAAATAACTGCAAGTGTTGGAAAGAGGGAGACAGGCACTTACAGGTAGGAATGCTCAGTGTAGATGCATAAAACAGGAGTGGCTCTGGCTGATTAGACAGTAAGGGCCATAAAGGGAATTGGAGGATACAGATCGTAAAAGGTAAGGTAGAGCTGGAAATCTAGATTGGAGATTGAATGCCAGGCTCATTGTTCAGTGAATCAAGAGCCATTGAAGGTTTATGAACTGAAGAATGACATGATCAGAGTTGAAACTGAGAAAGACAACATGTGAGTAATGTATGACAAACAAGAGAAAAGGAAGCTGGCAACAGAAAGACCGGTAAAAAGGGACATTTCACTGGCCTGGGGAAGAGATTGTGACTTGAAAACTATGCTCAATTAAATACAATCATTGTTTTGCTTTTAAGATGGAACTCATAATAACTTTATCACAATTTTTCCATTTGATCTTTGACATTCTCATCCTGTACCCTTTCCTAGGCCTTTTGTGTGCTGAAGACATAATCTCGCTATTGAGAAAGGCTCCCACTGTGTTTAAGAACATTTGAAATTTTAAGAGATTAAATCTCCTATCAGAATGTCCACAATGCTGCCTACCCACAGGAAACCTTACCATTCAGATGATGTTCCTAAACTGTGAATATTTCACAACTAAAAATACAACGATATGAAAAATGCCAAATTGGGCATTTGAGTTTTACTGAGACATCTTGTATTCATCTATACCACTTGACAACTTTGTGAATAGCTCTGTTATCCATACCATTCAAAACAAATATCCATGTTTATTATGTGAACAGAATTTTAAAAAAAAATTCCCGGCAAATGCTCTTGTGTAACAAAAACAGCATTTGTTTGCTTGTATTTTAGCCACCCAGTTGTTTAGATGATCTTTTTGTTTTGTTTTCTTTCAAAACAACCTCATTCCTTCTCAGGTTGGAATTCAGCCCACAGTTCTAGTCAATAAGGAGTAGAACTCCATTCATTTGGCATTGATCCGGCTGAGCCTTTGCCCAAGTAATTTAAATATTGTTTCCAAATAATCCACACCAGAGCATCAGTGGCTTATAACACAGCCTGTATTTTCCCTGCCATGCCAGAATTGCAATATGCTCTCCTTGTTTACAGAACAAGAAAATATTATTACCCAATGACCAGCTACTGAGTTACCCCAATGGACAAGCCAGTAGCCTAGGCACTGATGGAAATACAAACAAAATCCTTTCTCATTTTAGTTCTAGACACTTTAAAAAATTTCAGAATTTCCCCAACCAGTGATTTCTAAGAGGTATGGTCCAATTAATTTCATGTGGAATGGGCTAGCCTTCCCTAGAAGAGCTTCTGTTTGTCCTACTGTGCTAAAATACTCATAAGATCTATCCTCTTAATTTTGAAGTGTACATTTCAGCAAAGTTAACTCTATTTATAATGTATAACCATTACCATCATCTATCTCTCTGTAACTCTTCATCTTGTAGAAAGAAACAAACAAACCTGAAGCTCTATATTTATTAAATAACAAAGCCCTGGTAACTCTTCTCCTTAAGCCCCTGGAAATGAGCATTCTCCTATCTTTATGACTTTGATCACTCTAAGTACCCCATTTAAATGGAATCATACATTGATTTTTTTGTGACTGCCTTATTTCACATAGTATAATGTCTTAAGTGTTCACTCATGTAATTATGTGTCAGAACTTCCTTCCTTTTGAAGAGTGAATATTCCATTGTATGTATATGGCACATTTTCTCATCCATGCACCTGTGAATGGAGAATAAGACTGCTTCGATATTTTTTTTTAATTTTATTTTATTTGTGAACATGCTGTACAGTTGTCTTTCTTCCATTCTATTGTTTTAGCTCCCTTATCGAAGATTAGATGGCTATAGGTCTGTAGGTTCATTTCTGGGTTTTCAATTCTATTCCATTGGTCCTGAGGTCTGTTCTTATGCCAATACCAAGCTGTTTTGATTACTATGGCTTTATAGTAGAGTTTGAAGTTTGGTCTTGATATTCCTCCAGCAGTGTTCTTTCCGTTGAGGAGTGTTTTTGCTATTCGGGGTCTTTTATTGTTCCATATGAATTTTTGGATTGCCTCTTCTATTTCCTTGAAGAATGAGGTTGGAATTTTGATAGGTATTGCGTTGAATTTGTAGATAGCCTTGGGAAGTATTGCCATTTTCATGATGTTAATCTTTCCAATCCAGGAGCATGGGAGGTTTTGCCATTTTTTAAGTTCTGTGTTGATTTCCTTTTTTTAAGATTTTAAAGTTTTCATCATAGAGGTCCTTCACTTCTTTAGTTAATTCCTAGGTATTTTATTTTTTGTGGGGCTATTACAAATGGAGTTGCTTTCCTAATTTCAGCCACACTTTTCTCATTGTTGGCATACAGAAAAGCCATTGATTTTTGGGGGTTAATTTTATAACCTGCTACTTTGCCAAAGTTTTGAATCAGCTTGAGTAATTTGGGAGTGGAGTCTATGGGATTCTTTAAATACAAGATCATGTCATCTGCAAAGAGGGAGAGTTTTATTTCTTCTTTCCCTATTTGGATCCCCTTTATGTCTGCATCTTGTCTTATTGCTGTAGCTAGGCATTCTAATACTAGATTGAAGAGAAGTGGAGAGAGTGGGCATCCTTGTCTTGTTCCTGAGTTAAGAGGAAATGGCTTTAGTTTTTCACCATTGAGTATAATGCTGGCTGTAGGTTTGTCATATACAGCCTTTATTGTATTGAGGAATGTTCCATGGATTCCTAATTTTTCCAAAACCTTCATCATGAAGGGGTGTTGGATCTTGTCGAATGCTTTTTCTGCATCTATTGAGATAACCATGTGGTTCTTATTCTTGCTCCTGTTGATGTGATATATTGAACTAGCTTTGCATCCCTGAAATGAATCCTGTTTGATCATGGTGTATGATTTTTTGGATGAATTGTTGAAGTCGATTGGCCAAAATTTTGTTGAGAATGCTTTGATATTTTAACTGTTACTGATGATGTTGTGAACGTGGATGGTCACATTTTAAGACTCTCCTATCTGCTTTCAATTCTGGGTATGTACCCATAAATAGAAATCCTGAGTTACATGATAATTCTGTTTTTAATTTTTGGAAGCTTTCCATGCTATTTTCCATACAGCTGAACTATTTTCTTCTCACTAACAAAGAAAACACAGTTTCCCAATTTCTCCTTGTTCTTACTAACCATTTTTGTTTATTTATTTGTTTGATCACAAAAATATAATGGCTACTGGAGTCAGTTTTTACTAGCTTTAGGGTATTTGCATCCATGTTCATGAGTTGCATCTGTAAGTTTCTTGTGATGCTTTATCTGGATTTTGTTTCTGGGTAGTGTTTACCTCATTGAAGGAGTTAGGTAGTGTTCCCTTCATTATTGAGGAAGGGAATATTTGATAAGAATGTTCTTAAATTTTACATGTTTGGCAGAATTTACCAATGGTGTCATCAGTTCCAACACTTTTTCCCCCCTTTAACTATTTTTCAATGTTTTCTCAGTACTTTTCTGTTCATATTTTTAAAATTTTAAACTAGTTTTATATTTCTACAAATTTTTCCATTTTATCCAACTTGTTGGGATACAAATATTTATAATCTACAATAATTTAGTTCTGTAGAATTTCTGGTAATGATTGATCTTAGTGGTTGGAGTCTTTTCTGGTTTTTTCCTTAATCTAACTAGAGGTTTGTCAATGTTGTTGCATCTTTCACAGAGCCAAATTTTGACTTGATTTGTTTTTTTCTCTATTGTTTTACAATTTATCTGATTTATCACTTCTCTTTAATTATTTATTTCCTTATGTTCACTTGAGGTTAAAATTTTCAAGTTCCCCAAGTTGTAAAATTAGGTTGTTTTGAAATCTTACTTTTTAATGTAGGTTTTTATAGCTATAAATTTCTCCAGTAACCGCACTTTCACTTTGCCTCGTAAGTGACAGGATGTTGTTTTTTGTTTCATTTGATTCTGTTTTCTAATCCTCCTTTGATTTCTTCTTTGATCCTTTGTTGTTTTGGAAAGTGTCACTTAATTTCTATAAATTTCTCAACGTACCAGTTTTATGTCAGTTATTTATTTCTAACTTCATCCTAATGATCAGAGAAGATTATTTTATATGATACTGGCCTTCATAATTATAATCTTAATTGGTGGCCTGATGGGTTGTTTTTTTCTTCTGGTCCTATGAAATGATCCATGTCAGCTTGAAAAGAACATGTATGTAGTTGTACATATTTTTTATTGTAAAGATATTGTACAGAGGGGTTCAACAAAGCATGTTTTACAGGGAGTTTATATCTATTACAGCTAGCTGCTTTATTGTATTGACTCAATCCTCTCAATCCTCTTTTCCTTTCTACTATCTGATTTGTTCTACTATTATTGAGAGCAAGGTATTTAGTGTCCAATTATTATCAAACTGGGTATCTCTCCTCTTAGTTCATCACATTTTGCTTCATATATTGTACTTGATACATGAATGCTTATAATTATTACATCCATTTTGTCTGATATTAGTGGAGCCATTTCTTCTCTCATGGGTGTTACTTTGTGGTGTGTGTGTGTGTGTGTGTGTGTGTGTGTGTGTGTGTGTGTGTGCTAGTAGATGCGCTTGAATCCAGGGTCTTGTGTTTTTCCTTAGCTTTTTGGTGCTCTACCACTTGAGTCACTGCTCCATTTTTGGCTTTTTGCTGGTTAGAGATAAGAGTCTCTCAGATTTATCTCTCTGGTCTGGCTTCCAACTGAAATCTTCAGATCTCAGCCTCCTGAGCAACTGGGATGACAGTGTGAGCCACCAGCACCCAGCTTGCACGCACTATCTTTTTCATTTCTTTTCACTTTCTTGCTATTCGTGTTTTTGAATGATTTAACCCACTTTTGACAGCTTTAACTCCATTATCTTTAGGATGATGTTTTCTAGTACTTTACAGACTTTCGTTCCTTCTTGTAGTACTATCTTGTTTTATGTTTAGTTAAATTGTAGTAGTGCAATATTCTAATTCTCTTATTTTATGTGTGTGTGTGGATATTCTACAGTTAGTTTCTGTTTGGTACCATGGGATTAATTTTAATATCCTAAAGTTGTGATCTCTAAACTCCTTCCATTTTTATATGCTTTAGAATGTCTTGATTTCTCTCTCACTTCTGAAGAAGTTTTGCTTGATATGAAATTTGTATTTGGTAGATTTTTTTCTTTAGTAATGTCAATATATAGTCCTATTACCTACTCTTACTTTTTTTCCTCCTCCCTGATTTGGCTTCAACTCGAGGTCTAATGCTAACTTGGCTTGTTTGAACCTCTTGAACCACTCTTCCAGTCTGGCATTTTGTTGGTTAATTGGTTATAAAATCTTATAGACTTTTCTGACCAGGCTTGCATTGGAACTGATCCTCCAAATCTCAGCCTCCTGAAAAGCTAGAATTACAAACCACATGGCATCAGCACTTGGGCCTTTTACTTTCTCTTTTGGTGGGGAGCGGGGTGGAGGGTGAGGGTGCTGGAACAGGGGCTTGAACTCGGGGTCTAAGTGATGAACTACACAGACCCACCTCTAGGAAGAGCAGAGGCTGATGACATTGAAAAGATTATACATTTGAAAGCCTCATTCTCACACAAAATCAGGATGAAACACACACACACACACACACACACATGCAAAAAAAAATCTGTTTTTTTAACATCTTTCCTGAAATGTAGCTGACTTCATATAGCAGGAACCTAGCTAACTGCTGTGCAAAGAGTGGGGAATGAAGAAATCCAAAGAGCTCTCCAGTTTTGGTCCTAAATCTTCTTCTAATATCAGGCTTCCACTATGTGCATGCGTGTGTGTGTGTGTGTGTGTGTGTGTGTGTGTGTGTGTGTGTGTGTGTGTGTGTGTGTGTAGTAGCAGCAGTAAGAGAACAAGGTCATATTCCTAGAATAGATTCTTCTTGTTCTACTAGTATTATTTCTGATAATACAGGATGCAACTTGATAATACTTTTTCCTTAGAATGTTCTGGTTTGGTATTGCTATTTGTTATGCTAAATGAGTATGCTGAGCTAATTTTTTAACTACTGTGTTTTCTAAAAGAAAAAGTAGAACTTTGCTATTATTTCTTCTTCAAATGTGTCATAGAATTGACCAAAGAATTCCTTTGGTGATAGCATTGTCTTTCTGGAGAATCTTTTGCTTTTGAAATTGCTTTCAAAAGCCACGATGCCTCATCTGTATTGTGTTGGAAGGAACTTGTTGATCATTCACAGATCGTCAAACTCATTGTCATGAAGTTGTTCACAATCTCAGGCTGACTTTGTAAAGAAAATAATTATTATTAGCTTCAATACCTTGTTTTTTGTGTTGTTGTTGTTTTGTCGGTTGTGGGTCCTGAACTCTGGGCTAACACTGTCCCTCAGCTCTTCAGCTCAAGGGTAGTGCTCTACCTCTTGAGCCACAGCACCACTTTTGGCTTTTTCTGCTTATGTGGTGCTGAGGAATCGAACCCAGGGCCTCATGCATGCAAGGCAAGCACTCTACCACGGAGCCAACTTCCTAGCCCGAATACCTTGTTTTTTAAATAAAATATTCCTGTGCTTAGAAAATTATAGCTTCACAAACAGTTATAGGAGATTTTATTGAGTTTAGTTTTCCCCAGTTCCCGTAGTAATAACAGCTTGAACTGTTATACGACATCACCATAACCAGAAGATTAACACCACAAAGATTGCTCATGCCTCCCTTTTATTAAGCATACCTAACTCTCTTCCTCAATTTCCTATTTCTTTCTCCTGTTCCCAGTCTCAGGTCTCTTAGATTTGCCTGTCAGCCAGTGGGCTTTTCCCCCAATCACCCTGACTGACAGGTGGGACCCAAGCAAATTACTTCTCTGTTTCCTTGGTAACCTGAAACTAACCATTTTTTGTTTTCTTGCTTAAACTAACATATATGTATATATGAATATATACATATATATGTATATATCATATATATTATATACAGCATATATATATATATATTATACATACTGTATATGTGTATTTCTTATAGGGGAAAAAGTAACACACATAGAAAAGAAAGAAGACTTTCAAAATATGTTTTTTATGGACTCTTGAAGGCAGTAGATAGAAGAATCTTGCTTTTTAATCCAACTAGACAGTCTATGTTGCTTAATTGGAGAGTTAAGTCCGTTAATGTTGAGAGATAGGACTGACAGGTATTTGGGAGTTCCTGCCATTTTATCCACCTTCTTGGGGGCTGTGGCAACTGGGTTCTTCCTATGGTTCTTGGATTCTCAGTTTGGGTGTGGTTTCTTGGCCTTTATTGTGGTCTTGTTGGTTATCTATGTGTAGGACATCTTTAAGTATCTTTTGTAAGATGGGTTTGGTAGAGATATATTTCAGTTTTTCTTTGTTATGGAAGGTTTTTATTTGACCTTCGGTTATGAAGGAGAGTTTAGCTGGGTACAGTGTTCTTGGTTGATAGTTGTTTGTCTTTAAAGCATGGCATACATCATTCCAGTCTTTTCTTGCTTTAATTGTCTCTGCTGAGAAATCTGAGGTGATTCTAATTGGTTTCCCTTTATAGGTGATTGATCTTTTCTCCTCAACAACTTTAAGGATCTTTTCCTTGGTCTGAGTTGATCCTGTGTGGATTATAATGTGACGGTGGGATGTCCTGTTCTGGTCTGGTCTATTTGGGGTTCTAAAAGCTTCTTGTATCTGAATAGGCCTATCGTTTTGCATGTGTGGAAAGTTCTCTGCTAGGATCCTGTTAAACAAATTTCCTAGACCATTAACTTCTGTCTCTAGGTGCTCCTCTATACCCATTATCCTCAGATTAGGCCTTCTGATGGTGGCTTCCAAATGTTAAATAGGTCTATCATATTTCTTGGATTTGTCTTGGATGGTTGTATGTTCTTTCTCTATAATATCTAGGCTAACTTCAATCCCTGAGATTCGATCTTCTGCATAGTCTAACCTACTGTCAAGACTTTCTACTTTGTTTTCTATTTCCTTTCCTGCTAATTGGTCGGCTTTGATGGCTTCAAATTCTTTGTTGGAGCTTTGGTTTAGATCTTGTATTAACTTCTTTACTTCTTTAATTTGGTGTTCAGTGTTTATTCTCAAATCACTTAGTTGATTGGTTATGGTTTCCTTGGACTTCCATTCCTTCTGTTGAGCTCCATTCAGCATTCCTTTTGTGGTCTCCCTGAATTCTTTCAGCTGTCTGTTTGTGGATTCCATGA
This sequence comes from Dipodomys ordii, assembly GCF_000151885.1. Taxonomy (NCBI): domain Eukaryota; kingdom Metazoa; phylum Chordata; class Mammalia; order Rodentia; family Heteromyidae; genus Dipodomys; species Dipodomys ordii. Next base: position 6,698,054 of record NW_012267313.1, on the reverse strand, counting down.
ATGCCTCTATTGATCTTTGTCTATTCTTATCCCACTCAAGAAATTCCTGTATTACTCTTTGATTAGCTTTCTCATGCTCATGCAATTCCTGCGTTTCTCTGTGACTATTCTCAGCCTGCTCATGCAATTCTTGTGTTTCCCTTTGACTGTTCTTAGCCTGCTCATGCAATTCCTGTATTAATCTTTGAGTAGCTTCCTCATGCTCACAAGATTCCTGTATTAATCTTTGGTTTGCTTCCTCTCCCTCCCTATCACACTCACACAGTCCTTTGCAGATTTTCAATCTTTTCATTCACCATGTTTACCAGTAGTGTTTGTAGAGCTTTTTGGGAACTCTCCTCAGGATTACTCATTAACTGTACTGTCACCTGATTATTACCTGTGGGATTTGAGATATTGAGATACTCAGACTTGCCATTTTTCTTGTGTGTTTCTGGCTTGCTCTGTCCATTTGGTATGAAAATAACACCAATTTTGTGCTAGAACACTATTTTAAGGCAAGCTCAACCAGAGTCCTGTAGTTACACAGTCAAAATGGCTGCAGATACAGTCTATTCAACAGCAAACAACTATGGATTAATGGGCTAAGAACAGTACAGAGGGATTCAGCAAACCAGAAATTATTAGGTTTAGGGAGAAATGTGGGGGAAAATAGGATTAGAGGGATGTGGAGAGGTAAAAGGACAGTGAATTTAACCAAGTCATAATCTCAGAGGGAAATGGATTGGACAGAATGATAGGAAAGAGATTAAAAAAACAAGAAAAAAATGGAAAAACTAAAATTTAAATAAAAAATGAAGCACTTAAAAATTATGTAAGTTTAAAGAAATGATATTGCCAGAAGAAAAAACATAGGATGAAAGGAGGGGAGAGATAGAAAGAAAACATGAAAAAATAAAAAATAAAAATCCTTAAAATTGGAATAGATAAAATTATCTAGGTATGAACTTTACAACTTTGGTGTGGGGGGGGGCGTGAAAGGAGGGGAGATGGGAAGGGGAAACAAAGGAGGAGGCAACAATGCTTGATAACCTTGCCCATGTAATTGTAACCCCTCTGTACAATATTTTCACAATAAAAAATGAATAAATAAAAAGAAATAATACTACTAGTAAAGAAGTTAAGCCTAAGAGGTTGTGAATTGAGTAATAAATTTCTGGATTAAGTTTGTGCACAATGGGGGATAAGGTCTAATAATTGATGATGGGTATATATCTGGGGGTGAGCAGAACAAAAATTGAGTCACACTAAAAAGAAAGAGAGAAAAAAGAAAAGAAAAAAAGAAAAACAATGGGAGAAAGGACAAAAAGCTCAAGAGATTTTTAAAAAAGCACACACACATATCCACCAAAAATAAAAATTATGAGAGAAAAAATAATAGAAAAGAAAGCTACCAGCACAACTATGTTTATTGCAGCATTATTTACAATAGCTAAGATATGGAACCAACCCAGATGCCCCTCAGTAGATGAATGGATCAAGAAAATGTGATATATATACACAATGGAATTCTATGCCTCCATCAGAAAGAATGGCATTGCTCCATTTGTTAGGAAATGGAAAGGCTTGGAAAAAATTATATTAATTGAAGTAAGCCAAGCCCAAAGAAACATAGGTCCCATGGTTTTCCTTATTTGCAATAACTAGTATATGTCTGAGACAAGCAGAAATGGTCAGATAAGTTGATGTTAGGCAAAATGAACCCCAAGATAAGGACACAAGTGGTTTTTTCTTTCTTGCTATTGTTTCTAACGTATTTATAAGTTGATTTTTTTTGTTGCTTTGTATGTCCCTCCCCAATGGCATAATCCCTGTTTTCACTGTATTTGATGTTGGTAAAATGTGGGGAGGGGAAGGGAAAAAACAAATTGTTTAAATAGGGATACAGGTGGACCCAATGAGATGTACAAGATGCTATGTCGAAAAACAAACTTTACAACTTTGGTGGAAGGGGGGGAAGTGGGGGGATGTAGTCGTGGAGATGGGAGGGTAGGGATGGTAGGGGAAAAACAAAGGAGGAAGGGGGGAGGATGGGAAGGGATGGGAAGGGGAAACAAAGGAGGAGGCAACAATGCTTGATAAGAAATGCGCTCATTACCTTGCTCATGTCATTGTAACCCCTCTGTACAGTATTTTTACAATAAAAAACTTATTAAAAAAGAAAAGAAAGAAGACAACATTTTGAAGACAAGTTTCTTTCTGTGTTTTTTGAATGCTGGACATGGAGGACACACAGTCCTACAGGACTTCTCCAATGCTCACACCTATCTCCAAGTTTGATGCTCTGTGCTGTTAGAGAATTGTAAGAGATGTTTCTGGAATGTCTGGTCCAGTCCACACCTCCTGTGACATGTCTGAGGATCATCCTGGACCACAATTCCCTGCTGGTTATGGTTCTCATGATGCTAGGCCTCTCTTTATCAGCCCTGCCCTAAGTCTGTTTTAAACACAATAAACCAACTGTGCCTTCCCATTCCTTCCAGGAAGGCAATGGTTTGTTCTTACTCAGAGAGGGAAAAAACAGCACTTTTCCAAGTTAAAAAAAAACTTATTAAAGCAATCTTCTCAGTATAAACAAAGGAAAGCAAGATGATACACAGAACCATTCATTACAACAATAAAGTCTTCCATTGACCAAGTGTTTTACAGGTTTTACATTTATTAGCTTGGCATCTCCAAACTCATTGGATCCTAGAATATTAATATCAAGGAGGTGTATAGTAGAAACCTTGACAAATGAAGATTAGATTAATGTAAGTAGAAAAATGATCTCAGACTGAATAATATCCAACAATACAATTCAATTTTTAAAAAATGATACTGAATATTCATAAGATAAAGTTGAAGAAGTATTTCTCTCTAAAGGTTTTTAAATTACTTAAAATGAGCGGGTACTAGCAGACATCTTAGGAACTCAAGAGGCTGAGATCGGAGGATCGTGATTCAAAGCTGAGACAAAAAAAGTCCTGTGAGTCTCTTATTTCCAATTAACCACCAGAATAGCTGGACAAAAAGCCCAGGGACAGTGCCTAGAGCTTGAGTTCAAACCCCAGGACTAGTACCAAGAAAAAAAGGGGTGCATACTTAAGAGGTTATTCTTTACAAATTAAAGTCTCTCCAATGACTGGTATATTTTGTGTCAGTCGTACAAGAATTTTAGAATTGGGTGAAACAGAGTTCATAGTTGATGATGTCCAGTGTGACATTATTTTGTATTTTTCTCTTTATTCATGCTTTCAATTATAAATTATTATTATATAGTTTATATTAATTGTACCTAGTACAAGGTTTTCTTATGACATTTTCTTTACATATAATGTACTTAGATCATATTCAATCCCCATTGTTCTCTTTTCTTCCTCCTCCCCTTTTGATTTTCTTTCCTCCATTCTAATACTCCTTTTTGTCTTCATGACCCAGAATTGCATGTGTGAATGACCATACCTGGCATATATGGTATTTTATTTAACCCCTCATCAGTTGATTGGCACCTACCATGAGTTGGCTATTATGAACAATGTAGCAGTAAACAGTACACAGGTATCTTTATCGTAAGCTTAAAAGCTGACTTTGATTCATTTAGGTATATATCCAGAAGTCATATGGGTAGATCATATTTTAAAAATTGTGTGTGTATGTGTGTGTGTGTGTGTGTGTGTGTGTGTGTGTGCATGCGTGTGTGTATGTACTAGTCCTAGGGCTGGTTCTACTTCCAGCTCTTTTGGTGGGTAATTGGGGATAAGAGTCTCACTGACTTTTTTCTGTAGCTAAGATTGCAGGCATGAGGCACTGGTGCCCAGCTATAGGAAAGATGCATTTTTAATTTTCTGAGGATCCTCTATACTCAATTTCATAGTTACTGAGCTAATGTACACTCCCATGAGCAGCCAAGAATAGTTCCTTTCCCCCACATCCTCACCAACATTTATTTGTTTTCTTTGACTGGAGTATGATGGCATCTCAATATATTGTGATTGATTTGTTTGTTCGTTTGTTTGCACGTTGGTCCTGAGGCTTGAACTCAGGGCCTGGATGAGCTCTCACGCTCAAGGCTAGCCCTCTTCCACTTGAGCTACAGCTCTACTACCAGCTTCCACCTTCAGCTTTCTGGTGGCTAACTAGTCATAAGAATCTCACACACAGATTTTACTGCCAAGGCTGCCTTCAAATTGCAATCCTCAGATCTCAGCCTCCTGAGTGGCTAGGATTACAAGTGTGAGCCGCCAGCACCTGGCCTGGACTTTTCTTTTGAAAGATATCTGTTCAGCTCATTTGCCCATTGACTGAAGTGTTATTTTAGTGTTTACTTATTTTAATGCATAATAGTTTCTGGATGTGAATTCCTACAGATGACTGGCTAGTAAATTTTCTTTGGCCTGTCTTCACTCTGCCACCTGCTCCTTTTGCTGTACTGAAGCTTTAAGATTTGATCAGAATTGTTGGAGGGTTCACAAGTGGAACAAATGTACACACACACACACACACACACACAAACATATAGTTATACTTGTCTTGTTATCATTAATCTTTTTTTGAGACATGCTGTATCCTAGATCTTCAAAACATGGCACTTTGTTGGTAGGTAGCTGTAGAGAAGAGGTCTGCTCCCAGCACCAGAGCCAACGCAACACCAAGCAAACTACAATTTCTAAAGCTTAAAATGCTTACTCCACAGGATGCAGCAATTGTGGTTGTCCCTGGGGTTAGACCTGGAAGAACCCTTAGTATTTATGCAGTTTGCATAAATCTTGTGCAAACTGAAATGTTTGCATCAAAGTATAACGAATCGCACCACAGTTTCTCTCCAACACAAGCATTTCCCATAAAATGTTGGAAAATTTCTCTTAGGGGAAAAAATGTGCTGAGGAATTGGTTTGAGAGAGATTTTAAACAGTTAAAACGGAGCGCCCTCCTGTGTTCACTTGCAGTACTGCAAGCAGAGAGACCAGAAAGCTGCTTATAAATGAAGAGGAAACTTCCTGAATGGTCTTCTTCTCCTTGTTTCTTTGTTTAAATTATTTTTTTCCTTTAAGGGAAAAGAAACTGGGCTATTGGATTATTTATAAGAGAATGCACAGTAACGTATTGTGAATTCATGTAAGGCACATTTTTTAATGTTCTCCTTCACACTTCAGGCAGTTATTTAATTTTAAAAGAATTTAAACTTGCTTGCTTTAAATTCTTATCCATTCATGATAGATCCAAAACACAGCGAAGTGTTCAGCAGAGTACAAGGGGCTTGGGAAGAGCAAGTCTGGACCTAAAGGGACAGCCACAGACATAGAGCCAGTTTCCCTTCAATTATCTAGTCTGTTTCCCTGAAGGGTCAGGGGATAATGCTTCATCCACACTTAGTCAAAGTTAACTGCTGATGATGGGGATGGATACTTCTGTTTTATAAATGCCTACACAACTGCAGACCCAGCGCTATGCAAAATGGTTTCCATAGAAGGTGCTGAAATGTGTTTACAGGTTGAAAACAAAACTGGGTTGAAAGAAAAAGTGAAACTTACCTGAAAAGATTTGCTCTGCAGGTTCAACCAGTCATTTTAGTGTGCTATTATTTTGTACAATGTTTTCTCATCTACAAAATTTGTCCTTCCTACTGTGCATAATTTGGAAAAATCCAGACCAGAAGAATACATTTTTAAATGAAAAAAAGTGTAAGATAAAACACGGGAAACAAAGCAGACGTTAAGTGGCAGTCATAACAAAATAAACCACACCTGTCTCCGAATGACAAGTGAGTGACGTAGGAATTAGCTAAAGTCTTTGGTATAAAGTTTATCACAAGCTGTGCCAAAGAATGAAGTTAAACCAGCTTCACAACCCTCAGAAGGGGAGAACATACTTGCAACTTTTGCTCATGGCAAGAGACTGTTATGTGGAAAACATTTACAATCTAAGAACAGCCTCAGTAAATAGAACCAATTAAACTTGGCCAAAGGATTTGGCAAGACATTTCTCAGAAGGAGAAATCCCAATGGACACAGACTGAAGTGAAAACAAGCGCAACACTATTAATTATGTGAGAAATGCAAGCCAAAACTATAATACAATGTCACTTCACATTCATTCATAGAGCTGCTATCAGAAGAAGAGAAAATAACAAGCACTGGGAACAGAAAATAACAAATATTGCCAAGAAACAGGAACATTTATCCTGTCCTGTCATAGGAATGTAGCTATGATGGATGGGACACAGTCCTGGAGTTCCTTAAATAATTAAGATGAAATGATTGTTATGATCAAGAAATTACATTTATAGGTGACTCAGATTCAAAGGATATCAAGAAGTTATTTTTATGCTGTTTTTTGCAGCATTAACCATAGCCATGAGGCATAAGTAACTCAAGTGTCCATAAAGATAAATGTGTAAAGAAAATGTGGCTATGGACATACAATGAAATATTATGCAATCTTAAACAGAAATAAATCATGTCAAATGGATGGATCTCAAAGGCAAAACACTAAGTAGAATAAATTACTGAAGGCTTAATTTTATGTGATTTAGCTCATATGAACCAGCTAAAGTATACACAATCATAGAATCAGAAAGTAGATAGGAGCTTACTGAAGGCTGAGAGGATGGTATATTAATGTGTAGAGTTTCTGTTTGGTGAGATAAAACAGTTCTATAAACCAGTTACAAAATAATATCAATACAAGCCAGGCACTAGACACTAGTGACTCACACCTGTAATCCTAGTTACTGAAGAAGCTGAGATCTGATAATCACAGTTCAAAGCATCCTGGCCAGGAAAGTCCATAAGACTCTTATCTCCAATTAATCACCAAAAAAACAACAACAAAAAAAATGAAACTGTGCTTCAAGTAGTAGAGCACCACCTTTGGACAAAAAAGTTAATGGAAAGTCTCCAGGCTCTGAATTCAAGCCACAATACTGTACATACACACACACACACACACACACACACACACACACACACACACACACACACACACGAATACATTTACCCCTCTGTACATCTAAAAAATAGCTAATATGCTTAGTTGAACATTACATGACTTTACCACAATAAAACTAGTTGAAGCACATTTGATCTCTTTTCAATTTCCAAAGTTCAAAAGGTCAGCTTTTCTCTGTGAGTTCTTTCATCAACCAAGATTCTAGTGTCACTGAGAAACACTGGCGATGAGGAAAATGATAGTAACCACCTACATTTCACACTCCTGACCATCTGCTTTTCTGACCAAATGAATTTTGAAGACAAATGAACATATGGTACAGGAGGGGGAAAGCAGGGAAATTGGGACTCTGCCCAGACCTTCAAAGCTAGCTTTATCCACTCCATTTGAAAGCAGTTCTCCTGGAAATGGGCAGGTCCTCACATTCCAGGCTGAGCACTTTCTTTATATAAACACTAATCTCTGACCCCATGAATCCCATAGTCTTTAGTAAAATTATTTTGTCTCAGGCTGGGAAATCTCCATTACTTGATGGACCTCATCTCTGATTAACTCTTTTTTGTATTTAGCTTTGATATCCAACTTTTCCATAAACTGATAGGCACTTTGTTGTTTGGTCAGGAGATCTTAGTCCCAGCAATCAGGAACATCCTACATAGATGAAGCATACCTAAATAGAGCAGTGGTTGGACCAGCAATGAGTATCATCTGGCAACTTGTCAGAAATGAGTATTTCTCCCAAGAACCCTGAGAGAGGGTGTTGGCCTATAGATAACCCAAAGGAGGCTCGGCAACTTGATTCTTCATAATTTTCCAGATGATTCTGATGCTGCTGAAATGTGCAAGTCAGTGCTAGACCATCTATCCCTCTGTGACAAGAGTCCGAATAAAACTTGACACAACAGCAGATACTGAGCATGGACAACAGGGGGCAGTGTTGGATCACTTCTGGCATTGCGATCGAGCAAATACAGCTTAATCACGGGTTGCTGGCTATTCAGTAAAAACAAAAATTTCATGGTTACTTTTCTTCCCACCCCTAACCACACCCCACACCCCCCAAAAGCAAAGAAAGAAAGAAGAGGAAAAAAAATTTAGCTCTCCTAAAGTGCAGAATTCAAATCTAAAAATAAAATGTCCCTATAAATATATAAACAGATGTATAAATGCATAAAAATGTGTATGTATGTACACGTGTGTTTGTGTATATGCATGTATAGATATGTGTGTATGTGTGCCTCATCTTTTCACCTTTTGTGAAATTTAACTTTGAGAAGTATTTGTAAATTGTCTGCCATCAAGATGATAAAATACATAAAATACATGTAATTTCACCATCCCTTCCATGCTGTATTTTTTTTCTTTTTTTAATTAATACGATTTTTTATTGTGAAAATACCGTACAGAGGGATTACAATTACATGAGCAAGGTAATGAGTACATTTCTTATCCAGCATTGTTGCCTCCTCCTTTGTTTCCCCTTCCCATCCCTGCCTTCCATCTCTTCCCACCCCTCCCACACAGCCGAAGTTGTAAAGTTCGTTTTTCGACATAGTGTCTTGTACATCTCATTGTTGCAATGGGTCCACCTGTATCCCTATTTAAACAATTTTTTCCCTCCCCCTCCACAAATTATACCAACATCAAATACAGTGAAAACAGGGGTTATACCGTGGGGGAGGGACGTACAAAGCAACAAAGAAATCATCTTATAAATATGTCAGAAACAATAGCAGGAAAGAAAACCCATTTGAGACCTTAATATATTTTTTATTTAATGTATAATTTATTTTCTATCTGGGCATCCATGGTGTTGCCTATGTAATTCACATATGTGTCTTTGGTGTAGAGATTGAGCCTAAAGCTTGTGTATATTTCAAAGAAAAGGTTCCTTGCAGTGCGAGGCAGCAATTTCATCAGAGCCACAGGGAAGAAATGAGGGAAGAGCTCTCAGGCAGATTTCATGACAGAAGACTTGGGTTTTCCAGGGCAAATGATTCCTCTGCCATTGGAGAGCCGGGCACGCCAGTCATATGTGTCTTTGGGTGGTTACAGGGATTGTGTCCTCATTTGCCTGGAGCCTCCTGGAAGGTTGCCCTCCCCCGCCACTGGGGTTTGGGGTGGGAGTGGGGGGGGGGCATGCCTAGATCCCAGACACTGCCCCTGGCTTGGCCTGGCTCACAAGCACCAGTCCTCAGTGACTCCAGACGCTGCCCCTGGCTTGGCCTGGCTCACAAGCACCAGTCCTCAGTGACTCCCACAGCCCCTCCTCCCTCTCATTGTACACTTCAGGCACAGAGGGTTCGTATTTCAACATTATGATACCCTAAAGTGCTCTTTGTGATAAATGGGCCTTGGAATGATAGTTTAACAGCATCCAGTGCCTCCTTGAAGACAATGGCAACTGCCCAGGCTTTAAGTTCCCTTTCTTGGTTCCTCTGGCTATAGAATAAACATTCATTTGGCCCGGCTGGCCGTCTTAAATGAGCACAGGCTAGATTTTGCAAATGGAAGGCCAAGGCCATGGTCTTGTCAATCAGCATGTTAAACGTACTTTCCTGCTACAAGGTTGTATCTGCTGTTGTGTCCCCAGGGCAGGGAAGTTCAGCAGAAGTTCAATCCTTCAGCTCACAATCCTCCCTAATCTGCCAAGCACTAGTCATTATTCCTCAAGCCAAGAGCACTGAGGGCTGGATCAGTGATCAAATCGTGGTTGTGGGTTATAAAGTGGGATTATGTGAGGTACCGTGGCCTGGCCACGAGGCATAGTGTTAGATTGGTTAGATCTAGGCGTTGGTTAGAGTGTTAGATTGGTTAGATCTAGGCGTTGGTTAGAGTGTATCTCAACAGCTCACCTCCTCTCCTGGGTGAGTCACAGATCTGCCTTCACTCAAAAAGCAAAGCAGGGCCTCTGCAAGTGGTCAGGTCATTTGGGGACAGTCTATGCCTTCCTGCTGCTACGAAGACCCCAAGAATGCTAAGTGGCATTTCTGTGTTCTCACAGGTGCAAGCTATTTCCTCTTGAATGAATCACCCCTTCTCCTCTGAGTTGTCCACGGTCTCGCTGCTGCTTTCCTAATAGACACAAGGAGGCGGGGGGGGGGGGGAGGCAGACACTCACACCTGGTTCCAAGTATCTAAAAGGAACCTGTCCTGTTTCAGGGTCCCTTCCTTACATGGTAACAACCAAACTCTGTTCCACATAGGCCAAGATCGTATGTTTGGGAGAAGCCTGGGAGTCATGGGTATGATCAAAATGGAAGATCTGGGATAGATGCCCAATACAAAAAAGACAGCAGATGGTCAGATGCTGGTCTGAGGAGTTCCTTAGGCTGGCTCTCCTTATCTGCTGATTCAACCAACCATGGATGGAAACAACTTCATTTAAAAAAAAAATCACAGCAACAAATTACATCTCTGTTGAATGTGGATAGACTTTTTTTTTCTTGTCTTTATTCCCTAAACCATTTGGAATAATAGCTAATGACAGCATTTACTTTGTCTTAGGTGCTACAAATCTATCCAGAAATGGCTTAAAGTATGCGAGAAGACATGTGCATGACTTCCTGTGTAAGTAGTACAGCATTTCAAATAAGGGGCTGAGCACCCAGGGCCTTTGGCGTCCTGGGAGAAGAGGTCCTGGAATCAAGTTTTTGGGGATACTGAGGGACCACTGAATAGAGGGCCACAAAAGGTGATGGTGAGTCTTCAAAGGACTTCACCATCCGACAATGAAGCCCACTTGGTCCTAGGTGAATTATCGCACCGGCAGACGTGGCCCTGTAATGCTATCCTACCTTTGAGGTCTCGCTTATCCATAGGGGCTTAGGGAGGAGAGAGGAAGGGTCTCATTGTTCTGAAAGGTAGCCTGCAACATCTGTGCCCAAATCAGCCATACCCAAACCATCTGCAGTGCCTCTACAAGGCTGATTCCCAGCCAGACCACAGCTACTGAGCCTGGGCCTCGGGAATCTGCATTTTAGTGAGATTCTCAGGTAACACTTTTGCACAGTACATTTTTAAAGTCTTTATTCTAAACAGTATCCTTGGAGAAGTTGAATCCACGTTTTCTTAAGAAACTTTCAGATTACTAACAGCAGTGGAATCCCTTGAAGCGTTGCGGGTGGGATGCCATGGCCTCCAACCAAGTCTCCACATGTACAGCCTCCACGTGCAGCTCATGAAGCCTCCATGTGAGCTGGTTGCTCTTCTGAATCTTGCTAAGCCCAGAACCCTAGCTTCTCAGGAAGCTGAGATCTGAGGATCAGGATTCAAAGCTAGCCTGGGTAGACAAAATCAATAGACTCTTATCTCCAATTAATAAGCAGAATGTCTGAAGTGGCTAAAATGTAGGTGGGCTCACGCCTATAACCCTAGCTACTCCGGAGCTACAGATCAGAAGGTCATAGTTCAAAGCTACCTCAGGGCAGAAAAGCCTGAGAGACTCTTATATCCAATTATTCAGAAAAAAAATGCCAGAATTGGAGGTGTGGCTCAAGTGTTAGTATGCTAGCCTTGAGCAAAGAAGCCCAGGGTCAATGCCCACTCCCTGAATTCGAGCCCCAGAACACGCATTCAAAATGAAAAAAAAAAAAAGAAGAAGAAGTCAGAAATAGATGTGTAGCTCAGTTGGTAGAATGCCTTAAGGAAAAATGCCCAGGGAGAGTTGTGAGTCTCCTACAAAGAATCCCAGGAAGAACTGGCATCCATTGCTCTTCTACATGTGTGGACTCATAGCATCTTCCACATTCCCAGCTGATTGTTTGAGTTTTACTACCCTCACTTAATTGCCTTGATTTTCAGAACAGGCTAATTTATATTTAATTTTGGAACATCAAGCAGTCTTAAGACATTCACAGTGAATTCCTTCAGACATTACTGAAGTTACCAGTGGGAAAAAGTCTCACTTGAGATCCTACTTCCCTCCAGAACCTCAGGTGATTGAATTTTAGAGAGAATCAGATTACCTAAACCTTTAAGAGACTGTCCTGAGAACTTTTCTTTCTATACACAGACATTGTCTTGGATATGTGAGTCAAGAGAGAATATTTCACATGTGTGATCACTTGCAATTCTAATGCCTACTTTTACCGAGAATGCAAACACAGTGAAACCAGGAACTAAAAATATACTTACTCTTCTGTATAGTTACAGATACAGCTTGCAAACAGTTAATGAATTCCAATACCAGAATGAATGACAACTAAGACCAAAAATAAAAATAAAAGTATTAATGTAGCTAGGAAAAGGCTTTCGTGCCAAGATCGAGTTGTCCATGGGTATAAAGGTATATGCCCTGGGGAAGGGCAGATGGCAAGTTCTAGCTCGGATAAAGTTTCAGAACCCCAATTCCTTGCCACCTTGCCCTGTATATCCTGTTGGGGCAGGGCCCAAAAGGAAAAAAAGGAAAGGGAAACAAAACAGAACAAACCAAAAATGAAAATCCACCTGGTAGCAAACAGCCTGGAGGCCAAACTATTTGTTTGCATCCTTCATCCGCTTCTCAGCCAGGCCCCTGTGTCCGCTGTGAGGACTGACCCCTTCCTGTTGAGAAACAGGTGTCTGCTGCCAATTAGGATTTAAACATCAACAGGGGCTTCTTGAGAGAATGATGACAAGCCTAATTGCAAGAAGCAGCTGGAGAGCTCTGGACTGTGCCAGGGAGGGTTTTATTCATCTGCATTTTGTTGGGTGCCTGGCACCAAACTGAGGTCGGCCCTCTTGTCCCAAGGCTAAGGCTGTAAAATGTAGGGCGAGTATTTAATGGCCTGAGCTCAGCACCAGGGATTAGAGTGCCCTGTTGCTGACACAGAGGGCTGGCCCTGCGAAAGTCACATGGATGCGGAGGCACTGCCCTGGGCGGGCCAGCGCCCCCCAGAGGCCGTGGCAGTGTCTTGCACACTGCTCGGGGATTCCGGCTGTCTTCTCAATTTTTGCCTGTTAGTAGGATCCTGCCTTTTGTGCATGCACCAGAAGATTTTGTGGCCTCTTAGGAGTGTGGCCTCAAAACAGTGGCTGATGTTGGCTTCTGTAAGCATCAGCTTATTGCTTTAGTTAGCTTGAAGAGATTTTTTTTTTCCCCCAATGAAATACAAGCCTGGCACTGGTGACTCACACCTACCATTCTAGCTCCTCAGGAGCCTGAGAGCTGAAGATCATGGTTCCACAGGGCAGACAAATTGGAGAGAACTCTTGATTTCTAATTAACCAGTAAAAAGCCAAAGGTAGGAACATGGCTCAAGTTGTAGAGCACTAGTGGTGAGTGAGGGCCAGAGTTCAAGCTCTAGTACTGGCACACACACACACAAATTTCCTGTTACTATATACTGCAGGTAATGAATTAGCAGAGCTAAGCAATGTCTGAGTATAGGAAGGACTTGGGAAGATACGTTTTTGAAACCTAAGTTAAACTTACTAACCTGAAAGAGTTTTTTTAAGATTCACCCAGTGCAGAGCCTTCTTAGACTGAGTGTGTTCTAGGGGTAGCAGCTGACACAATGTCCACATGCACGCACATTGTCGTACAAACCACAGCTACAGGAGGTCTTCGTTGCCCCAGCTCTTCTGTGTCTTTCTTTTATTTGCAATTACACAGGGCCTTTCACTGTACCCATTCACGCTGTAAGTTTCCTGAAGACTGGTAAGTGTCTTCATTGTGTTTGTATCCGTATCTTTTCACTTGGTACCTATCCTGTATCAAGAGTATGACAAATATTTCTTTAAATTCCCACTTCCAGACAAGGAGGTAGAGAATCTCTCTGCCAGAGCTTGCTAACAACTGACAAGGCAAACAGAATGAAATCATGTGGTTCTGTTGCCATCCACGGAGTCCTGAAGGCCGGAAAGGCCAAAGCACATTCCTTCAGAAACACATGTGACCATTCCTTGTGGAATGCTCTGACATTCTCCAGTAATAATAGCCCAGAGAGAGCAAAAGGAAACCAGAGACTCACATTTGCTCACAGAAATGCACACACCTTCGTTCAAGGTCAGGGTCAAGAGAATTGGAAAAGTGAAGTTTTTAACTGAGAAATTCTTCAAGTCCTGTGACAGTACAAGGGGATTAACTGCAGACGCTAGTCCATGTTGAAATGAAATCCTTTCTAAAACACAATCATTGAGTCCTTACTCTATATTATTTTCTTCTGGCCAATAGAACTGAGAAAGAAATGGCTTTTTTAAAAAAATTGTGTGTCTGTTGGTATTAAGGCTTGAGACCAGGGACTAGGTCCTTAAGCTTTTCTGACCAAGGTAGGCACGCTACCATTTGAACTGCAACTCCATTTCTGGCTTTTTGATGGTTAAGTGGAGATAAGGGTCTCACGAACTTTCCTATTTAGGCTGCTTTGAATCCCTATCCTGGGATCTCAGCCTCCAGAGTAGCTAGGATTACAGGTGTGAGCCACTCTATTATTTAAATAAGGATAGTGGGACTTAAGAGGGATAAATACACAGACGTAAAATAGGGACTGTGGGGGATTAGAGGATGTGGGAAGTGGAAAGGAAAAGCTACTGAGGGGTCCAACACACACATACCCACAAAACACACAAACACACACACACAAGAATATGTGTGAAGATAGCGATCATTAAGAAACTCAGTAAACACTTTTGGAAAGGGAGGAGAAAAGATGGTAATGAAATATAATAGAGGTAGTGAACTTGTTCAAGGTACACTGGACACATCTATGGATTTAGCACCACAAACCCCCAGGTACTGAAATGAGGAGGTCAGGTCTGGCAGGCATCATATTGGTGACATGTTGGATGGCAGGGTCTGGCATCTTCATGCTGGGGGAAGATGATGTCCCTGCCCCCCAGGTGATGGGCATACCTGAATCCTTGGGGGCAAGCGTGAGCACTTGGCTGATAGGTTACTAAACTTGACAGTCCAGTGCCTGGGACTGGGAATTTCCTGTGACCCTGCCCCATGACCTGACTCTATTTAGGCTGTGACCAGCCTGTGAATCTTTACCCCATGTCACATGTCTCCATGATCCTGTCCTGTCTCCTGTCTCCTGGCTGCTCTCCAGCCACCATGTTGCCCCACTTCAGCTCTCCATTGGAGGGGAATTGGTTTGTTGGTATTGTTTTTGTTCTTTCTTCTCTGGCCTGTTGCCTAACTGTGATAAGTGTATTTGCAGGTTGCAGGTCTTTGTAACAATTGGCCGCCTGTAGACTGTTAGCCTCCACTAAAGATTCCAAGATTTGACCTGTTAAAATATGGCTTCTCTGTTTTTCCCACCTTACAACAGTACTGTCAATGAATGCTGATCTACAAGATTTAGGGAATCAGCTTTGTTGTTGACTTATTGCCCTGGCATTGAAATTTATTGAGATCAACAGTATTAAAATGAATTCTTAGTCACTAGTAGTTGGCAAAGCTGTAGACAGACATCTTTGGTTTTTTCCTAAAGCAGTGAGACTTTAATTTTCTTTTACACTCAACAGCTGTAAGACTGATGCAGTAAAACATTACTGCTCTGAAAATCTTAGAAGAAAAAGGCACTTCCATTGTGTAACTTTTCAGTTTAATTTCAGTAAAAACAACAACAACAACAACAACAACAAACCAACTGAAGATTTTTGAAATTGGCAACAACTTTGCATTTCAGTTATTTTTACCAAGGCCTCTACCAGAGCTGGCCTGCCATGGACCACATGTTTTCTCAGTTGGCTTGTTTTCATTATCTTGCCCAATGGGGAAAATTCTGTCCCTGCAGTGAGTTGCAGTTGAAATTAGAATGGTTGCTCCCCACTGCACTGAGAGGTCGTGTCTGTGGGCAATGAGATCTTTGTAAATTATGGGTTGTACCTGTCAAACGCAGTAGATACTGTGAAGTCTGAGTTCATGTTTGGTTGGACACCATGTGGATTTCCATACAGCTGGTGTTGTGGGGCCACATGTGCTTCAGCAGTAATGCTGGTCTCGACAGGCTGACCGAACATGCTTGCTGAATGGCTAGCTGGACACACAGAGCTAACCATGCATGCCTTCTCTCCTGGATCCCCAGGAGGTCTGCATTTTGTTGGTAAATCTACTCTATTGTTTATACGGTGACGAAGGTAGGGAAGCTGTTTGAGTTTCCAACATGGCTAAAATGGGATTTGACTTCGAATTGGAAAGAGCATTCCGTGTGTGAGACGTATCAGTCTCCAGGGCCCCTCTTATAAGGCCCTGTTGATTTTACTTCGAATGGGGCCCTTTGCACACTGTCAAGTCCCTAGTGGACCAGGCCTGCTTCATTTGCTCTTTGGTATGGGTGCCTTGAAGAGGACTTGGCACAAATTCGATGTTTAGTACATGCTTGTTGAATAAAGATATTTTAATAACAGATGCCAAAATCTTTTTTTAAAGGGAACAAAAGTAAGACATTTCTTTTATTGTGTTATTTTCCAAGTTCCAATCAACTAAAAAATCTCAGAATCCCCAACAGAAAGAAATATTGGCAACCATTATTTCCAACTCCCCTATTTTATTTAAAACCTTTTCTGACAAGTAAAGAAGGAAAGAATTTTTTTTTTGAGACAGAATGTAGTTATATATCCCAGGAGGACCTCCAACTTACAGACTCTCTTGCCTTAACTTCCTGAGTGTTGGGATTACGGTGTGGACCTCTACACTCCATTTTGAGATGGATAGCTGTAATATGACCACAAACAGGTCCCTGGCACTTTGATTCTATTTATTCTTAATATATTACTTTTATTATCTCAGACTAGTCTCTTATGCATGTTTTTTCCTCTAGTAGACCAAAACATTTTCTAGGCATCATATTTGTATTTATACAATTATTCAGTAGAATCAACTTTGGAGAGTAATAAGAGTTCTGGTGGTCCTTTCTTTGCTAATACTAAGCTACTAGCACATTTTCCTAGCAATGATTATAGGATACATTGAACTACTCTCAGCTTTTTCTTGTTCAGGCATCAGACAATGAGTGTGTTCAGAGGGAGGAATTCTAATGACCAAGGAAGGTAAATGTCCAGATTACCTTCTGATTAAACATCAGAACATTTGGTAGACTTATGGTCTGATGCATACTGAAGAAGATTTTTGGTTTTCCTTGCTTAGTTACAATTTCATGTGTTCAAATCACTCATCCCTTCTGCCCTAGATCAGGAACCAACATTAGAACTCTCTACCTTAGAAATATGCTGGACAAAAGGCAAAAATAGATACCTGTCTTTATTAAGAAGGAAATAAGCTAGAATTGGCCATAGCCTTATAAATGGACATAAGTAGTTGTTTGTAAGCTGAATCTCACTTGATAGAAATTGAAGAGCTCTTACTACTAAGGAATCTTAGGAAAAATTTGTGTAAGCTTAAAGGAAACCCTAAAGTCTGAGTATAAAAGTGTCAGCAATAGCCAGGCGCCAGTGGTTCACGCCTGTAATCCTAGCTGCTCAGGAGGCTGAGATCTGAGGATCACGGTTCAAAACCAGCCCGGGCAGGAAAGTCCGTGAAACTCTTATCTCCAATAAACCACCAGAAAACCGGAAGTGGCTCTGTAGCTCAAGTGATAGACCACTAGCCTTGAGCTGAAGAGCTGAGGAACAGCACTTAGGCCCAGAGTTCAAGCCCTACAACTGACAAAAAAATTAAATAAATAAAAAGTGTCAGCGATAATACTTGACCCAAACAGATTTCAATGCTGATATAAGGACAATAGCTGATAGGCTCTCCTTCTTTTCTAAAATGGGATACCCCCTCTAAGATTAAAAGTCCCTAATCAATACAATAACTGAAAATATTTTTCTGTGCTCTCTTATAGACTCTTAAAAAAATCAAGGTGAGATTATGGAAAATCAGGCAGTGCTCCTGAATTATAGTTAATAAGCTATTATTTCTAGGGACCTGAAATTCAGAGTGCATGCAGTAGGCTCAGATGCCTGAGATTTCCAGGCTGACTCCCGGCAAAGCCATGAGAGAATGGAGAGATGTTTTTACATTTGGATGCTTAGCTAAGTAAACCCTTGGATCTTGCTCCTCTTCTACTTTTCAAGTGCAGAATAAGGTAATATAAGAAAAATGATGATTAAGGTGAATACATTTTAGCCTGCCATAGTGGTATATGCCTGTAATCCAGGCTACGTGGGAGGAGAATAAAGGAGGATGACTAGTTTTAGGCCAGCCCAAGAAATATTTGCAATTACTCTAGCTCAGAAGCAAAATATACAACAAAAAGACCAGAGGCATAGTAACCACCCTGTGTTCAATCTCCAGAAGTGTGGTGGAGGAGGAAGGGAAGTAAATGAAGTCCTAAATGTCCCTAGGCAGGAACAGCCAGAATTTCACATTTGTGCAAGTGACAGGTGTTCTATGAAGGAGAGCATGGAGGCTGTGGTGAGCGAGTTCATGATGGTTCTGTGCCCTTGCTCAGCTGGGCTGTTCCAAGAAAACTCGACTTTTTCTAGAATAATAGAGAGATAAGATGGTTTATTGATATCAAATCTATGTGAATATCCAATGAAATGCTGATGCATTTTCTTGATCTGTTCTTCAACATCTGGCTAGGATGAAGCCAACCTCCAAGAGGGCCCCAATGACTCTCAGTTTCTCAGTATTAACACTGGTGTAGCCACTGCTTGTGTTGTAGTATGTTTGAGCTGTGACAAATAGCATATAGCACCAGTGTGCCAGTTCTAGATTATGTATGAAAGACTAACAGCCCCATCTTAGTTATGCAGGCTGCCTCCTCTTCTTGGATCTCTCTTTGTGAGGCAAGCAAGCTTCTATGTTGGGCCTAGTCTTATAGTGAGACTCAAATAATAGGAACTGGAGATTCGAGCCAGGAGTCAGGGAAGAACTAACTCTTGCCATCAACCATTTAAGTGAGCGTGGGAGAGAATTCTTCATCCAGTTAATCCCCAAGAAGATTACAGTCTTGGAAGACAGCCTGATAGTAATCTTGTGAGAGACCCAGGTCTGGAACTTCCCAGCAATGCAATTTAGAACTGTTGCATCCTGGGAGAAATAATAAATGCTTGGTCTTTTAAGCTGCCATATGAGACGATTTGTTCATAGTGACAGATAACTGATGCACAAATTGACAATTTTCTCCAGGAGGTCTTTTATTTTCGGTTGGTCGTGGGGCCTGAACTCTGGGCATGGGTGCTGCCCCTCAGTTCTTCAGCTCAAGGCTAGCACTCTACCACTTGAGCCATAGCGCCACTTCCAGCCTTTTCTGCTTATGTGGTACTGAGGAATCAAACACAGAGCCTCATGCATGCAAGGCAAGCACTCTACCACTGAGCCACCTTCCCAGCCCTACTAGGAGGTCTTTAAATATAGTTGGGTACAAAAATCCAAAGATCACTACATGATTAGCCCACTGACTAAATAACAGCCAAGGATGAAGACCTCATTCTAAACTGATATTTCAATGTCCAAATCATTTTTTGGGTATATCAGATACAGAGAGAAGATAGACTGATGAGTCTCCATTTCACCACTTAGCAACTGGAAAGCCAATATTGCATCTCTAATTATTGTTTCCATGAGCACTGGTTCCTTTTCCTTTAGAGTTGACTCTGAGTTATTGCTCCGTGACATCCATCCCCACTCACAGTCCTCACAGTATTTATTGAGCAGCCCTTCATGATGGATGGAGTGAGAAATGCCAGGCAACGAATATGGCAATAACAGTACATAAATTTTATTTTAATTTAGCATGAAAACACCTGATTTCCTTCAGCATTGTAAACATGTCACATTATTAAGCGGAGAGAGTCTGATGAATTTAGACCTTCATTTAGACATTATTTTGAGTGGAAAATGTACTTTAATCCCACTTGCTTTCACTCTCATAGATCACTCTGTTCTGATTTGTTTTATTTCACTTTAGTTTGCTTAAATTTAAAAAAAAAAAAGGCCAAGCAGTAAAAGCAACTTTTTCCAAGATGGGACTGGTTATGCCAACAACAATTCATTTCTTATTCTCTCAGAAACATTTCTTATTCTCCCTCAGAATGGACTCTCCTGTGGCTAGAGTGGGAAAAAAGATCTCATGTTGTATCATTAATAAACATGATTAAAGCTTAGTTTTGAGAAGGTAATTCTGCTAGACTGCTTTTTCAATACAAAAAGCAAAAAATGATTCATTATGTATAATCAGGCTGGAAAACTTATTCCTAGACATGATATTAAGAAAATAAAAACCTTCAAGTTTAAAAGACAGACAGGCTCATGATGTCATGCTCATGATTTGTTATTTAATTTGCATGTGGTTCCTAGGGGAAAAATGCTCTTGCCTGTTATTATAGTTGATACTTCTACTGCTTGGATTATCATTCGGTTGTTCAAAAATAAAAGGCACCATGAGATTTAAAGTCCTAGTAGATTAAAGTTTTCAGTGTGTCAGAATGGGCATGCTGCAATTACATAAGAGATGGGTAAGCAAAGAAAACATGCATAACTGTGTTTTAGTTTGTTTAGTGTTGCTATAATAAAATAGTGGAGTCTGAGTGCTTCATACTCCCTTCTTAAAAATAGGAATCCTATTTACTTCAAGACTTTGGAGGCCCAAGAGACAGCACCGAATTTTGTGTAAGGTCTCATGGCAGATAATATCAATACTGGGAGCGAGTCAGAGGGATGGGGAAGTCACGTGACGAAGAAAAGAACTGAGAGAATGAGCTGAGAAAGTCAATCTCACAATAGTACACTCTGGTTCCTAGAGAGCTACCACTCTTCTGTGGACAGACGCGAGTCCCTCAGGAGAGGGTGGCCTTCAACCACTTCCCTCCAGTCTCGACCTCATGCTGGTCCCAATACTTCTCATTACCATCACGTTAGGGACCAACCTTCAGGTATAGGAAGCACGGAAGGACACAATATGCGAGCGTACCCATCACTGCCATTCAAAAAGACTGTGGGAGATTTCCTGTGGTTCAGTTTGCCGTTGCTTTCCCATCTGCATTCCCAGCGGTGGAACTGTGACGGACTCAGGGCTATAGAGCAAAAACTTTCTGAAGAAAGAAAAATGAAGGAGTGGTTATAAGATCTCATAGTCAATTAGCTAAGCTAGTTCTAAACTTTCTTAGAAGAGTAAAAGCTAAGATGGTATATTAGCATTGTTCCTCTCTAGACATTAAAATCCAGTGCACTATCCAGTGCAATTCTGATACTATTTCATTTCTTGTTTCTAAACCTTGGCTTGGAAGGAGTTCTCTGCCAGATGGCTCCAAAGACTCCCTATTTCTTAGTCTTAACACAGGCATAGTCCGTTCTAAGGTTGTAGCATATTTGAGCTGTGATATGAACCTCCACCCATGGCTTGTTGGCTTAGATGGGAGACTGCTAACTTTTGTCTGGGCCATACTTGAATGGGGATCCTCCTAGCTATGTTTCTTTTTTTGGCGGGGAGAGTCCAGTCGTGGGGCCTGAACTCTGGGCTTGGGCGCTGTCCCTCAGCTCTTCAGCTCCAGGCTTGTGCTCTACCACTTGAGCCATAGCACCACTTCTGGCTTTTTTCTTTTTGCTTATGCGGTGCTGAGGAATCAAACCCAGGGCCTCATGCATGCAAGGCAAACGCTCTACCACTGAGCCACCTTCCCAGCCCCCTAGCTATGTTTCTTAGGCAGTTGATTACAAGTGTGAGTCTCCAGGACTGGCTAAAACCAATCCTTATGTCAAGCATGGCAAAACAGGGATCAAAGTATGTAGCAATCAGTTTTAGTTGGGAAGTAAGTGGTCACACATAATTTGAAAAATACACTCTTCATTTGTAAACTTTCAAGTTGTGCACGGGTGGCTCAAGCTTATAATCCAAGCCAACAAAGAGGCTGAGATCTGAGAATTGTGGTTCAGAATCAACTCTTGGGAGGCAAATCTTCGGGTGTGAATGGATGGAGGAGAGAGGAGTCAAGCTAGACGATAAGGCTCTGGTACTAGCCTGCATGTATGCACATGTACACACATACACATGCACACACCAATGATATTGTATGATATTTTATACTTAGAGTTGTCTCCAGTATTTCCCCCATCTCAACTCTGGTTCTTCCTGTAAGTGATGGAGAAGTAATTTCATAAACCAAGCAGGATGGTTTTACAGGTGTGTGTTGGGCATTGATTGTATTTTCTACTCATGTACTAGAGATTACTGCCTGCATTTAGAAAATGATTTATACCATCATAGCTTATACTATTTTAGTGATATTTTTGAATATATTTATCTAGGAATACATGACTAAATCATCTATGATTCTGTTATGGATTTTTTTCTTCAATGTGTTTTCTTTCTGTGGCAAATAAATTTAGTGTCAATAAATTAGTGTCTATTGTTTCCAGGTAAGCTGGTGAAAGTTTGTATGTGTCACTGTAGAAAAGTTCAGAGAGGCATTTGAATTTTTTCACAGTTATAAATCTAGTTATATAACTACTCTATCTTTTCAGAAATTGCAAACAATCTCAAGATGCAGAAGTCTGATGCTAAATCAGTTGGAGACCCCAAATAATTTTCCACAAAGTTCTTCTATATTACTGGCATGATGTCATAAGCTTACACAAATGGTAAACACTTAATGAATGATGAACTAATGTGACTTGGTGGAATTAATTTTAAATGAATTTACTTACTGCTGTCAGAGAAATTCAGCTGTGATCTGGCAACTCACAAATCCATGTCCCGCTGCACAATCTTGCTGTGGCTCTCTCTTCTTCTGCTGCTGTATTTCCTACCTTGTCTAAATGCTTCCATTCCAGTACCCCTTTCCCTTGCCTCCATTTTATCCTTGAAGATTCAGTTCAGAGGTTATTATTTTTTCTATGGTTTTTTTCCCCCCTTAAGAGCTAGTTAGGAGCTTCTGCAAGCGACTCTGCACACACACCCAGGGCCTGATGCTCTACTACCCTCCCCCCATCTCAATCCTCACCTCACTGAACACTGAAAGAACCTTGATGGTCAGGGGTGTGTTGAATTCAAATTCAACAGTACTTTGCTAGGGCTGTGTATAAGTTGATTTACTTGGCATTTCCTCCCCTAACACATACTCACTATCAATTCCATGTATTGGAGAGTTCAGTCATAAAACTTTCACAAGCAAAACAAACAAACAAATAGTAAGTACAAAAGCCTACAAAAAATGACTGGGTATAGGTCTGTGCCAACAATATGATAGTGCCTGTGTGGTGGTGAGAAATGAATGAGAACAGGGTAGGATATTCAGATGGACAACTTATGAAGCCTACGTCACTAATATAGTCCGTATGCCTGGTAAAGATCATGGTGTCTGGGCTGAGTGAGCTGGTCAGCCAACTGTTGGAGGTTTCCAGGAAGAGGAAGGACATGCCCTGACTCACAGCATCATCCTGAGGACAGTGGTGAAGCGACGTAAGGACCAAAGCATGAAGCCCAGCTAGAGGAAAGGCCCAGTCATGGGAAAGGTTCAACAGAGCTGTGGCAGAACCACATGCTCCGATTTGGAAACGCTCATTGGAGAAGTCCTTTTATCCAAGATGGTGTACTGAACAGGCAAAAGAGCATGTGTTTGTACTTAGCAAGAGTCAGAGAGATGGCATTTAGAGCTGATTTTCTCTCACAAATTCAACTTTCAATGATAATTAGATATAAGAGGTTAGAAAGGATGTATACATTATAATAGTTACAAATATGTTCATCTAAAGGAAACTTGTTTTAAATATTCTAGTAGGCATTCATTTGTTGTTAATGAATTATGTCTATGTTGTCCTGCATTCTACGTGGATGAAATATGAAAAAACTAGCCAGCGCAGGTCTCAGTAAACCAGCAACTTTAAAGTGTTAATTGGTGACATTTTACTATGTTACATCTCAGTTTTGCTTGACTACAAATTAGGCAACATCAGCTCAGAAAAAGAAAACAGAGCACCAAAAAATCTATATGAAAATTTCATAAGATGTAGAATGAAGGCAAATAAAATACACATACAAAAACTCTGCACAATGGAAGGGTGAGGAAAATGAAAACATTTGCAAAGGTATTTATTTGAGAAATAGTAAAGATGTACATATTTTTACAAGCTTTTAATATTAATTTACATTTCTTTAAATTATGTAAGCCCCGAGAAATCTATATTTTACTAATACATAACAGAAACCCTTGCCTTTGATGGTAAGATCACCATAGATCTCCCATAGCTGGAGTCAAAATGCAACTTTGGCTCATGATGCTTAAGTCTTTGTGTTGAAAAGAAGTACTAAATGCCATATTCCTGGAGAATGTAGGCTTGTCATAAACAGCTGTGCTTTACACAAATGACTTCAGAGTGAAGCATGCTGTTCACACTACTGTGAATCTTTGCTCTCCAGAGACAAAGGAAGAAAACGTCCAGACAATTATCTATTTCTGTGCATAAACTGTATGATTCTGAAGATACCCTTTCTGCCTCTGAATTTGATTTACACATTTTTTTACAGGGATCCTATGCTCTAATATTGTAGACAGGCTGGCTAATTCATTGCTGAAGTTATGCAGTTTTTAGTTTGTTAAGGTGCCACACAAGATGGTTGTCTTTCTTAGTCATATACCAAATGTGTGTATGTGGTAACTGAAAGCCCATTTAAGTTACAGAACAATTTTCAAACCAGTTGACAGTAAGGCACAATTTGCTACCTGTAAATAGAACATGGGAACTGACAAAGGGCTGGCTTTCTCTCTGCTGGCTTATTGTGTGGTCTTCTGACTAGAGAGGAAGAGAACTTTCTGTTCTTCAGGCAGAAAGCATTTGAGCATGCTCAAAGTCACATGACCCGTGATGCCAGGGCTTACTGGCTAGCACCACTGTGTGCCAGACAAGCTGTTCTGCATCAAGCAACCTCCAGTTCAGGTTTTATGTTGACACATACTCAAAAGAAAAAAAAAAACACATGTGTGTAAGAAACAGCACTAGGAGATGGTATCAGCCATCTTTTCTACATCCTGTGTAAAAGATTTTTCTGGCATCTGCAGGCTTAGCAGCATGAGAAGCCTTGCTTGGCTGACAGAAAAAGGAGTTAAACATGTTGATGTAATACCACTGACCTATTATTTGAAGAAGCTGGTTATACAGCAAGATCATTTCATTTTATTCACAGTAATAAATATCTAAGGTTTTAGTGCACGAAGTAATTGATAATGAATGCAAGCCTTCAATTTTTAAAGCCATTTTCAAATTAAAGGCCAAGAGAAGTGTAAGATTTCTTATTTACTATTAAAGGTCTTCCAACCATAATTTGCCTGCCACAGTACTTGGGGCTGAGGTAGCCAGAAGCCACACCCACTAAATAAGTTTATGCCATGAAATCACAATCTGATGCAAAATTAGGATCTCCTTTCTGCCTCCCTATGGACTTAGCATTCACTGAAGAAATACAAGTTTATAGCATGAAGAGTACAATCATATTTCCCAGTGAATATTCACAGTGATCTGCGAGCAAAGTGTAGGTTTTATTTTAGCCACGGAAGTCTCAATCGATCAACTGACACGAACCAGCCTCTAGTTAGGAAGACTGACTCATCCCTTACTGGACTTCAGGACCCATACTATGACATTTTAAACACAGAACTGTAGGTGCAGACACGATTAGAATACTCCAGATCTCTGAGTCTTAAATTTCCACAGGGGAAATCATGTCATAGAAATGGTAGGAGAACCTGTATCGTGTTCCCAACATGGGCTACACACCAAGAAAGAAAGAAAGAAAAAAAACCATGCAAACACAACAACGATGACAAGTTCTCCCTGCAATGAATGCCGCCCAATACCCAGTAACGGTACAAGCAGAAACCAATGTATGCCAATCTGTAGTGGGGAGCCCCTCGATTGATGTGGTAAGATTGAGGAAACAGACAGTTTTACGGTTGTGATTGGGTAATGCTGTGAAAATGCAGGTCACCTGTTCATTCTTGTCTGGTGGTCTACTCAAGGTAAAACTTTCCTAGCTTCACTTCTTCCCTTGGAAGCCATCTGCTATGTCTGCCTATTATTAACGATAACATTTGAATTTCTTTTTGCAGTAGTATTGGCTATATTTTTAAGCCACAGTCACACAATGTGAATTTTAAGCTATGTCCATGGCATATTACAAAAATAATTTGGGTGATAATTGCTAATGACTTGTATGATAATATCTTCCTCAAAGCAATTTACACATATCAAAATGTCACAAACTCAATACTGTGCAAATTTTCCTGGATATGGCTCGTTTTCTTGCGGAAAACGATAAAAAGGATACTCGAGACTTTAACCTACACTTCACTTTTTAAGTTCAGGTCCCACAGTCTCTCCTGATCCTTCTGTTTATGGTTAGATGCCTCCTACAATTACTGGAATTATTAAGAACCCAAAGAAAACACAAGCTTTCATTTATTCTTATATCCAAATACTCAGTTTCTTCTTGATATCTGATAGCTTGAATTTTAAATTTGGTCATTTAAGAATTATCACAGACTTTTTTTTTGGTTTTGCTTTTGTTATTGTTTTTCATTATCTACAGAGGTTTTTTTTAAAACCAAAATTACATCAGAACACACAAACTCTGTCTTGTCTTTAAGGCACAACACATCATTATGAACATTCTGTTTTGCCAAACTTAAAAAAGAGACAATATTATATTCCCATGACCCCCCTTGTCCCCTCCCCAACAAATGAAAGAAAAATATCACCCACTTTCAAAGTCAGCTGCTACTAAGTCACAGTAAATTATTTCCATCCATAATGTACACAAATTACAGGTCTAGATAGGACTGTCCTTATACAGTCGGAGTGCATTCCAATTCAGATTTTCTGGGCTAGGTAGGGTAAAGTCAGGTTCAAACCTCAGGGCTGAGAAGAGTTCTCATGTTGAGGAATGTTGTTGACCACCTTGTCAGATGGAGCACAGACACTGTGGCTTGAGAGGGTGAGATCTTTGCTAAAGGTAATTCCAGTTAGGACTCATTTATTGTGCAGAAACCTCCACAGATTTGTTGTTGTTGTTGTTGTTGTTGTCATCATCATCATCTTTGTCATTGTTGTTAATAAACCATTAAAGTGTTGTAAATATAAGACCATCGAGTTTTGTTTCTGTAGCACTAAAGTTGAATTTCATTCAGCAATCTGAATTCTTCATTTTGGAATTTTCATTCCAAATATTTCATCCTTTAAGACAATTTATATGTGTAGAGCCAGAGGCATTGAATCACACATAAAAATTCAGTGTACTTGAAATATATATATATATTTATATGTATATAAAATGGATCCCCAGCTAGAGAACACAGTTACAAATACTCTAATTCCAGTGCTTGATGGAGAGCCAAAAGGTCCGAGTGACTTGATATCCTCCAAAAGGGCATGTTGTGCTGTGTGGTTAAGAGAAAGGAGGATGGAGAGGGAAGGGGTGGGATGAAGAATGTACAGAGATCATGACCATCATCTCAATAATGCAGCGGCTCACACAAAGGCATCTGTCTATCCAGGTTCAAGAGAGGGCATTTAAATAAGGGATGGCCATATCTGAAGGTTTGGCAGCACCAATATGGCATATTCAGGGTAACAGAGAAATAGATCTGAACTGGATTGTAACAACAAAGCAAATATTCAGATATGTAGGTGGCTTTCCTTGGCAAATTAATTAGCATTAACAACATTAGTATCTGGGAAAGCAAGTAAGCATGAAAAACTCTTACTCTGACTGATGGGAAGCAAGTTTTGAGCAGTACAAAGTTTATTTAAAATAACATTAAACTATGAACTTCTTAAGCCCAAGTCCTTTTGTCTATCTGAGAAGAAAAGAATGAATTCATTTCTATGTAAAACAATAAGAAGAACAACTTTGAAGGTGGACTATATGATGTAGAAAAAAGGTGGTGATTTATATTTTCTTAATTATCAAGGATAACTAATAACTGAAGCCAGTAGAGTTGATTTGATTTATTTCCCTGGCAAAATAGTGAGAGATAGTGCATTAGCAGCAGTAGGGGAGATTGTTTACTCAAAGGGATAAAATTGGCTTCTTGTTGGTGTGAAAAAATCTTGACATTACAATGATTTTGTGGTTCTTCAGGGATATTCCAGGGACTGGTATATATGTGGCATTAAAATTTCACAAAAGAGACTGATAGAAAAACAACAACTAGAAAAACCCACTAGGAATAAAAAATGAAAAAACTAAAGAAACTGTGCTATAGTAAATAACAGAACAATAGATCATTAATAAGTTTGGATTGACAACATCTAGAATATAGATGTATGGAATATAGTCACATATATGAAAAGAATTTTATTAAAAAAATAAAGATCATCATAATAATCACAATGTCTATGTAACTCTTTGCTATTTAATATGATAACCACTAGCCACAAGACCACGTGAAATGATTAGTTCAATTTAAAATATACTGAACTTCAACAACTTAAACCAACGAAGGAATACAGACAGCACAACAATAATTTTATACTGATTAGGTGTTGGGGCATATTATTTTGAAGACATTGGACTAATGTACTATCATATATAATTTTAACCTCTCTTTTTACTTTTAAATATGACTTCCAGGAAATTCTAAAAATTATATATATATATATATATCTCACCTTATATACTTCTATAGAAAAACAGGGTTGTATATATAATACTCCTATTTCTAAACTTGGATATTTTTCTTTAAATTTCTCAAACACAGTGGGCTTTAGGTCAATTTAGAGCACAAAAAATTCACTTACAAATGACTTTTAAAAAATTCAGCTCAGATCTATTTGTAATAACAGAATAGTATTCAGTATTTTTGCACATGCAATTACTGCTATGTCCAAATAAAAGCATGCATTCTAGATACTAGGAAAACCAACCACCTGTGTTTCCAAGTAGAATTGTAAGCCTTCACCATCACCCAGACTGTATCTACATAAACAATCATTTGAAAATAGCATTCTCTCTGAGAGTTGTATCCATTTGGAGTCACACTTTTTTTCCCCCTGAGGTGCTGGGTGTAAAACAGAAGTATAAAACCATAGTCCAATTTTGTGGTGCAGATAACTGGTAAGCTTCAGTTTTCAAGGGAAGACACTGGGAAAGTGCTTTTTTTTGTTAGTAGTGATGTAGAGATTCAGGAATTTCACATAGGTTAAAAGACATGGACACATTGGCTGGAGGGCTGCATCACTGGCCGCTACTTGTTATGTGTCATGATGGTGTCAAAATCATGTGCAGTCCGGACACTGACAAACTCCATAAACTTTTCAGCTGTGTGTGACTGGAAGCATTTCAAGTTGTGATCAATAACACAGATTGGGGTTCTTCAGGCTTTGTTCTTACAGAACATTGTTGGGAACCAATGTGCTTGCTGTCTTGAATCTCTAATACTAATAATGAACCCTGTTAGTAGTCCTTTAATTGTGCTCCCTTAATGGGACGGAAAAGTACAGGGAATCTCAACTTGGGCTGTTGGCACCATCACCAAACCTTCTGGCACAGAATTACTTTCCTCTTTCTCCATTCTGCTTGGTTTGAGTTGACTAAAAACATAAATCGCTTTTTTTCTCTTTCTAATACAGCCATAAATTCTTCTATGAATCTGCTTCTGCTGATATATTTTTTTAAAAAAACATAGATATCAACTAACCACTCCAGGACATGCAAGTATTCAATAAAGTCTTTACTGGATGAAGATTTAAACTGTCTTGAGATAAGGACAACTTTCTTTCTATATGGAACAATGCTTGTTTGAAAATATTCAAGTCACCATGTTTTCCTGTGTTGTATAAATTCTGTACTTCTATCTTGGGCAGAGGAGGCTTTTCTATTATCATTCAATGATGGGAACAGCTCAGTATTGTGCTCATTGATAAGCCTAATATTGGAGGCCAATGCTGTTATCATTTATCTACTGATGCTGAAGCAACCAGTTCATGATTAGCTTGGTTTATTCTTTAGAATATATAGAACTGATAAAAAGGTTTATCTATAGTGCTTATGAAACCTTCTAAATATGTTGAAAGCCAGTTGTTTGGCCTCAATCAACTATCAATGGCACACCCAAATGATGACCATTTTCTGCATGATGTCAAGTACATTGCCTCCAATCTTTAATTGGAATAGTACATCCTATCCTACTAGGCTTTATTAAAATCTCTTCAAAGTTTCATTCAGATATCCATTCTCTCTTCAGCACTTCCCAATGAGTTATATTCATGTGTAAGAAACTCACAGAGATTATGTGGCACGTGAGACAAATGAGTCACTCAATGTGAGTTTTCTTTGACCTCATCTAGTTGATCTTGGTAAACTTCATGGGTTTAACAATAATTCTTGCTTATCTTCTTGACTATGAGGTCATCTGTTATCTATGAGCATTGGGTATGAATGTATTAAATATTGTATATATAAGCAAATATGTGTTTATTATGTATTTACACACAAATTAATAGAACCAAATTTCCTTGCATTTCCTATTCAATTTCAGGCAAAAAAAAGCTAGACTCCAAATGGTTTATTTGAATGTAAGTATTGATCCTTTCATGCTCTTACTGCTTGACATCTACAAATCCAAATCATTTGTCAAGCTGCCCTTGGGCCAAACTATGTGAATGCAAACAAAAAGCTTGCATTAGCAGATTCACACCGACATTGTTGGAGACAGGTTACCTTTTTTGCTGCCTGTTCTTCTTCTACACCATCCCCAATTACAACATATACTACTTTTCTGCCAAACCTTTGCATTATTCGTTCAAAGCAACTTTCTTTTCCTGGAAGATAAATAAGATAAGGTTCAGAGTGAAGTTACCTGGTTAGCAGCATGCTCCTCATCGCGGCCATCTCCAATCACAACATAAGTTATGTTAGTGCCAAATCTGGACACTATACGCTCAAAACAGCTTTCCTTGCCTGAAAAACAACGCACTGCTTATTCTTCCAGCCATGGCATTCATGAACCTGAGGATTCATAAGGTGTTACGTTACTGTGTCTTGAACATCACTGGACTAGCTGAAGACCTGTGAGTTTACATTTCAACATATACTCTTGAATGACTTAACTCTGAGGATCATAGTATTAAACAATACATATATGGCTCATACCTCAAGAAAATCAGCAGGGTTAGGCATTTAACCTCGAGAAAATATGACTCGGTTTGCTCCACCAAAAGATTATTACAACAACTTCACAGGCAAACTTAAGTGCCAGCATTCTTTGTTTAGTCAAATAGATGGAGTTTATCTAGTTCCTTTTAAGTAGTATATTATTGTAGAAAACTGATCTAAGAAAAAAGGAAGAAATACTAACATGTGGATTTACGTGGATAAGTAATTCCTTTCTTCAAGTGGATGAGAGCTAACATGCTCATTTTTATTTTTTTATTTTATTTTATTTTTTTTGGGTCCGGTCGTGGGGCCTGAACTCTGGGCCTGGGTGCTGTCCCTCAGCTCTTCAGCTCAAGGCTAGCGCTCTACCACTTGAGCCATAGCGCCATTTCCGGCTTTTTTTTCTTTTTGTTTATGTGGTGCTGAGGAATCGAACCCAGGGCCTCAGGCATGCAAGGCAAGCGCTCTACCACTGGGCTACCTTCCCAGCCCTCTAAAATGCTCATTTTTGCTGTACTAGCTGCCACCTTCCTATTGCTAGTGCTGCCTCCAGCTCTTCCCCTCCTCCCTCCTGCCCTACAAAGGCATCCCAGAATTCCTATACAACCTTGGTTTTTATATCATTAGAATTATTCTCTGGAGCTATTTTTGCCTCTTTGAAAAAATCTGATGGTTTAGAACTAAATATATATATACACTAGCTTATAGGGAACAATAAAAATAATATTTTTTCAGATGAAATGTAGGAAATAATTTGGCCAATAAAAATATTATCCTAAACCAGAAATGTTTATTCTGGTGTACTATCCTTCGAGTGCTCCTAAGGTAAAAATCACATTCTGCACATTAATTTTGCTAACATACATATGTGTATTCATGCAAAAGATATATGGGATTGATATCTGGATGTGCACTAAAGAGTTTATGACAATTTAGTGTTTATTTCATGAAAGTCTGGCTCTCTCTGACTGCCCTCCAAAACAGCAGTCTCTGGGGGCTCCTTTTACCACAGCCAATAACAGCCTTCCACAAGGCCCAGGGCGGGTTATTTTTGGTGGGGGATTTTAGGATTTCAAATTTCTCTTGTCAAGGTGCCAAAGCCTAAGTATGTTGACCTTCTGGACACATTATACAACCCATTTATTTTCCCAGGCCTTTCCTTGACAGTGCAATACAGACACTTTTTTTCCTTTTAACTCTTTCAAAAGGGAAGAATTTAACTTTTGGTTTTGAACATTTATTGGATGTTTTCATCTGTGAATGCACTTAGAGTCAAAGACGGCCCCACAGATAAACATAGCTCAAAAAGCAAGATGGTAATTCTTTAATTCATACTATCTGGGGGATGGTGGATATTGTGTATCCTGACGGCTCCAAGTATGTCTTTTTGGTTCATAAAACTTCTTTCTTATTTCTGATCATGTTCATTTTTCTGGATGCTGGCTGAATCCATCTTCAATGAAGTTGTAATCTTAAAATAGTATTTTAACCTTAGATCTAAAGTATTACATACAGAAGGATGCAATACTATATTCAACAACAATTTAGTTATTACTGTGGTTGGAAAGATTATGAATTATCAAGATGAAGTGTGCAGGAATATTCTGTAAAATTTCGGGAATAAATCAGAGCTACCTAGATACTCAGTTCAGAAATTCATGAGCCAAGCATGTTCATAAAATATTCCTGTGTATAATGAGTGGAAAGGAATTTTCTCATATGAATTTTGTCCAAGTTTGCTGGATGTTCTAATAGCAAAAGGAAACCACACAGAGGAGATGCGCATTAAGACAATGACCAAACACAGATGAAAGCACATGCCACACCAAGTTTAAAATCCCTTCCTTACCTATTTTAGTTGCACTGTAAATATTTTCAATGGGGAAAGCACCTCCTAAGCTGTACAGAAGAACCTTCGCTAGTGCTGGGATCAGCTGGGTTGTTGTTACCAAGACATTGACGCAGTTACTCCTAAAATAAGGAGGACATAGACTTGTTTTCTAGTAGTCGGTAACTTCTGATAGTGCACGCTTAGAATTGTCACTGTTTTCTAGATCCACAAGGAGTAACTCTTTTCAGTGTCCAGCAGCCACTTCCTACCAACAGACAAATGCTCCCTGAATGACAACAGGGCATTTAGGATAATACACACCCCACGTAGCAACAAACGCGACAACATGCTAGTCAGAGTCCTATGGAGATAAGTTTTAACAAACCATGGTGAAATAAAATTTAAAAAAGGTTGTTGTTGTTTTGGTCAGTTGTGGAGTATGAACTCTGGGCCTGGGCACTGTCCTTGAGCTCTTCAGCTCAAGGCTAGCGCTCTACCACTTGAGCCACAGCACCACTTCCGGTTTTCTGGTGGTTTATTGGAGATAAGAGTCTCACGGACTTTCCTGCCTGGGCTGGCTTTGAACCGTGATGCTCAGATCTCAGCCTCCAAAGTAGCTAGGATGACAGGCGTGAGCCACTGGCACCCAGTGGCTTTTACATTTTTGAGATGTGGTTCTGGGAAAGAGTTTTGCTATTTACATTATGTTGATGTTTAGAGTTACATTGCATTGTAAATACTGTATTTATAACAGAAAAAATGTTAAAGACAGAGAAAAGTAAAGAAGAAAATATAAGGCAGTAGTTACTCATTAAACATCAGAGGTAACTCCTCTCTATTCCGTGAATTTATTTTCAATGTTTTTCTGCTTTTATAGAGAAATTTCCCCTATCAACTTTCATATTATAATCTATCTGCCTGCCTACCTATCTATTGATTTATATCATGGGTTCAGGAGATAACATACTGTCCCTGAACTTTCATGCTCAAGGTTAGTACTCTTCTACTTTGCACCACAGCCTCACTTCTGGCTTTTGGTGGTTAATTGGATATGAGTCTCATGGACTTTGCCGCCTGGGCTGAGATCTTCCAATCTCAGCCTACTGAGTAGCTAGGATTCCAAGTATGAGCCACCAGTACATGGCTAATGTTTTTGAAATCCAGTTTTGATGCTAGATTCTTTGGATTTTCCAATATGGGGTTCTAATAATGCTTCCTACAACTTTCTATACCCTCCATATATCCTTAATCGATATTCATAGGTGAGAGTCAGAAGGTAACCTAACTTTGCCAAAGGCTCTGATACAGAATTCAACCAAGTGTTGGATGCACACAAAGTACCTTCATCAGGTTTGGCCCTTCGGCCACTCTCCCCTCCCCCCAACCCCTTTTGGCTTCTCAGATAGATCTCATCAAGTTTCACTGCTATATTTTAAACAATATATGCAAAGTATTTTGACTCAGTTCTCAAATGAGTCAAATTTTCAGTTCTTCCTCCTCTTCCTGTAAGTACTCCCATTTTATATTCTTGTCATTTGTTTGTTTAAGTGTATGTTAATTGTTTAAAAAAGTTTTACCATGATATTTCACACATGGATATACAATGTTTTAAATCAGATTGACCCTCTGGCTTATCCTCATTTTCCATATACCCACTCCACTTTCAGTGTTTCATTTTCACAGATCAATGTGTCTAAGCATTGCTTTATTTTTGTCATAGTCCCTTGTCGTTGGTCACCAGCTTCATTGCATACCAAGGGCCCTGTCTGTGGAGATTATTAGTAACCTTAATGAGAGATGGGTGGAAAGGTGTGATCTATTGATTGAGGAGAAGCAACTCTCTTCTTGATCAACACATGGACCACCACAAACATACTGTACTCACACACACATGTTCCACACCCACACACACTACATGTGTACCTGCTATATGTATAACATACATATACACATACTCTGCACATTCTGACACAGGCCACAGGCACACACTCCACACAGTTTAACAATCAACCACTGGACTCTGAATTGCTAAGTCTTGTAAACCCTAAACCAGTGTAGATATAAAAACATTTTTAAACATCCATTTTGTATCTTTAGACCTACATCTTCCACAGCATTGAAATAGGAAAGAGAGCAATGTCACTTACCTAGTACTGATAATCGATAAAGACTTAAGTGCATTTGTCAGCCAGGAATCTGTCAGACCTTCAATCTCTGCCCTTAACTGCAGCCATGCGTCCCTCTTTGCAGGGCCAAGGAGTCCTGCAGTACAGAAGGGCAAAGCAGAGTCAGGAGCTGAAGAGTTTCTCAGGAAGGTCTAACTTGGTGTCACTTCTGTGCAGAATAGATCTTTTCTTATTTCAACTTTATCAGACATGTTAATATCGATCCTTCACTTTAGAATAGATTATCCACTTACTTATTCAATAAATACTGGTTAGACAACTCCTAGGAGTCAGGCTCTGGGCTAGATATGGGGAACATAATGGTAGAGATGCCGACTCCAGTTTCTGACTTCTCTGAATCTAGACTCTCAGGCAGAGGGCATTCTGTCACTCACAGCATCCTTCCTCAAAAGTGTGCAATACATCAGTCTGGAAAATCAGTGGGGCTCTGCTGGATTATATACACAAATCTCAGCTATTATACCTGCCTGAAAAATGTTTCTTAATAACCACAATCATTTCCAGTTTGAAACAGCACGAATGACATGATGAGAGGGCTTTATCAGAAAGTTTCTTAAAAAGTAGTACTAACACTATCATAGAAGAAATTAAGAATTAAATTTAAACCCTAAAAAGCATGCCAAAATTACAATGATATAAATTACATTGATTTGCATACATAAGGAAGAGATATGGTATTTTATCTTAAAGGATGCAGCTATGGGGTTATGGATAGAGTTCAATGGTAGAGTGTTTGTCTCCCATATATGAGGCTCTGGATTTGGTCCTCGGCATAGAAAACAAACATCAAAAAATGAAAAGCAGTTCTGTTAAAAGAAGATCTTTATAAAACTGTATAAATCCAATCAAAAGATTTCTTTTTTATTCTTTCTCTTTCCCTCCCTCCCTCTTTCTCTCTCTCTCTTTCCTTTCTTCCTTCCTTTCTTCCTTCCTTTCTTTCTTCCTCCCTCCCTCCCTCCCTCCCTCCCTCTCTCTCTCTCTCTCTCTTTCTTTCTTTCTTTCTTTCTTTCTTTCTTTCTTTCTTTCTTTCTTTCTTTCTTTCTTTCTTTCTTTCTTTCTTTCTTTCTTTCTTCTGTTGTGGGGCTTGAACACAGAGCCTGGTGCTGTACCTGAGATTTTTTCTTTTTGATCTAGGCAAGTGCTCTACCATTTTTAGCCACTGCTCCACTTCTGGATTTTCATGGTAGTTTATTGGTGATAAGTCTTAAGGACTTTCTTGCCTGGGTTGGCTTTGAACAATGACCTTTAGATCTCATCTTCCTGAGTAGCTAGGACTACAGGAATGAGACATCAGCACCCAGAGCTTGAAAGATTTCTTACTTAAGAGGTATTCAGAATACAAGGATCACAATTATAAATAGATGTGTTAATGTTAAAGTTAAATATACTCTCCACAATTGATTTTTAATGAGAACATCTATTTATTTGTACAAAGGGTCTCATAAACAGCACCAGAGTAAAACAGAACACAGAAGTTTTCCCTTGAACAGGGGCAAGGTAGAACCCACAAAGCCTATTAGGTCTGGTTTCCTATTGGGAAATGAAGCTCTTCCATAACCAAACTCTTTGGCTCTTAAATTCATATTATTCAGTTCTTGAGTATCTATGGAACATCTACGTGCTTTCATGCTAGACAAAGACAAGGGAAACAAACACCGCACTACCCCCCTTTGAATGCATATGGATGGTGTATCTAATAAAACCTGAAATTTTACATAGCTCACTGTATTCTATGACATTTGTGAATATTTTTGTTTGTAGTATACAGGTGTATTCTCTTTTGCATTCAATTTCCTTCCTTCGTTCCTTCCTTCCTTCGTTCCTTCCTTCCTTCCCTTTCTTTCTTTTTCCTTTCTTTCTTTCTTTCTTTCTTTCTTTCTTTCTTTCTTTCTTTCTTTCTTTCTTTCTTTCTTTCTTTCTTTCTTTGTTAGTTGTGGGGCTTGAACTCAGCCTATTTGTGCTCAAAGCTAATGCTCTACCACTTGAGCCATAGCACCACTTCTGGTTTTTGAGTAGTTAATTGGAGATAAGAGTCTCATCTGCCCTAGCTGGCTTTGTACCACAATCCATAGATCTCAGGCTCCTGAGTAGCTAGGATTACAGGCATGAGCCACCAGCTCCTGACTTTCCTTCACTTTTCTTAAGAAAGAGAAACAAACAAGTACCCTAAGAGAAGAATAGTCTATAACCTCATGCCTAATCTTAGGAATATGGCTGACCCAAAATTGCTCTTAAAAACAGATATCATCCATGTTCATAGATCATAGGGATGTCACAGGTTTTTGATATCCTCTGGAAAAGAGATTGATGAGTATAAAATACACCAAACTTCAGGATATTTGAACTTTTTGATAATCACAGTAAATCATGCACATGGAAAAGATACACTGTCAGCTAACATGTGATTTTAAAAACTAATCTAACAGTACTCTTGAGTGTCTTTAAATGCTGTAGATCACTGTCTATATTTGTGTTGATAGGGTTACAGAGAGGGAAAGATGGCCATTGTCTTTAAAAAAAAGTCTTCCCACTGCTTCCTTGGCTTTTGGACTGATTTTCACTTACAATGTCACAAGAACCAACAGATGAAGTAAGCTAAATACTTTCCTATAAATCTCGATGAAAGAACTGAGCACAGTTTCACAAAGAATGCCCAGTTACTGGTATAGGATGCATCTTTTCTCTACAGTTATTTTTTCCCATGAATTCTAAGAAAATAAAAATTCAGGCTCAATGTTGTGCCACTTGAGTTTTCACAGACTTATTTTACAGTCAGACAATCTCTCATGTGAAACTTAAGCTTGAATTCTACCTACACCCGTGGTGCCTTTATTCTATGAAGTAAGCCATGCGTACCTCCGACATTGTTCTTGTAGGTGTTATATAATTCTTTTACTCTTCTGTAACGAAAAGCCAACTTCCTCATCCAGTCCACTCCTCCTCTTACACCTGTTGGCAAACAAAGGTTTGCACTACTTGCAGCTGCATGGAAGCCATCAGTTGCAAAACTGTAGGTACTGCAACACCCAAAATACATTAAAAAGAAATAAAAGAAATAATTACATGTGCAAAACTCCACAGCTCAATTTCTGTAGGAAACAGCAGACTGAAAGGCACGGCTTACCTTAAGTCCTGTCCATTATCATCGGAGGAAACATCATCTATGTGAACTTGATCGCACTCCTGTTTAAAAGAAGGGAACCATTACTACCTGTGCTCATATGCTGGCCAGCAGATGGCAGCATCGGCCAACATACCTTCCAACCCCAAACTGGTTTATTGAGGTTGGAAAATGGCACCATTTCTGCTCTCCATGATCTGAAGTACGAAGGGGTATGAAAACACGCAGCAAATAATTCTGGCAAGTGATTTCAAAAAAATAAGTTTAATCTTACAAATACTGATAAGGCTATTCTTTTTTGGATTTGTCTGTCATGTCCGCTTTCTTCTAGTTCTTTCTGTTGTGCACACTCAAGCAAAGTGAATCTAGTGTGGCCTGAACAATTAATACGGTCACTCTTATTATTTGCTGAGCTGTGATAGAAGGGCTTAATTTTGAATTATGGTGACCCATGAGATTTCCATGTCATCCTGCTTTGGGCTAAACTGGGGTTGTTATTTCAAATGTTCTTGTATTTAACATACAAAGAAAGGTCATAACCATAGAAGATGATATTTTCCTTTCTCCAGCTTTTTTTAAATTGAAAAATAATATCTAGAAGTAAAAGGTGAAGCTTTACCATATCAAATGTACTACAAATGCCAAAAGCTTTAGGAAAATGTAACTATACGATAGGTCTGATAATTAGCCAGAATCTAGGACTTTTGCATTGTTTAGTCTTGTTCCGCCATCAAATAATCTGCAAAGTTCTAGTAAAATATCACCTAACTAAAGGTGGAAATTGCTTACAGCATGTAAAATACCTAGCCTTTAGAAGAATAGATCCATAAATCAAAATAATAAATTATAATTACTAGTTATTATTTTTAAAAGTGACTTCAGCTAGGTGGCAGTGGCTCACACTCGCAATCCTAGCTACTAAAGAGGCTGAGGTATGAGGATCGCGGCTCAAAGTCAGTCTGGGCAGGAAACTGTGAGAAAATGAGAATATCTGTAACCAGCAGAAAACCAAAAGTGGAGCTGTGACTCAATGTGGTATAGTGCCTTGAGCAAAAAAGCTCAGGGACAGTACTCAGGCCCTGGCTGGTTTCAGACCCATGACTGGCAAAAAAAAATTTAAAACAACCTTCAGATTAAGTCTTGGTTATCCTTTAGAACTGTATTTATTTCCCTCAAATTATTTCATTTGTACAGTTTCTGTTTCTATACATAATGCTTACCATTCAAAATTATTTTTTTTAGCAGTACTGGGATTTGAACTCGCAGTCTCGTGCTTGCTTACCCCTGAGTCACGTCTCTATCCCCATCTTTTATTATTATTTTTAGGACACCTGAGCTGCCCTCTGCCCACTTCTAGACTTCCTATTGTGGTTGTGATCACAGGTATGTGAACCATGTCTACCTTCCCTTTCTTGGGAAAAAGCCTTCTCAGGGCCTGGCTCTCTGATCCTCCCAATATCAATCCCCCGTATAGTTTATGATAACAGCAGCGTGTCACTGAACCCAACTATAGGTTGAGACGGGGGCTCATAAACATTTCTGCCTGGGCCGGCATCAAAGCATGATCCTTTCATTCTCAACCTCCCCAAAAGCCAGGATGACAGGTGTGAGCTTTCACATTAATTTGGGAATAGGTCACACAACAAAGGCTTTCCAGTTACTGTTCCTGTTCATGGCAGGCTTCGTAGTGTCTGTAGACTAACACTGAGTGTCTAGACTCCAGCTTCTTATCAGGACCACATCCATTCTATTTCAGATATCTCTGGCTTCCTTTAAACTATAAAACTCAGTGAGAGGCACAATTCATTTCTGTTGAAAATCCAGATTACTAATTTATAAAGTTTCTAAGTTTCATATAAATTTTGGGCTTAGTGTTTTTTACAATGAAATCTCTACCTTTATTCATGGGGTAGATTTAACGCAACTAGAAACTCTCCAGGGAAGGGAGTGTTTCCAGAAGATTTTCAATTCCTCAAAGTTTTTTTTTTCTCTTAAAAATGACAGGAATCTAGATAAATGATTGTTTTTGACAGCATTATCATAATCATTTACATTTTCAAATGCAAAGTCAGGGGGAATGATGGGATGGGCTTGATAAGAAATGTACTCATTATCTTGCCATGTAATTGTAACCCCTCTGTACAGTACTTTCACAATAAAAAAAAGAAAACACTATCCTAGATGATAGACTTTAAGAAGATCTTTATGGAGGGATAAACCAAAGTAGAGAGCAGCAGCTAAGCCTCATAATCATAGCTGGACGTTAAGAAGCATCTGCTTCTGTTTGATCAAGAATTGGTTGAAAGGAGGCCAAGCTATTCGTACAGGAAGGGTAGCCTTCCAGCACAATTTCAGGTAAAAATATTACAAGCAAATGAAAAAGCAATTGAACTGTGCTTTCAACAGATACAGAGATTTAACTAGTTAGCATGAAAATTTAGAAATAAAATTCTCCTAAGATATAGAAATACCAAAGGATCCTCTAGGGCAGAATTATTCCTTATTTAGAGATAGTGATATTCTTGAAAAAAGTGTAGATTGAAATCAATATTAATATGGCAACACATAAAGTTACCTACCTACTCTAGTGAAGTTTGAAATATTTCCTCATATGTAAATAATTTTCCTGTTTTGATAATAAACTAATCATATCACAAAAAAGTCAGGGGGGACAAGAGTTTCTTGTAAATTACTCTGGTAATCAGAAGTTATTTCTCCAATATTCCCCATTCTACTTTTCACAGAAATTCCTCTGACATTTCAAGTATTCATTCACATGATGAATTTATACATAGGTTGCCCCCAAATTTATTTTTTTACTCCTGGGGACAACAGTATATCAAACTTATTGGACCATGTACTCTGTATTCGAAGTTATGTTTGAGGCTTTTCCAAATCTAACTTCTCTTTAAATTTATGCCTAGTTAACTGTGCCTGTTGACTCTGGACGATTGCCTGAGGATTATAGTCCAGTGAAAGAAACTTGAACTTCAATTACTGACATTTTCAGGAAAAACTAAATAATTGGTCTTCAATTGGTTTCACTCTGAGGAACTATGCAACAATCCTTTTAACCCAAACCTGCAATAGCTAAAAAAAAATTAATAATAATAAATCAAATAGAGTACTTTACTTTGGTTGTTTAACACATTTTAGTGGAAGACCTCAAATGTTTGAAATGTATCTGGTGCTAATCTTAAAATGTTTTAATTTTGTCTTCCAAGGTGACCACAGAATTGTCTCTGATCCTTTCCTGTTAGATTCCACAGCAGCCTCCCCTCACTTTTGTGACCCCAAAGTCCCTGGTGCCTACTTTTCCAGATCTCACTGAAATCACATCTGATTTAAGCAGAGCATTGGTTTTGTGGGGGACAGTAAGTGCAGTGAGCATTTGACCTTCTCTGCAGTTGTGCAGGAAGAAGTGGAGACAAAGGCGAGGCTACCAGAAGGAATTACATTTGTATCTTTCCAGGAATTCTAAGAGGAGCAGCTGGCACTGCATATGTTGAAGGGCTGGAATCCCAGTTTGGATTTTAAAGTTAAAAAAAAAAGACTCAATTTAACTACCGAAGGAATAAAAATCCACAGTAAGCTCGTGGTATAGTTATACTCTCGTCAGGAATTATTCTCTTTGTCAACAGAAGCGGAAATAAGTCCTCTTAGGGAACCTTTGCACTCTGGCTGCAAGAGCTTTATAGAAACAAACATGTGCAAGTAGAGTAGACTTTGAATGTCAGTTACAGAAGTCTAGAGGTATATATGTAATGATTCCAGATGATCATGAACACTATTGTTCAGATTTTATAAGTTTACTTAGTAATACATTTTTTAGTTCCTTATCTAGATGGATGAGCTAATGCATGCAGGAACGAGAGTTTAGTCCATTTGTATGCAGATCTAATCTATTAAGTGTGGTATGGCTGAATAAGTAGGTTTTAGGGTTTAAACAAAGTAAAGTTTTCCATCACATTCTAAAACAGAATCAGAAAGGAGAGAGTTGATACCACTATTTTATCAGGTACTATTTCTGAGAAAGATCCTGACATATTTTGAGAGGACATTTTACATAGTGTCTAACTCAAATGCAAAGGTTCATAGCACTCTAGTGGTTATGTTATAGATTTTCATAGATGATCAAGTTTACCCAAACCTGCTAAAGGTATGTAACACCATGTGCTATTAGCACATTTCTACTTTAGAGTTCTGTTAAAAGCTGAGTAGTAAATTTCTTTCATCTTGTTTCTAGATGTTTCAACAGGAAAGCTAAAAGTTCATGTATCCA
This sequence comes from Dipodomys ordii, assembly GCF_000151885.1. Classification (NCBI taxonomy): domain Eukaryota; kingdom Metazoa; phylum Chordata; class Mammalia; order Rodentia; family Heteromyidae; genus Dipodomys; species Dipodomys ordii. The sequence goes on along the minus strand of NW_012267313.1, from coordinate 6,655,678 downwards.
ATGTATTTCTAGTAAAAAAAAATTAATCAAATAAAATTGGCACCGTAAATTGGGATAAGACTAAGTAAGATTATTTCTTTTTATAGATTTGAAGGGAGTAATCATCTTAAAATCGTCACCAGGTTGAATCTCATCCATGTTAGCAACAGGAAAACAGAGCTAAATCATTACCACTGTATTTCAAATTCCACCTTCCCTGAAAGTTCAAATCTGTTCTCCATCAACAAGTATATGCCAGAGGATTTTATATACTGGATAGTAACAAACAGCAGGACTGACTTAAATCAGATTTTAGAGAGGTAATTATAATTTATTATCTAAAACTGGAAAAGTTGGCAAAGAATACTGATCTGTCCTGTGTTCATTTTTAAAAAGCCTCTTTGGTCATTTTGTTATCCAATGAAAACACTGACTAAACTCCAAGAAAACAACAAACAGCTATGACACAGCTCATTTTCAGTACATACACTTATGGATTACATTGAGACTTACATTATTTTTCTCACATGTCTCAAAAGTAATTAAGTCTAGATTTAGATCTTGTCAACTTAAAAAAAAAAAAAAACTTAAGTCATTCACTGGATGTTTGCTTGTTTTAGCCTAATCGATTGGACATCAAAGACTGCTTAACTTGGAGGTTACCTTAAATGCAGTCTTTGTGCTATAGACCAGACAGTTGTTGCCCCATGAATGTAATGTGATACATATATTTATCTTAAAATACTGTCAATTAATTAGTGGAAAGTTCAACATAAAATGTCTAGAACAATGTGAGGAACCATATAGCAATCTTCCCCACTATTTGTTGTGTGGGTATAGACCATTTTATTTCACTGTAAAAATAAAACTAAGTTTACATATGTCATAACAAAAAAGAAATCTCCCTTTCAGTCTAGTTATACTTGCTCAAGAAGGACTTCTGCCCTATGCTAATCTATTTATTTATTTAAAAAATTTCATTGTCTAGACGCCTAACGACTTGGGTGCTTTGTACACAGAGTACATTGCACACTACTCTGTCCCTAGTCTGTTTTACCTTTCATTCATACTGTAATTTTCCTCTTCTTTTTGTCTGCCATTTACATACAGTATTGCCATTTGAAGTTTGAAAGGGAAAAATGTTGATAAAGGGAGAATAAATGCATTCATATTCATCAGAGTCTTATGTAAACAGCTCTAGCATTGTTTTACCCAGAGGTGGAGGAAAGGAGAAATGATCACATTGTCCAAAGCTAGGTTTTAGATTATGCACAAAATTCAGTGATCAGAGATGTTGGGAGCATCTGTAAATATGGTCTGGTAACTCACTGACCTGGGAAGGCTAACACTACTTCCAACGGTGCCAGAAGTAGTCGCCGAAGTACTGAAAAATGAGAGTACAAGAGGTGTCTGGCACAGGCAGCAAAACAGATATTCTCTTTTGGGCATTTTTTCTTCCCAATATACGGCAGTCATGTAGGTGTTATTCATGACCACAGTTTCACTTTCTGTTCATGCTAGTGTGTGTGTGTGTGTGTGTGTGTGTGTGTGTGTGTGTGTGTGTTGTCCTGACAAGCTCACAAATTTCTTAAACCCTGTCGCTATCTTTCCGTTGTCTCAAGTTTATTACACATACAGAACCACCTAAGTTTCTAAGTGCTGCAAACAATTATTCTTCCTTTTGAAAAATTCTTACCTCTAAATCGTTAAAAAACAGATGGGTATCAGCAAGATTAAAGATCATTTCTTCCATTCGGAGACCAAGGGTTACAGCCATTGGGGGATCCTGGAAAAAAAAATGTTTGCACCATGAGGCCAAATCTTAATAGCCACAATTCCTATTAAAAAGATCTTAAGTGTATATAGTCAAGAGGTGGAAGATTCAAAACCCATTCCTTAGGACCAACCAGTTTTTTAAAAAGTACTGAATATTTTTAAAGCCAATTAATGACTATGCCAGACATAAGTATATTATTATACTCATATCACTAGATTACTATAAGTCACAGTATCAAAGAATAAAAGAATCATCTCATAAAAAGGGTCAGGAGAGGAAATGGAGGGAGGAGGTAAAACTGTTCAAAAAGAAATATACTCATTACCTGACACATAACTGTAACCCCTCTCTACATCACCTTTACAGTCATTTTTTTAAAAAAGAATCACCTCAGTATACTTAGTTAGTAAAGGTATTTCAATAAATAGAAAGCTTTTTAATATTAAAAAACACATTCTTTATGGGAGAAATAAGGAGAGGCTGTTCATTGTTTAAAAATACAGACAGATGAATAAAATTCTAGTGTTCTATTAACTGTGAAGGAGGGTGGTGATAGTTAGGAATAATCTATTGAGACTTCAAACTGGACAGAAAAAAGAATTTTGGATGTTCCTAATACAAAGAAATGTTAAATATTTGAGATGATAGGTGTGTTTAATTACAGACTTGTACAGATATACACAAATCTTGTACACTAAAATGCACACTGTACCTGCCTGTAAATATGGATTTTGTGTTAACTATTTAAGTTGTATATATTATTAAAAAGATGACAAAATTATCCAAAGAGGTGTTTTTCTTGAAGTTAAGGCAATGGTATATACTGATACTGTTAGGAATTTCATACAGGTGAAGATGGAGTAAGATTCTACTTTTTCAAAAGGCTGTGTATTCATGACAGGAGGAGGATGAAGGCCAACTTGATTGTACAGCATGGTTTACACACAGTCCATTGAAATTCTTTAGGAGAGAGGAATGAAGGGGGCAGTAATGAAGACTGTGACAAGTTTACTGAAAAGAGGAAAGGATTTTCATCTAAGCATGGTGCTAATGAGAATTAGAAGTTGGAGAAAAATAGGCCTAAGGCAAGTTTACATCAACATAGGCTAAGACGAGCTGCTTGATTATAAACTGCATTTTGATTAAAAAAGATAATAGAAATTGCTATCTGACTATGTATAAAGTTGGCATGACATGTATTTCACTAGAGTTGCAAGTGGGAAGGGTAGAAGATAAATAAAAAGAACATTCATTCACTAAATGGAACCCGGATAGACAATATATGCTTTTTTTGAAGTTTAAAAGTAAAAGGTGAGTCAGGAATCAAAAGGACTCCAGTTCGTGTACAGAAACCCAGATCTTAAACAGTAAGGACTTGAGAATCGGGACCTGATTTATTACTTTGCCCATGATTCACTGCAGCTAAAGACCAGGTATCAGAAGTGGTAAGGCACTGAAAAATCGGGGAATTCAGGGCTAGGGTAGTAATTCATGTACAGACTCCTGGTGAAACCATCAAAAGTGGAATATCTGAGGGCAACCTATGACAGGTGTGACTCTGGAGAGATGGGAAATAGAAAACCGAGGAGGGACAAGTCCATAGAATTTGAGGCCAGATGGGTGTCAGTAGAGAGAGGAATGTTTTTGAGTAAAAGGCTGACACGTCTAGAAGGACACTATTGGTTTTGGCTGAGAAATTATTTTGGAAGACTTCAGAGGGTGATTTGGGTTGAGTGGCTGGGCCACCAGCCAGACTACAGGCATTTGAGAGGAGAGAACTGAAATTGTGCTTTCAACATCATAATAAATGGCATTTCAAGAAATGTATTTAAACATGAGGAAATAAAATGCTAACTTAACTTCAGGTTTTTGATAAGAACACCCAACCCAGGTCAGGCCTTGTGATAGTCATCTGTGCCCCTAAATGAATTCCATTCGCAACCAGCAGCCCTTCCCATCCCACCACACTGCACTCACCAACTTCTTAGTCCCTCTACTCAGAATGCTTTGGTGGGGATAGCTCTGGTGTGAAAGCATTTCTAAAGTGTTATTCCTCTGACTCACTGAAACCTAGACAATCGGGAATTGCATGTTAAGATATAGGAACTGAGTGCTACCAGGACCTTGAGGCATGTCGGACAAAGCTAAGATGCGATGTGAGTCAGTAAGACAGTAACTATATGTCAGATTTCAACGTGCTTTTCTGATCGTTTATATCTCCCCAGTAGGCATTTTTCTGGATTATTTTTGAGCTAAAGATTTTATTTTAGCCCCCAAATGGATGTAGAATGCACACATTCAGGATGCTTTACCAAGAGGACTCTATGCCTTCCTTCATCAGTCTTCAGTGATAGAACCATTTGGGCCCATACATCCACAGGTCTAATAAATCATTTTGCCAACAAATATTCATTCCAAAGCAAATAAAAATATTAAATGCCTTCTTTTTTGTCTCAATGAGTTTTAGAACTCAGATGGACTCCTTACTCTGTTTACTTCAAGCACCTTCCTTCCTTCCTTCCTTCCTTCCTTTCTTTCTTTCTTTCTTTCTTTCTTTCTTTCTTTCTTTCTCCTTTCCTTTCTTTCCCTCCTTCCTCCCCCTCCTTCCTTCCTTATTTCTTTCCTCTCTCCCTTTCTCCCTCTCTCCCTGCCTCCCTCCCTGCTTCCCTCCCTGCCTCCTTCTGTCCTTCCTTCTTTCCTTTCCTTTCCTTCCTTCCTTCCTCCCTACTTTCCTTTGGTTCATGTTCTTCCTGTTGTTGAAATCACTCTCCAACTGCTGACTAAAACTTTTTTTACTGTATTATTTTTTACTGTATGTTTTTTTGGTACTGGGGATCAAACCCAAGACAATGCACTTGCTAGGCACATGCTTTGCCACTGAGCTACATCCAAGCCTAAATAAAACATTTTTTAAAAATGTACATTTTTGTCTTTAAAATGTCTTGAAGGTTCCTTTTTTACTAAGCTCTCTATTTTGGGGTGAGGTGAACATTAGGTAGTCCAGGGATACAGTAAACTTGTAAATATCCTGCCTAATCATGGAACCATGAACAAAGGTCTACAGAAATATCAAGAAAAATCAAATGTAATTATAGCATGAAAACATATAATTCCATTAGTGAAGCCCTCTGCATTTGAGGAATGTTCACTGATGCAAGACAATAAAACCGAGTCACACACTCTGCTGCTATGTTTCTGAAGATTCCTGCCCTAAAGAGCTTTGCTTCAGATGAGCAGAAGGACCTTCATTTGAAAGATTTCCTCCTGGAAGCCAGGCTGGTTAAACTCTTAGTTCACAAATTTCTATGCTTTCTCCATTTAAAAATTTCCAACAAAATCACTGAATATCTTGAGTTTGTTCCTCCTATCCCTTGCATTTACAGATCCGATTTATGGAATATGGGAGAAAACAGACCATTCCTCTTTGAAGTTATTTTCATCGATTCCATGCTTCTGAACTACATAATTCTTTATGCTATCCAAAACAGTAAGAGGAAAATCCATGAAGAATGCATTTTGTGCATCTGATAAGCATGCAAACAAATATAATTTTAAGAAATGCAAGTGTCCTCTAGCCCGCAAGCACAGCATATGGTATGATGAAAACTGTATTTGTGTGCTCCGTTGGAATGTAACCCCAGGGCCCTGGAAGAGCTGTCCATTTGTTTTGCAAACTGTGGCGATAGCACATTACACATTGCTGGAGCCCAGGCCTTAGTAAGCATTTTGGCACAAGTAACTTTTGTTAACTGGGTACGTTTAGGCTTGAAATTTGTCAAAGTGTGAACTAGTCCTGTTTTACTAAGGTTTCCAGAGAGCAAGCCTGTTGATAGGCTTGGCAGAGATGGCTTGGGACAGTCATGTCACGAGCCAAGGAAAACCACGACTGTAAAATGTGGTGATCTTGTTGCTAGGAGAATGCCTAGGGAGGGCTTCCTTTGAAATATTAATTTTACTTGTGTTTTTTCCCCCAGCTTACTCAGTCACTGGGACAGCTCATTTTAAGTAACCAGATTATAGTACAGCGTTTTTGCAGCTCAAGGACCCACAGATAAAAGAATCCAAGAAAGATGACTGCGCATCTGGTGGGCGTGGCCTTCCTGTCATAGCAGGCCCCCCCAGCCATGCCAGACTGTTGTGCCTGAGTGCCAGGGCCTGCAGCTTGGCTGCTTTACCAGGCGCTCGAGAGCAGAACGTATCTGGAGGGAACTCAAGTTTTATACAGAGATGTTGGCTCATCTTCAGTAGGTGTTTACCAAATTACGGACACCTCTTCAGTCGAGAGCGGCTGCCTTTTCCAGTTAAGCGGAGGGAATGGTGACTTCATGATGTAAAATGAGGTGATAACGAAAACTCGGATGGAGGGCGAGTGGGATAATAATGAAGTGGGCAGGATTTGGTGGAAGCTTTGGTACGTGTTATTGTGCATACGTAACACTTCAGAAAGGTTCAAAGCTCTTCGGCAGGGTCTTATGTGGGGAAAAGCGAACTGCCAATTTATTTTGTGTACAAATCTATTAAAATACTGAAATGATTCCCAAGGCATTTTGTTGGGGGGCGGGGAGACAGAAGAAGATAGAGAAAACAAATAGCTCTTGGCCTTGAAACGTGTGAGTCTAAGCCAGAGTTACCACTGTAGAACCAAGTGAGGATCAAGAACAGCACTTCTCTAAATCAAAATACAAATGCCTATTAGCCATGTTAGCACAGAGCATAAATTGGAGCCAGACAGTCTGTCTATGTGCCTCTTGCTCTGTACTGGGCCATCAGCTGGAATCCTCTCTCTGGGGACACACTGTAAAAATATCTCAGGAGAGGCAGCAATTACATATTTTTTTAAAAAATGGAAGACTTTTTTTTATTTTTCAAGCTCCTGCAACTGCTGTTCCTTTGGAACACACAGACATTGTACTCTTGTCCACCACGAGACAGAAGATGTGGAAACTCATCACAGAGGAAGGAATATACACTGGCTCTACAAACCAAGGTAGAAATTTCTCTGGATGTTTGAAAATATATGAACTTCTTGAATCAGCTGTGATACATAAACTAATAGTCATAAATCAGAAGGTAAACTGTGTAGTTGAGATGACTGCGATGAATTGGTAATGCGTGTAAGAGTTCTTAGCGGGAATTGAAAATAGCTTCAGGAAAATTTCTTCTTTGAACATGTTTATTGAACATTTAACTGTTGGACAAATTTTTTAAAAAAATAGTAAGACAATTAGTAGGGAAAGAAAACCAACAAACAAGAAAGCCCAGGAAGAAAGAAAAAAATAAGCAAGCAAGCAAGACAGAGAGAATGCTGCACTTAGGAGTTTTATATTATTACCAGATGAGGTATCTGGATAAACAGACAAAAATCCAAATAAATGCATGTGCTTCAAGCAGTGATAAGGCTGGGGTGGAAGAATTCTGCATATGAAGATACAGAGGGCCCTGAGGTCAAGTGATGTTGCTAAACTCAAAGACAATGCAGGCAGGACCTTTTTCGGAGCAGAGGACTGAGAGGGGCAATGGAATTAGCCAGGACCAGAAGTGACTGTGGGAAACACTCAAAGCTGGAGGTGACAATTCATTTCCTGCGTGAGGCTGTGAGAAAGACCATAGGTAGCATGACTCAGGCTGCAGAAGGAAAGGGATGGGATTCATTTAAGAAAGAACACAAGCAAATTCTTCCCTGAGCTGGATACACTGGCCTTGGCTAGAGGGTGCTTCCTCTAACTCTGAATAGAGACAGAAAGAGAAATGGCTCTCAAGAAACTTTTCCTGTTAAAGGAACATGTCTGTTCGTAGTATGGTGGCGGGGAGAATCCAGGAGAAAAGCTAAGTGTTGTTTCAGGGAGCGAGCATTTCAGAGGGGAGAGGGCCTCTTGAAGAGCAGAGAGTGTGGCTGCAGGTTAGCACAGATTTACTGACAGGATGAAGAGGAGATCCTTCTCAGTTTGCTTCTCCCTCCCCTCAGAAAGCACAGAGGAAGTTCATGCAGAATTGGAAAGAGGCTGTGAAGACCTGAAGGAACAAAAGGTGTGAAATCATCAGCTGGAAGAATGAATGAACCCAGAGCCCATAGGAGAACTGTGGCCACAGGCAGCGGTTGATGGCATCTGTGGGTTTTATTTTGCAAGGCTCATTTGATGAAGATGCAAAGGGATAAAGGGAGAGAAGCTTTATGCAAGAGAAGGTTGACAGGCACACATTACAAGTCCATGTTGGGAGGATCACATCTGCAGCATCAGTCCTTGAAAGCTGACCATGAGAACAACTCGAGAAGCTTGTAGCGATACAGCTGTCCAGACTGCCACAACAGTGAATTCAGATTCTCTGCCATGGGACCCAGGAAATAGTCATTTCAAAGCCAGCTACTGATTCCTATGGACAAACAAGCTTAAGAAGCCACTGCTGATGACCCTGCTGCTCAACATGCTTTTTCACACACCAGAAACACTTGAAACCTTGCCCCAGATCTACTGAATCAGAATCCAGCGCACGCCAACATTGCTTGAAGGCACATACGTGTAGACTAAGTAGAGGCTCTGGGCTTAGTGTTCCCATGATGGCCAGGGACCGCTGAAGAAGATAAGAGCAGATGTGGTCTGGTTTCCTGGGACTAATGGGTCTGGGCTCAGTACAATTTTATGGGAACTAGGCTTCTCTAGAGTAGTTTAAAGTTACAAATAAGTGTGCATTGCTTTTCTCTTCCCCTTCTTAGAACGATGAAGTCTTAAACGTGAGATAATAAATGACTCATGGTGTCACCTTTTTAAGTCATGCAGTCAGCTATCTATGGAGAAGCTTGCTCCTACAAGTGAACGAATGAGCCAATTTTTGATATGAACTAAAAGGATTCATTCATAAGTCGAGTGTTCAATGTAAACAACACATGTGCAACTGAATAAGAATCATTGTTAAGGAGTGAGCAACCAAGAAAAGGATCATCGCCCAATGTATCTGCAAAGGATCCACTTGTAGAGTTTCAATCCAAAGAAAATCCAATAAAGAAAGAAATCCCAACCCCCAATGAGTACATTAATTCAGAATATACAGAATCAAAGGAAAATTACTGGATTAATATAGTAAAACTCTCATAATGGAAAGAAAAAAAGACAAATTGCTGAGGCTTACCAGGTAAGACTGAACTGAAAGAAATCTAGTATGATGGGATGGCAAGAAATATGCCCAAGACAGCTGCCTTGGACCTCAGGGAGAAAGGTGATGCTGTGTTTGATGAAAGGTATAAATTACTAGGTGAGACATTAATTTCTAGGCAAGAGGGTTGATGATGACTAAAGGAATTCAAGGAAGTTCGTGATGGAATCCCTCATCTCAAGACTGAATGATCATCAACAGAGGTGAAAGGCTGAAAACTTCAGAGGAGTTTATAGTAAGAAGAAGTATTTTTTAAGAGACAGATAGGGCCTTTCTGTTATATTAGCTTCAAATTTTAAAAAGAGGTGATGTAGTTCAATGTATTTTTCCTTATCTAATGTGCTGCTAGCAATCATTTGGTAAGACTGGTCTCAAACAAAAGTGAGTTAAGATACTTGACTAGCCCCTAGCCCAGGAAAACAAATAATTTCTCCAAAATAAACATAAGGCTTGGGAACAGGAGCCAACAGGTAGCAATGTCTTTCAAACTCAACCAGATTTTGAGAAAGATCATGGCCCTTGATTTGGCTTTACTTTTATATTTCTTTTTTTTTGGGGGGGGGTCCGGTCATGGGGCCTGAACTCTTGGCCTGGGTGCTGCCCTCAGCTCTTCAGCTCAAGGCTAGCGCTCTACCACTTGAGCTACAGCACCAATTCTGGCTTTTTTTCTTTTCACTTATGTGGTGCTGAGGAATCGAACCCAGGGCCTTAGGCATGCAAGGCAAGCGCTCTACCACTGAGCCACCTTCCCAGCCCCTTACTTTTATATTTCTGTCCACTATATTTATATATACCCCCATACCCACACTCACAACACCTCCCCACACCCCACCATTCTACCAAAAATATATGAGCCACCATGAAAAACACTTTCCATATTTTAAGAGTTTTGTGTTCTCTATCAATTCTTTTCTATATACAAAAAGGTAAAGGGACTATACATTGTTACCTTTCATATTTAATTAGCAACATCCATTACCTCTATCTACCCAAACCAGACGCAAATCTCCTTGGCTATAAGTAGTACTAATACCTCACAACACTGAGTGAATCTCCCAATAGATAGAAAGAAATTCTGTAGAAACCATTTGATCTTCAGCGTTTCTGATTTTATTGGAATTAAATAACATTACATTTATTGAATGTCTCTCTACTTTGTGGCAGTCAATCAACAGAGATTTAGGAAATAGTACATAGCTTATTTAACCTTCATAATCAAATGATCACTTTGATTGTTCTCTTTATTTTATATAGAACACAACTGATGTTCACAAAACTAAACAGATGATCCAAGATCATGATGTAGTGCTAGAATTTGAACTCAGTTCTATCTCAGCACACAGCCCCAAGCCTAATTATTATTAGACACAAAGTGCAGGCCTGGGGTTGATTCTGTCATGTGCTGACTCTGATCTATCGTCCTAACACTTGACTTGTTCTAATTACTTCCTATTAAGTCATGTCAATATTTAGCTTTGTGACTATTTTGTCATTTACAACCCAGGCAATGCTGTTTCTCTCTTCACAGAAATCTTTTCCAATACGAACAGATGTCAATTGTTTAACCTCTAAGTAAACAATTTTCCACATGAGCTATTGTTTCCCTAGCATTGCTCTTAACATAGGTGCTGTCTAAAATGAGCAAAGAGTGAGAATTTCAATTTTATACTATATGCAAAACAACTATTACCTTTCATTCAGTCTTTTCTGTTGAGTTTGAGTCTTCACTGTGGAAGAATTTTATAAAACCATAGTTTCATAGCAAATGAAACATTCGTGCCCTAAAAGAAATTAAACCCCTAAAGCACATTTTTTAACTTCCTTTCACCTCCATTCCTCCCACAAAATGACTGAAACTTATGTAAAAATAAAACCTTAGGCAAAACAATCTATACAATTAATCAAGAGACAAGAATAATCTTTATAAACTCTAACAGATGATGGATGATCCCGAGTTTCCCTCCTGCCAAATTTATAAACTCCCATTTTAGATTCTTGCAGTGACGAAAACTGTACATGTCAACGGGCGCTCAGCTGCAAAACCCATCACTAGGCTCACTGCCGCATAGCAGATGCCGGCCTCCTTCACTTGCCATGGTGGTAAGGATCCAGGAATAGTTCTTCTCAGAAGAGGGAGTGCTGACAACTGAGTAGAGTCAGAATGTGATAACATACCGGGAAGTGCCTTGGAAATTCTGCCTTATTTATTTATAATGGAAGTAGAATTACCCAGAAGCTTAAAAAAATATCAATATGCATTTATGAGCCAACATGGCTCCCCTGAAGTATTGGCTTGCACCAGTTTTCATTTTATGGGTTGTGAGGGGAAAATATGAAGTCACGCGAACATACAGATTAAGATGCTGTTGAAGCGAGGTGTGAGTTCCAGCTGGCTCTGCCACTCACAAATGGTGTAATGCAGTATCGATGACATAGGGTAGAGGTGAAGCTGAGGGGATGGGGACTGAACAGGAAACTCAGTGAAGTGCTAAGCACAGTTCCAGAAGAAAAAAGTGACACTATTATCCACTACCTATACATGGGTGGGGGCGGGGAGGGAAAGAGATGCAGGTAGACAGACAGGTGGGGGTGGTAATTTCCAGACATGATTTTCCATCTCTGCTACATAAATCCTCATCTCTTGGCTCATCCTATTTTAGGCTGCTCTATAACCCAGCTGTGCAATGTAAGACTAAATACTAACCTTTTGCATGTCTGGAAATATTTGTCTTGAGTCATCTCTCATTTGAGGGGGAAAAATGTGTATTTTTACTTAAGTTTCTCTGACCTGGGGTGTAGGTAATCCTTTTCATATCTGAGATTCCCTTTGGTATATTTATATTATCTCATTTAATCCACCCAGAAACTCCAGAAAGGAAATAGATTATAACCAGTTTCAGATGAGGAAAGAGGCACTGAGATCAAATGACTTGCCCTCCGGCACATGCAGGCATGAGCTTTGCTTCCAAGGTTGAGCTCAGAGCTCCTTCAATTGATGACTGCCTCATAGACTGCATTTGGAGCAACCTGGGATTCTGAGAAGAATGAGGGAGAGCAATATGGAAGAAGAATATGGAAGAAGTGGATACTCTCCAGTCTCTCACTGATCCTTTCAGTCAGAGTAGCCTCGCCTTCATGTGTTTGGTATAAAGATAGCCCAGGAGATAGAATATGTGCACATGAAACGTTGCCTAAAACCTCTGAAACATCACGATGCCATACCAAAATGTTATCCTGTTATAGAAATCAGAGTGATTTAAGAAATGAAAAGGACGGAAGATTCAGAACAATTTCCAGCTTAGAGGTCTCCTCACCCCTTTCCAAATTAAAGTCCCTGATCACTTTCTTGCTGTGAGCAGTGAAAAGTCCCCAGTGGTCAGCTGATCACCACACTGACATCTCCAGAGTCCTCAACCACACTATAAGGATATCAGGGATCTGATGTATTCAATTTGGTTACAGATGACTCTTTACTCCAAAAGATCTCAAACTCTTTAGTGTGATAATCCATACAGAATGGTCATAAATTGTGAGGATTCCTCAAATCACTTTGGTCAAGGCTATTGTTGAACACATTTCAGACCAAACTTTCTCAAGAAATAACATTTGGAAAATCTCCCAGTGTTTTTCAAAACATGACCTAGGACCATCAGTGATCTGGGTATGTGTTCCAAATGCAAAATCTAGGGCTCCATCTCAGACCTACTGCCTCTGGAACTTTGGGGATTAGACCCAGTCATCTCTGTTTAACAAACACTGCAGGCCCAGGCAATAACCATCTCTTACTGACACATTCTACTTCCCAAACGATTAACTAGGTTCACCCTTGCTCCTTAAATGTCATTTCCACTTAGCAATTCTAAACTATCACATTTTAATTGTCTCAAACCTTCCAAGATCTTTGCAGTGAAACTACAGAAATCCTCAGATACTTTTCCACAGAAGACAAGAACCAAACATGCCAGTACTTTCCCACCACTTCTTACCTGGTTTGGTCTTTCCCTTACAGCCTTGAACTTGGGGCCTGCGTGCTGTCCCTAAGCTCTTTTGCTTCAAGCTAGCATACTACCACTTTGAGTCACAGCTCCACTTTCAGTTTTCAGGTGGTTAATTGGAAGTAAGAGTCTCTGAAGTGAACCCAACGCTATCCAGGTCACAGTTTGAGAAGGTGAGCTGAACTAACATCTTTTACTTAGCTACTTCTTAACAGGCCACATGAATAACACCTTACCATCTAAAAGCCAATGGCTTCATTTCCCTAACATCAACTTAGCTGACCTTTTCTGCTTGAGTCAGACATATACTAGTTGTTGCAAATAAGGGAAACCATAGGACCTATGCTTCTTTGGGCCTGGCTTACTTCACTTAATAGAATTTTTTCCAAGTCTTTCCATTTCCTAACAAATGGGGCAATTCTTTCTGATGGAGGCATAGAATTCCATTGTGTATATATACCACATTTTCTTGATCCATTCATCTACTGAGGGACATCTGGGTTGGCTCCATATCGTAGCTATGGTAAATAATGCTGCAATAAACATAGTCATGCTGGTAGCTTTAGTGTGGTCTTGTTTGTGAACATTAGGGTAAATGCCCAAAATTGGGATTGCTGGGTCATAGGGGAGCTCTATGTAGAGTCTTTTGAGGAACCTCCATACTGTTTTCCAAAGTGATTGAACAAGTTTACACTCCCACCAACAATGCAGTAAGATTCTGAACCCTAAGATATGTATTCAAATGTTTTTTTCTTTCATGCAATTGTTTCTAACACATATATAAGATTAATTCTTTGTTGCTTTGTATGTCCTTCCACCACGGTATAACCCCTGCTTTCACTGTATTTAATGTTGTTATATTTGTGGAGGGGAAGGGAAAAAACAAATAGTTTAAATAGGGCTACAGGTGGACCCATTGCAACAATGAGATGTACAAGTCGTTATGTCGAAAATGAACTTTACAACTTTGGTGGTGGGGGGGGGGAGGGTTGGGTGGGGGGAGAGGATGGGAAGGGATGGGAAGGGGAAACAAAGGAGGAGGCTACAATGCTTGATAAAAAATGTACTCATTATCTTGCCCATGTAATTGTAACCCCTCTGTACAGTATTTTCACAAAAAAAAAGCCAATGGCAATTTCTTTACTGTCATTAAGAAGCATGACAATGCCAGGCACCGATGGCTCATGACTATAATCCAACCTTTTTAGGAGGCTGAGATCTGAGGATCACGATTTGAAGCCAGCCCTGACAGAAAAGTCCTTTTATCTCCAATTAGCCACTCAGAAACCAGAAGGAGAGCTATGGCTCAAAGTGGTAGAACACTAGCCTTGAGTAAAAGAGCTCAAAGATAGTACCCAGGCCCTGAATTCAGGTCATATGACCGATTTTTTTAAGTATATCAATGATAAAGTGACTATTAAGGAAGCTATAAATAATTACTCAATAAGGCAGTCTATGTTTTAAGGGAATTCAGTAAGAATATTTTCATTTTGATTAGGGAAAAAATGGCCTAAGAAACATTTTCACTTTAATTTTCTTGAACAAATCTGAGTAAAAGCATTGTTCTATATATGGTCAATTGTAACTGACTCCCTCTCAGTAAATAACAATATTTCTTCCAGAGAAATAATAGTATGAAGAACATGGCTTGTAAGGACACTAACCTGGATTCCTGTCTATGTGTCATCATCTGTCATTCTGTGGCCTTGATCAAGCAACTTAAAGCCTTCATCAAGCTGGGCACCGGTGGCTCACGCCTTTAATCCTAGCCACTGAGGAGGCTGAGATCTAAGGATCATGGTTCAAAGCCAGTCTGGGCAAGGAAAGTCTGTGAGACTCTTATCTCCAATAAACCACTAGAAAACTGGAAGTGGTACTGTGGCTCAAGCAGTAGAGCGCTCGCCTTGAGCTGAAGAGCTGACGGATAGCGCCCAAGCCCCGAGTTCAAGCCTCATGAACAACAACAACAAAAAAGCCTTCATCATCCCAGTTTCCTCTTGTGTGAAATTTGTGTCACTGTCAACTACAGCAGAACAATTGTTAAAAGTAAGGGATGGTGTTTCCGAAAGCCACTACACCTCTTAGTTCTCATGTTAATTGACAATGAGTGTTCTGCTAAACCCTCCAGACATGTTGTATCTTTAACTCGTATTCGTTGCTGAGATGGTTCCCTTATTAGCATTGTGCAGATATCAGGATTGAGGAATTAAGTAATTCTCCAACATCAGAAGGCTATATGCATCAGAACTGGATTTTCAAACAGTTCATTTGACTTAAAACTTCTCCCCTCAACCACCACTCTTCCTGCTTCTAATATGCCAAAATATTGGCTGTGCCAGATGATGGGAGCAAGTTTATGATTCTTCTCACATTCTGCACGAAAACTCGTTATTGATACTATCTGCCATAGTCCAATTTACTGAAAACCTCTTCAGTTTTACCTCTTGATGGAAAAACATCCCAATGTCCAAAATAAAAACAACAATGCAGATTATTACAACTTAAAGAAATTACACAAATGCCTATATGAGACATCCATGTTTTTGTTTCATTTAAGGATTATATATAATTATAATATAGGTAATTATACATATGTATATAGTACAATTCTGGTAGATAGTGGACATCCTGTGATGTAAGGGGAAGACGTTTTTAATCTAGGGTCAAATAGCCAGAGCTCGACATTAATCCCTTCCAGTGATTCACTGCCCCTATTGCACACCTTTCCAAGCACATTTCCTCCACACACTGAGGAGACAAGCTAACTTTCCAGCTGCATGTTGCTTCCTGCCTGGCACAATGGCAGCAATAAAGAAAAGTTAGCTTCTTTCTTCTCCTTGCTTTACTCCCTACTTTCCTATTCTGAGCTGTCTTATGCATCATGAAGCATGGAGAAACCCCTTTGTTTTGATAAAGTTTTCTAGGTAACACTTGGAAATGACAAAAATGACGCCCTTAACATTAACATGTGAACAAGCAGCAGATCAGTGACCTTCCAAAGGCAGTGGGTTCATCAGTGACCCCTCTGCAGAGAAGTCGGAGAAATCTGCTCTTGGCTTTGCTTTTGGAGTCAGTGCATGAGTCAATTAAGAAAAAGCAATTCCATTCCTCTATGGTATTTTTTGACAGAAGGAAAATAAGTACATAATGACATTTTTATCACATCCTGTATTCATTGCCTTGGTTCCAAATGATCTCATTATTTCTAAAGATCAAAATTCCAAGAAAGGATGAAGATTTAGAGTCATGATATATGCTAACAATTCACAGATAATCCCAAAAGATGTATTCTAACCACTGATTAGTCACTAGAGGACCAGCACAGATGCTTGGGAACAGCCCCTGCTTTGAACAGTGTCTGCTTTGAAGGGCTCTTTTTAGGGGGTAATGTATTCAAGTTGGACTGTTTAAATAGGGAAAATAGAACTTGGCTATATAAAATTATTGCAATCAGTTCAACAGGTTTTACTCTGTCTTTCTGACGTGCCAATGATGTTTCAGAAGAACTCCTTTAATTTGTTGTCTGAAAAGTGTATAAACTCCATCAATAACAGAATTTTCAGTATGCACCCCAAATTATAAAGAGTAACTAACTTAGAAATTATATATTATGTACATGCTCTAAAGATAGCTATATAAATGTGTGCTATGAACTGAATGTGTATGTACCATGAACAATTATTTATTGAGATCCTAACTTCCAATATGACAGTATTGGGGTGTGAGGACTTCGGGAAGTTAATGGGTTCATAAGGATGGAGCCCTCACAAATAATGTTAGTGCCCTTAAAGAGGGAACAGAAATTTTCTTTCTTCTCTCTGCCATGTACGATACAACAAGAAAGCCATACATAAGCCAGGATGCAGGCTTCAGCAGTTACAACTACACTGATAACTTGTTATTGGCCTTCCTAGCCTCTAGAAGTGCAAGAAAGAAACAGCTTTCAAGCTACTCAGTCAATGGTGGTTTAGAGTTGCTGCGTGTGATGACTAAGGGATTTAGAAAGTACGTTTAGGAAGTGACTCTGTAGCTCAAGTGGTAGAGCGCTCGCCTTGAGCTGAAGAGTACAGGGACAGCGCCCAAGCCCAGAGTTCAAGCCCTATGACCGAAAAAAACAAAGAAAAGAAAAAAAAGAAAGTACGTTCAATATAAAATAGCTATAAAGATTAATCCAGATGAGATACATTTGTGTGTATGTGTGCTGATTCTAATATTGCACACATTCTTAACCCAAATGAACAGGTTTATATGTCTAGTACATATCCAGACCTCCTGTTTTTTGAGACAATTGTTTTACAAATTATAGAAATAATCCCTAATTGTGTTGTCTTGGGTAACTATTTTTAGATGCAATTGTGATAAAGGGACTACAGATTATTACCTTTATATTTATGTATATCCGTACTCGAGTCCTATTACAAAGAAACAAATGATGACACAACTTCCCTCCCTACAGTGTGCAAATTAGGAAATCACACTTGAATGCAATCCACTTTTCCTATTCAGAAGAAAAAGTTTCACATAGTTGCTAAAAACTGTATGTTGAGCTGACATGAGATGTTGCCCAGTGTGGTGCTGGAAAGATACAGAAAGACTCTTCTGTGAGAGTGGCAAGTAAAGGAATCAAACAGGCACAACGTTGAATGCAGTAATGGAAGTTGACCAGCTTGTTGCCAATTGACAGTGGGTAAGATTATGAGTCCCATGGAGTCAACAATGGGAAAAGAAATGGCCTAAGCAACTGTCCTAAGCTGAAAGACCTGGAGCTTCTCGGAAACATTTGTATAGATGTGTAACAAAAGTTAGAAGAAGCTAACTCTGGCTGAGCACCTATGACTCAGGCCTGTAATCTTAACTACACAGGAGGCTGAGATCTGAGGATCGTGGTTCAAAGGCAGTGCTGTAGCTCAAGAGGTAGAACACTACCCTTGAGCTGAAGAGCTCCCGGACAGCACCCAGGCCCAGAGTTCAAAATAAGTAAAGGAAGAAGCTAACTCTGAACCCAAGAGCAAGAGAGAAAAATAGAGGAATAGCTGAAACCACTGTGACTGATTTTGTGTTCCTGGCCTGAGATGAGGTAAGAGTAACACCCAATCACTATTCAGGTGCTTACTTGAGCTCCAGAAAAATACTGGTAATTATAATTCCAAAAGATCTGTCAGGCAAAAGATGATTTGTTTATTTCAAATAATGTACTATAATAACTGCTCCCTAGTAAGTTTTCTAAGAAATCATATATAATTTGGTAATATTTTAAATGGTTCTAATGTAAAAAGAAAAACACCTCTAAATTATGACGAAAAGGGAATCCAATTCCTAATTCATTTTGTAAAATTTTCCAGATCACATTGAAGAAAACCATGATTTTAGAAATAATTGAAAAGACTTGATAAACTGCAATAAAAACACTCACATGAAGAAATGCTCAACCTATGTAGCCACAAAAGAAATGCAAATCAAAACAACATTGAGATACCGCCTCACCCAAGTTAGAATGGCTATCATTAAGAACTCTAATAACAACAGATGCTGGAGGGGATGTGGACAGAAGGGAACCCTACTGCATTGTTGGTGGGAGTATAAACTTGTTCAATCACTTTGGAAACTCAAAAACAGTTTTAAATATACCTTTGTTTTTGGTAGGGATGAGGGCAGAGACTGAACTTGCTAGATAGGGACTTAAACACTTGAGATACACCTTTAGCTGCTTTCCGTATTGGTTATTTTTAAGATAGTGTCTCCTTTTCATGTCCAGCTGGGCTTAGGCTTCTAGTCTTCTATTTATGTTTTCCCATTTCATTTGGATGACAGGCATATGCCACTGTACCCAGGTTTCCCTTATATCTGGGAAGTAGGTAGATGACCCAGACATTAGTTGACATAAGAGTATTACAAACTACCTTGAACTACCTTCCAAATGTCTAGCATTACAGGCTTTAGCTACAAAATCAGGTTTAACAAAATTTGTTGAAATAAATATCTTAATTGCTTACCTTCCCATATTTCTGTGCATAAGACCCTGTGAGCAGTGAGTGGAAAACAATGATGGTTTCATCCAAGTCCCAGACAAACACACGCTAGAGAGAAAATACCAATATCAAAATGTTGTAAAGCTTAAGGAAACAAACCTCTTTTCAAGTAGAAAATATCTCCTCGTATTGTCACACAGTTTTGACACTGTTTTGTAGAAAAGTATCGCATGTGGTTATTTATTTTTAATTTTCCAACTCTAGTTTTTGTCAGATCTGAAGGACATAGGTTAAATGAGTAATCAAGTTTAAATATTAGATGTGATAATGTGAATGAATTCATCCAAACATTTTCTTATAGATGGTACCAAAAATAGATGCATTCAGACTATATGACAGGAGTATGACTAGTCTATGTAAAATTAAAATTTTTATACCTTATAGAATTTTATAATTTATGCAAAAGAAATTCATTCTAAAGTATGGAAGAAAGGAAGGAAAGAATGAAGCAAAGAAGGAAGGAAGAAAAAAGAAAGAGGAAAAGGAAAGAAAAGAAAGAGAAAAAGAAAGGAATATTTGAAAAGATCTCTGAAGAACCCTTAAGCCAAAATTGCAAAATGTGGACCCTTGAGTCAGACTAAGCCAGAAAATATGTTGTTTGGCCTGCAAAGTCTGGAAAGATATCAAGTAGTTCATCAACATTTCAAAATTAGGAGATTTCACACAGTCACCAGTGCTTTGGTTTGGGCAGAGAACCTGGAGACTAGCTGACATTCCCACTCAGCCTAATGACAGAGCCCGGAATGGGCCAGCCTCCTGCCCTCAAAGAATCATACGCATTGTATCACCTGCCAGAACGGGAAGGCATTTGAATTTGCTAGTATTATTCAAATAAGTCTCTTACAAAGAGGCCAACTGCAGTATTCCTTAATTTATACTACATCTTAACTTATACTACATCTATTTTTATCTTCGATTTAAACTCAGATTTCTGCATTTGAATATACAGGTCCGCTCTGACAAAGCAAACACACTCATCTCATAATACATGGCTTTGATATTAATTTGGAAATGTAACGGGAACATCATGTACAAAATACATCACTCAATAAAGTAAAGCATCAAACTACATTCTTTAAAAATGAGTAAGCATACCTCCAAGTCACTGTCAGGAGGTGGGGAAGGATTATTTTTTCGGCCTCTTCCTCGAGACTTTGAGCCAGAACTTCTACATGTTCTGTCATCAAGATCCTTGATAGGTGTGGAAGGGCTCTGCACCGTATCAAACTCTCCTACAAATAATACACAACTATAGTCAACACATGTGCTTCATTTGTAGATCGGGCATAAGCCTCCATTGTTAATTTTCTTAACAAATTCCTGTACAATAGAAACCTCTTTAAGTTGGTCAAACAAAACAGGATGTATTGTCTGAAGCATGCCTAATTCTAATTTAGTCAAAAATTTTTATGGACCACACGAATCACCCTTTGCTTTAATCTATATGATCTATTAAAACCAAATGTGTTATCCTCCATTTGCCTTCAACTTCCTGTTTGTACCCTCACCTGCATTTTTATCAGATCCATTTCACTCATCCACATCCTAACCTAGGGAATTACCTAGGGAATTACACACAATCATCAAGCCTCTTTCATCTGCCCTTTGACCTCCATGGACTTCAGACAAGTTACAAATTCCTTCCTCTTGGCTTTGTATTTCCACCTAGATAGTCTCTCCTTGCTACTGTCCCTTTCAAATAAAGCCTCTTAAAACCAGAATGAATTACCAGTGCTGTACAATAGAAATACGACAAGCCATCAGTACAACCACATAAATAAAATATTTTGGCAGCTACATTAAATAAAAGAGAGAAGGGAGAGACATGTAAAATTAATTCGCCTATATGAAAGTTAGTTCAATGAATGCAAATATCATTTCAGCATATAATCAATATGCAAATTATCAGGGGGATATTTTATTTTTCTTTCCATCTAAGGCCATCCAAACCACAGCCTACCTTTCAGACTCTTTCTCAAATTGACTTCTGAATGTTTTTATCAAATTGATTTCTGAATGTCCTACCAGTATCTGAAATTCAGAGGATCAAAAATATATCTATGCTACAAAAATTATTATTTGTTCTTAAACTGTTGTTAGCACAGCTCATTGTCTGTGTGGCGTGCGGGCATGTGTGTGTGTTATCACTGAGTGAGACTAGATAGCACAAAGTTCTTAAGTTATAGCTTTATCTTGTAGTGAGTCACATTTCAACTTATTTATATAGGCTTTAAATATTTGAACAGATATTTAAAAGTACATGTCTACTTTTAAGTAAAATTACATAAATCTTTTTGTAACTTTCTTTTTTTTTTTCCGATTGTGGGGCCTAGGTGCTGTCCCTGAGCTCTTCAGCTCAAGAAGAGCATTCTACCACTTGAGCCACAGTGCCACTTGTGGTTTTCTGGTGGTTAATTGGAAATAAGAGTCTCATGGACTTTCCTACCCAAGCTGGCTTTGAACCACGATCCTCAGATCTCAGCCTCTTGAGTAGCTAGGATTACAAGCATGAGTCATGGGCACCCAGCCTGTAACTTTATTTTTTGAAGCATAGTTTTCCTAAGATTACTATAGCCAGTAAATCTAGATTCCCCTTCAAATAAAACAGCTAGTTAAATAAATCCTCATTTTTTAAGGGGATTAAAAAAAAACCTTTTTGGATGACAGTCTATGAAACCAGTCTTATTCATTTTGGATCAATTTTCAGGGGTTGCATTTCATTAAAAAGCCCCATTCTGAATTATAACAAGAAGGAAATACAAAAGCAGAAAGGAAAAATTTGCAAAATTTCCCTCATTGTGATCAGTTACATGTGGTTGATGGGACTAGATTCATGAAGGGCGCAGTAGGAATGGGTCAGCCATTCCCCCTGGGACTCAGCAGTGTGACAGTAGTGAAAAGAAAAGACAAGGTCAGATGATGTGTCTGGGATCACACACAGATGAAAATTGGTTCCCACAGGTTTTGTTCAAGTCTTGGAATGATCAAAGTCTGAGGATTGCTGTTCCAAGCCAGCCCAGGCAGTAAAGTCTGTGAGACTCTTATCTGTATCCATCTGAGACAAGCAGAAAAGGTCAGATAAGTTGATGTTAGCTTAAATGAACCCCAAGATAAGGATGCAAATGTTTTTTCTTTCTTGTGATTGTTTCTAACATATTTATAAGATATTTCTTTGTTGCTTTGTGTGTCCCTCCCCCAGGTATAACCCCTGCTTTCACTGTATTTGATGTTGGTATAATTTGGGGAGGGGAAGGGAAAAAACAAATCATTTAAATAGGGATACAGGTGGACCCATTGCAACAATGAGATGTACAAGTCGTTATGTGGAAAAATGAACTTTACAACTTTGGCTGGGTGGGGGCGGAGGAGAATGGAAAGGGATGGGAAGGGGAAAGAAAGGAGGAGGCAACAATGCTTGATAAGAAATGTACTCATTACCTTGCTCATGTAATTGTAACCCTTCTGTATGGTATTTTCACAAAAAAAAAAAAAAGAAAAAAGAAAAACACCAGAAAACCAGAAGTGGGGCTATGGCTCAAAGTGGTGAAGTGCTAGGGACAGTGTCTCAGGGACAGTCCTAAGATCCTGAGTTCAAGCATCATGACTAACCAAAAAAAAAAAAGGACCTAAGACTTTGAACAAAATACAAGTAAAGTGCATGTGTGTATATAAGGGAATCATTTTTATTGTTTGCTTTTTAAATGTTTCTCTTTTTTTGACAAAAGGTTCATACTATATAGTTCAGGCTAGCATCAAAATTGTGACTCTACTGATCATTGGTTAGGGACTCAAACAACTTGATAGTATGCAAACAAATAACATGATCTTTAAAAATGTGCAAAGGGTCTGAGTAGAATTGTTCAGAGCTCTTGTGCTTACCCCTTAAGCCATGCCCCAAAGGCAGCATGCAAATTTCTTTAAAAACATATATAGATAGTGAGAGTCTTTGAAAAACTGATCTATATCACCTCACACTTGTGAGGATAGCTAGTTCCCAAAGACAGAACAGTATGAGTGTTGGAGAGAAGAAGGGAAGAAGGAATCTTTGCAGTCTATTGGTGGGACTTTAAATGAGTACATCATTATGGAAATTAGTACAGAGACTTCTTGAAAAATTAAAAACAGTATTGCCAAATGATGCAGCAATTCCACTACCATAAATACAAAGGAAATGAAGTTAGTATGTTGAAGATAGTATGCATCTTTATGTTCACTGAGTATTATTCACGATGCGGAACATTTGATCCCATAGAAATAGAGAGTAGAAATGATCTATGGACAAGGAGGAAAGGTACCTATCAAAGGTTACAAAATTTCAGTTAGATAGGGTTAAAGAGATTTTTATATTATGATTATGTTAACAATAATGTATTATGTTTTTGCAAATTGCTAAGAGAATACCTTTTAAGTGTTCTTACCGCAAAAATGATGTGTATGTGGTAATGCATGTATTAGCTGGCTTACTATGCATTTGTGTGGCCAAAGTCACATGTTATACAT
Source organism: Dipodomys ordii (assembly GCF_000151885.1). Classification (NCBI taxonomy): domain Eukaryota; kingdom Metazoa; phylum Chordata; class Mammalia; order Rodentia; family Heteromyidae; genus Dipodomys; species Dipodomys ordii. The sequence goes on along the minus strand of NW_012267313.1, from coordinate 6,632,249 downwards.
GATAAATATGTACAAGTGATTATTTGTCAATTTAAAAATATTTCAAGAGAAAGATGTAGATTTCACACATTTTCTATGAGAGAGGTGACAAGAAATTTCACTGAAAGAACTTTCTGGAAATAATGGATGACTTCCAGAAGAGTGTGGTGACACTTCCTGTGTGGGCACAATTCCCATGTGGACACACTTTGTGAGGATAAAACTAGTATTTGGGCTCCTCCAGACATCAAATGGGTGCAATTGTACTGACCTCTAAGCTTTTTGAAGGTGCTAGCTTGAAAAGAAAAACCAGGAGCTTGATTTGAACTGCTCATTGAACATTAGTAGATACATGATGATGATCATGATGATGATGATTTTTTTGGGGGGGGAGAGGGAAAACTGTTCAATCTAGGGCTTCTGCCAATGTCATTGGGGAAGCTGCACAAGGGCAGGTGCAGCTGCAGGAAGGAGAAATGTAATTTTCAGAATTGTGCAGTGTGGTCTATTTTTTCCATCTGTATCTTCTTGTGCATTTCACTAGATGATAAACACTTTGCTTATGAAGTTACAGAAGTTCTGCCTAAGAAGCCAGTTTCTTTCTTTCTTTCTTCTTTTTTTTGGTTCCAGTCGTGGGGCCTGAACTCTGGGCCTGGGCTCTGTCCCTCAGCTCTTCAGCTCAAGGCTAGCGCTCTACCACTTGAGCCACAGCGCCACTTCCGGCTTTTTTCTTTTTGCTTATGTGGTGCTTAGGAATCGAACCCAGGGCCTCAGGCATGCAAGGCAAGCGCTCTACCACTGAGCCACCTTCCCAGCCCGAAGCCAGTTTCTTTTCAGAGAGAAAGACTGACTTTACTGGCTACCTTTCTGGAACACTTGCTAAGTTTCATTTTCTAATGTATTGTAATGTTTATAAAGGTCTCAGGCTAAAGGATATTATTGTTGCAAATTACTAACCTCACTTAATATAAAGATGTTTAAAATATTGAAAGAGGTTTAAAATGATCTCTCAACTCTATGTGTTAATCCATTCTCAAACTTTCAAATGCAAATCAAAAATATAATTCACCTTAGATGAACTTTATATAAAGGCAAAGGAAAACCTTTATAACTATAATGAACTAAAATGTCTGTTTCTAATCAGCACAGTAGTGTTTCTTTAAATCCATTGTCAAACTACTTAATAAGGTAAAATAAATAACTGAATGCTATTTGCAATTTCCAAATAACATCAGTCATTACCAACTGCCCTAGGCCTTTCTACATGATTGAATAATTATCCTTTAATCAGTACAGTAATGAATAACTGCCCTTTGCAAGTTTTGGATATTTAGATCCAACTTTATTTCATTAGGGTTATCTCTAAATCAGAACAACCAGCTGTCTCTTATTGAACATAAGGTATGTTTCTATTTTAAAATTTCAAGTCCCACAGTCAATGTTCTATGAAAAATTGTGGAATTAATTGTTAGGTCTGGGTTGTGGGTCCAAAATGCAGAATCGATTAATGGGAAATTCTTTCCCTGCCCTTGAACTAAATCCAACAGATTTCATCATTAATAAAGAAAAATTCCCATCATTATAAATTTGTTCACTTCTTTGAATGCATGCCAGATCAGAAAAAGGCAAAAATCAAAGTTAAAAGCAAATATCTGAGGCCACAGAATTCCTTAAAAACCAGACATGTGTATTGCCATGATTTTGGCTGAGAGTATAACAGTTTCAAGTAGAAATAATTTCTTTTTTTTAAGTTCAACAGTTTAATGAAATGTGAAAATAAGTCAAAACTGTATTTTTTGGCAACCAGTGGAAACTTGAAGAAATCACAGTATTCTGATGTGAATTTGACATGGCCGCCTGTGAATGTGGACTTTTCAAAGTCCTCCACTCAGCATAGCTGCTACCTTTTGTCAGTATCTTAAGCAGGAATAAAATAGGTATTCAGAATATTAGAAAAATCTTTGGCTAATGAAAAGCTAGCATCTCTGTCTTTCCCTGAGAGAAACTTTGCTGTGATCATGTGGAAATTAGAACAGCCAACCTAGCTTATCTAAGAGTGTAAATAACTTCTATTCACTGAGGCCATAGTCTAGTCACTGGTCCTTTGTTCCATTCCGTCTCTGATAGTATGATGACAAGCACTTCTGTAGTTTCTTTCTGAGCCGCCACTCTATCTACCTGGTTTCCTCCCATGATTCACTAAGAAAAATCCGTTCCTGGTATGATGAAGAGTAACACAAATATCAGTTTACCTAAATACAGTATCTCTCTCCATGACTGATTACGGATTCAGAAATCATGCAGTCTTTGAAATAAGGCCCCCTCTTTGATAAGTATGGACTCAAAGAAGACAAAGGTAAATTTGGAATATGTGACTAAGACTGGGACATGCAGGGCAAAAGAGAAAGAGCAATCCCTTCAATTCCGGGCCCCAGCTAATTCACTGGCCTGACCCTGGGACTGCTTCTACATGATGTGCAAATGCTCAACCAAGGTAAGGATGGCTGGGAAGCCTAAACATGAGCTTTAAAAGTGACAAGAGTCAGATTTCAAAGGGCCTGTGTGCTCACAGGAGGAGAACTGAAGGAAGACAAGGGGAAGGAAATGGAAATGCAAGGGGCCAAAGACAAATTACATCTTCTGGGTAGTTTTTCTTGGGTTCACCGTTAGAGGTGATGTTGTGGTCTCTCCTCAATTACGAACACATTCCAAGATGCTCCACAGAGCTTTGAAGCCGCAGACAATGATAGTATGGCTTTGCCTATACATACACACAGCTATGATAAAATTTGTGAGAAAATAATAAGAAAAAATAAAAGGAAAATCACTAAAAATGTGTAGTTTGCTTATTTTTGGAACTTTGCTTTTAATATTTTTGGATTAGATTTGATTGACACAATGAGAAGTGAAATGATGGCTGGAATGTGATGGACTTCTGTATTCCAAACACAGCACCAAGAAAAATGAATACTGTACTGTTCAAAAAGAGATGTATTCATTAGATGACTTATGTAACTGTACCCTATGTGCATTGCCTTTACAATAAAACTTTAAAAAGAATAACAAAGGTTACCATTTCATCTATTCATGATATAATCCCATTTTAGCTATTGCTTAAGAAAATAAAAAGCCGGGAGCTGGTGGCTCGTGCCTGTAATCCTAGTTACTCAGGAGGCTGAGATCTGAGGATTGCAGTTCAAAGCCAGCCTGGGGGGCGAAATCCATGAGACTCTTATCGCTAATAAGCTACCAGAAAATCAGATGGCACTGTGGCTCAAGTAGTAGAGTGCTATCCTTGAGCTGAAGAGCTCATGGACAGTACCCAGACCCAGAGTTGAAGCCCCAGGATTGACAGAAAAAAAGAAAAAGAAAAAAAAATCAACTTCACTGTTACTTCTTTATGTTCAAGTTAGTTCACTTGTTTAATATTTTTCATATTAATCTCTTTTCCTTTTTCTTAATATTCATCACTATTAGAGATATTTGCTTGAGCTTTGTCTTGTTAAACAAAAGTTATGGTGCAAAGAAAGCTTATCTGATGCTCAAATAACAAAGTAACATTTGCTCACCTTATGCTGGAATGTAAGAGAAATTCAATGAATTAGTTCGTTAATGAAACTGGGTTGTTTGGCTCTAGTGGCCCAGTTAGAAAGGGTTCAGTATTGTGAGTGTACTCCTTGCTTACCCCACTCCTTTCACAGATGGATAAAACAAAAGTGGAGGATGAGTTCTTTTTATTCTTTTTATTTGAATTCTGGATTACCAGTCCTTATCAGATATATGTTTTGTAAATACTTTCTCTAAATGGTTTATTTTATTTTTGTGATGAAGTGTCTTTCCAGGATTGATTCTTAATTTTATGAAGTCTAATTTATCTTCTCTTTTTTTCCCTGAGGATTTGTGAGACTCTAGGGTCAAAACTACAACAATCTTCATTTATCCAGAGTAAAAATAATTTTGTCTATGTTTTTCTTCTAGGTGGTTTTAGTTTAGGTTTTTACATGCAGCTTATGATTCATTTTGAGTTAATTTTATACACAATTATGAGATTCCCTTTTCTTTTATACATAGATATCCCGTTTCCCCAGTATGGTTAAAAAATGCATTTTTCATTCAATTATCAACAACTTTGCCCTGTTGATTCACACCTGTTATCCTTGCTACCCAGGAGGCTGATATATGAAGATCGAGGTTCAAAGCCAGTCCAGGAAGGAGTCTGTGAGATTCGTATTTCCAACTAATCACCAAAAAGGCAGAACTACAGCTACAGTTCAAATGGAAGAGCCCTAGCCTTGAGCAAAAGAGTTCAAGCCCCCAATATTTGTACACACACACATACACACACACACACACACACACACACACACACACACACACAGAAAGTCTCCTATCTGTTCCATATCAAAAATGTTTTTGGAATGCTCAAAGAAACTCATCTTACACTGATATAGCTTAAACATAAGCACAATTATTTTGGCATTTTTTTAGGCATGGTTTCGAAATGTCTGTTTTCTCCATGTCATTAGATAGCACAAAACATTTAAAAGTATTTCACCTGGGTGAAGATCTGTACCTGGTTGGCTAGTCAGTCCTGGGAGAGATTCCTGCAGCTGATAGGTTGAGGTTGATGAAGATGTGCCGTCAGCTGTGTTATTTGATGTCATATATGCTCCATACGTTGATGCTGAATAATACTGTGCATATTGGTTTTGGCCAAAGGCTGTGTAGGATGGATACTCCTGAAACGAGTTATTGAAATGTGTATGTTTGAAGGAGATATTACTCTGTAGTATGCCAGGAACAAGCAAAAGAAAACAGTCACTATGTCAATGAAGATGAGTACTTATTACAGATCATTGTGTGTGCAAGGGCATGTTAAATAATGGCTTTCCTCTATTGGTTTTGTAAATACTAAATTGCAATCTAACAAAAGGTTGCATATACTTCATTTTGCTTCCCAAAGATACTTAACCAAGGACAGATGCACTGGAAGAGTAATAGAGGTAGAACTAGTTCGTGTTCAGGAAATTAGTTGCTCCATATCTTCTAACACCATCATGGAGGAGCTGTTGTCAGCTCTCCTATCTGCTACACAGACCTTAGTGTGGACTGTTAAATATATGGTTTTGTTTCTTCTTCTTGACTACTCTTGGTAATTTTATTTTCTTAGTGGAAGTATAGAAAAAAGATAAGCACAGATTACCAGCTTCTCACAGTCCATCCGAGGCTGGATTTAAAATCTTCAATGAAGTTTTCAACTATTTAGCTTTTCTCTTTTGTTGCACACAAAAATGAAAGCATTGGATTACCTTCTCTGACTTGCTTTATTTTTGTTTAAAAAAAGCCAAAGACCTTTCAAACAATAAGAGTGCTCCCTCAAAATCCTTTTGCATATTACGATGATGAAGGATCTGTTGTGACAGATGATCTTTAATATATCTACCACGTTTGGACCAAATTGTTATCAGTGATGACAAATCCTTGGTCAGGATTTAGATTCCCTGTTGAGACAAGTACTGAAGACAATAAAAACCCTCCATTGATGTGCTTTCCAAAAATGAAAATTCTTTTTATAAGTATGTGTATTATCACAAAGAATTAAGTAATTAGGCAGAAAACTAAAAGTAGTTTGTTAATTTCAAAATCAGCTATTCCCCACCACTACCTGTGAGTCAAGGGGGGAAAAGTGTCAACATTTGAACAAAGTTCTTAGGAACTTGTCTTTCTTAGAGTAAAATGTGATTGCTAATGATTGCACAGTACTGCCTGTGTTAAGGCACAGTTCTGAGGATAAGTAGACTTGCTTACTTAATCTTCACAACCTTCTGCATGGTGTAGTTATTATTTCCAGTCTACTATAAAAAAGACTAACGTACAGAACTTCTAAGTGATTTGTACGCAGGCCGTGCAGCCAGTAAGTTTCTGAGCTGGCATTCTACCTCTAGCATCTGTGGGCTGAAGCTGTTAAGCCTGCCAAGGCCCTGAGAGGAAAAGGGAGTCACAGATTGGCAAGATTTCCCTGAGCCTCTGGGGAATAGGATGTCTCTAAGATCTCCAGCTCTCTTCATTTCCACTCCTATCTCTCTTATCTAAGCTACCTTCCCATCCTGTTGCAACAAATGTACTTGTTTTCTAATTTACCTCCTTTTCATTTGTTTGGCTTTCTCCAAAAACCATGACACTTCAATAAATTTTCGAAACATAAATTACATGATGTTATTCTTCTCCTCAGAATCCTTCAATAGTTTCCCACTGGGCTGGGAATAGGATCCAAGTGTCTTTCTGGAATCCCCAGCATCTTACGTGAACTGGCTGGCTGCATTTCTTCAACGGTGTGTGTGTCTCCCTGCTTTCCCCCCTGAACTTACTACACCAGCCTGCCTTGAGTCTTCTATTGCTTGGCGATCTGCCTCCTGCTGTTTTCTTTGCCGGGATCACCCATACCCTCATTCTTCCCCTCAAAGTCTTAGAATTCTTGGCCTTAATGCAGTTTCAGTAGGGAGAGCTTCTACCAAAACTTCCCTATCTAAAATTAGGTTTTAACTCCAAATTTTTAAAATTAGAATACAGTCTACTAAAAATTTGTTATTTATAATTTTTTTCATGGGTTCATGCTTATGTTCATTGGTTCTTTGGTTTTCCGGTCATTGGTTTATATTCTCCATATGTCACAAGTTCATGAACCAGGAGTGAGGTCCTAACCAGTACTACCACTACCTGCATATTTGTCAGTATACAAAGCCCAGCTTCCAATTCCTATAGCAGTCAATGTTTTCTCAAAGGGTAAACTAATACTCAAAGCAGGGTCTAAAATACAAATTATATTTTATGCTAGTCTTTAGGTAGAACTGGATCTGTTTTATGAGTTAAACCTGGTAAATAAATTTTCTTCTTAATACAACTTTATAGTCCTACTTAGTACAATGGAGTAATCATTTCTTTATGCTAAGGTTTTCTCTAATGTTTACTCCTATTATCATATTCCACATTCTGCCCACATGATTTTATGTCTGTTTCTTTAGGAAGACTGCCCTTCAAGAAAACAAAGGAGATTTTTGCAACTTCAATGCCTATTCAAACTTATTAGGACTGCAAGTGCTTAATGTGTGCTATACTGATCAATAATAAGTTAAATTAAGCTATTAAGATTTCTTACTTTTATACCTTTCTATTGATATCTTTCAAGAGTTGGCATTTAACAAAGCAGCTTATGAATACAATATATTGTTTGAGACAGAGTCTTGCTATAGAGCCCAGACTGGCCTCAAACTCCCTTTTTTTCTTCCTTATCCTCCCAAGTGCTGGAATTAATAGCTGTGACCCACAAAGCCCAAATCAATTTTTAAATAAAATCTGTATAGTGACTTTAATATTTAGAGAGTTAAGGTATTATTTTTAACTAATGCCAAATTACACATTTTAATTCTATAAACTATTTTAACTCCACATTATTTCAATAATAAAGTTTTCCCTTTTTTCTTTTATTGAGCTACATGAAGGCAATTAATAAGAGCTCCTTCAATAAATCCAAAGAGCAAGCACTTCTGGGGCAATTTACATTTAAAAACATTTAAAAGGTCAGCAATTATATTAAAGCAAATAGCATATTGTCTGTCCAGAAATCACCTTTCAGTCTATATTACTCTTCATGATTGAAAAATCAGAAAATAAGGAAAAGGATTCTGAAGTCAATATAGAATGCATATTATCAAATTGCCACATTGTGTATCCAGAAATGCTCACTTTTCCTCCACATACTAGCACCTAGTTTAACATCCTAGAATTTAACATGAACGTAAGTTCATAACCAAAGCAGGAAAGCTCTGCTGTCAGAAGAGGTTGGGAATCCAACATTTAATAAAAGAAATGATAGAACTAAGCAATGAATAGGTGTTATGTTTAGTAACCAGTTACCTTCAGGGACTGGGAAAGTTTTAATGCCCCAACCCCATCCCATTTTTTGAAATTACAGTTCCATTATTGATTGATATTCATAATTCTGTTTTATCAAGGGAAATAAAACTGTGTCAAGTACAGTTTAAGATAACAAGCAAGTATACAATATAGTCAATAAATTCATGTCAGGTGATTAAAATTAATACTACTGAAATGGTTAAACAAGTATTTAACAACAAATATAAAATAGCCAGAATGACAAGTATCTCAAAAGTTCTGAATATATGATTTTTTATTATCCTGTAATGTTGGGTTAGTTTCAAATGAAGACATCTTATATTTGGAGAATGCATACTTATTTTAAAATCTTCAATTATGATGAGTTTTTTTTAAAGCACAAATATAAAAACACCACCATACCTGTTGTGAACCACTGAAATTCGTTGAGTTGGAAACTGAATTATTTGCATAAATGGTAGATGATGGTGCAAAACTAGAACCTAAAGGCAAAGAACAAACTGAATTTTAAAACATTTCACACTAATTCACTCATGAACGAGAAGAAATTTTGGTCATTTGTAACAGCCTGGTTAGAACAAAAGGGCATCATGTGACATGCCAGACAAAGAAAATAAATAGTGCACTGGTGTATGAAACCTAAATAGGTTGTTCTCATCGAAGCTAAGAGTAGAATAGGAGTTATCATGGTAGGGTTTACAGAAAGGTAAGGAAGGACCATCAACAGACACCAAGTCATGTGTCACATTTTTCCCAGAATGCTGGAGGAGAGGATTTTGAATGGTTTCACCTCAAAGAAATTACAAATGTTTGAGCAAACAGATATATTCACCGTGATTTCAACACTGTATTGTACACCATGTGTCAGAACAGCACATGTGATCGCAGAAATACGCCTAATTACTCAGTATATATGAGAAAAGCAATCATTTCCCTATCAGAAGCAAATTTTCCTCACAGAAATGTTGAAAAATATTTTACATTGAAAAATTAAGTGAAGGAAACATTGTTTGGATTTCGTGGTGCGATTTGGAGTTGGGGTTTATACGGTTGGTTTAGCTTCCCCCACCTTCCTCATAGCAGGTAAAACCTTCTGAAGGGAACGTGGTGGGCTGAATGAAGGCAGAACAGAAACTGCCTTTTGCTGACTCAAATTAACGTTCAAGAGTTGAGTGTCCATAGCACGGATAGCAAGGAACTCGAGAAATAAGCTGTGATTTATTAACTTGGAATTCCCGAAATTTGTGAATGTTTCAAGTTATATAGAGAAATGAGTAATGTTAAACATTTGGATGGGTCATGGGGTAGGCAATGAACTCACAGAATTCATCTAGAGTTAGTTCTTACCCTCCCTGTCTTTTTGTTTTCTGTCCTGGATAGGTGATACTGTATGTATATAAGGTTTGAAGGCCTTTTAAAATTTGACTATAATGTTTGAAATGTATGTGCTTAGTTTGGGGTGCATCGATTACAGATTTTTTTCTTTTGAAGTATTTTCTTATGGACTGTACTCCTTAAAGAGGTAAAGTGAAACACTTGAGACATTTAATTACCTATTTCATTAGCGAGTGTGAGTGTGTGTGTGTGTGTGTGTGCATGCGCGTGCACACACACACACACACACACACACACACACACACATGCTCGTCCTGGGGCTTAAATTCAGGGCCTAGGCACTGTCCCTGAGCTCTTTTATTCAAGGCTAGCACTCTACTAGGAGGCACAGCTCCATTTTCAGCTTTTTAGTGGTTAATTGGAGATAAGAATCTCATGGACGGGCTGGGAAGGTGGCTCAGTGGTAGAGCACTTGCCTTGCATGCTCGAGGCCCTGGGTTCGATTCCTCAGCACCACATAAGCAAAAAGAAAAAAGCAGGAAGTGGTGCTGTGGCTCAAGTGGTAGAGTGCTAGCCTTGAGCTGAAGAGCTAAGGGACAGCGCCCAGGCCCAGAGTTCAGGCCCCACGACCGGACCCCAAAAAAAAAAAAAAGAATCTCATGGACTTTCCTCCCTAGGCTGGATCCAAACTGTGACTATCAGGTCTCAACCTCCTGAATAGTTAGGATTATGGACATGAGCCACCAGGGCCCAGCAACACACAAACATGTTTTCAGTAATGTTATGCTATATAACCAAAACAATTAATTTGGTCCAGAAAAGCCATGTGACTATATGTGGGCAAAAATAAGCATGTCTTTATACTCTGTCTTAAACTACTAACTAAAGCCATTGGGAATACAGTGTGTATGCAATTATATTTCAGCTTCTATTCTAGATTAAAAAAAGAGACCTGCCATTCCAGCCCAAAAATGTCTATTTTATTTTAGTCAATTGACTAAATTGTTAAAATAGTTGTTCCAAATATATTAATTTAGCCCTAAATTTATGAATAAAAATGGACAATAGATAAAAATTAGCTTTATGTGTTCTTGCTATGTCCCTACAATTCTTTCTAAAACTATTATATGATGACCAAACATAATTTTTAATTGATGTCAAAAATGAGAGATTTTTTTTAAAAGGATCCTAAATGAAAGGTTTGGAAATATAATGAATTATATAAATAATCCTATTGGGAAATAATGTATCAATAGGGAAGCCAGTCTTTGGAACAAAAATATTCTTCATCATTCAATAATAAGTAGAACTTTAGAAAGTGCTAGTGTATGTGTGTGTGTGTGTGTGTGTGTGTGTGTGTGTGTGTGTGCGTGCTCTAGTCCTGACCATGCACTCAGGGTCTGGCTACTTTTATACTCAAGGCTGGTGCTCTACCACATGAACCACGGTTTCACTTCTGGCTTTTTGGTGGTTACTGGGAAATAAGAATCTCATGTTTTTGTCTGTTCAAGCTGGTTTTGAATTGATCCTTAGATCTTAGACTCCAGTTTAGCTAGGATTAATAGGCATGAGCCACTAGTGCCTTATTTTTAAATACAATCAAAAGAACATGACATTTCTTCTGAAATACTGAGAAGAAAACATAGATTTGTCTAAGGAATGTAACTTAGCTACGTAGACACTAAACATGTGATTGCCTGACCTGGTGATGGCTGGCCTGAAGCCTGCTTGGCTTGTACATGGTTTTCTGCCTTTTTATAAAGCTTAAAATTAAGTATTTGCATTTTGTATGAGTCATGTCCACTAATATGTATTCAATTACTTACATCAGGCTTCTGTGCAATTATTTGTCTTTTCTTAAGAAGCTGTGCAGGTACTGTGAGATTTAAAACTGTCCTCATGTGTACGTCTTAGACTGAAGTCAAAGAGTCACATTGAAAGGATTTATTCTCACGTAACAAGTGTCTTGAGTGCTTGCTTACCTGGCATTTGGTAAGAATAAGGTGCCTGTCCTGGCTGGGGGGTGGAAAAGCCCGGACTATAACTGAGGCAGCCACTCTGTAATGGGGACTGAGTTTGAGCAAGTCCACTTTCTGTCTTGATGGCGGGCAACATCACCCCCAAATCTGTTTGGAAAACAAATGTGCAAAGGACTTCATGAACAAAAGGATCTTCCTTCGGAGCTGAAACTCATATGAACAATGTAATTCTACTCGCTAGCAGAACTACCCCACTTGTAAACAAAGAAGAGAGAAAACGTGAAATACCGTAAGTGGGCAGGCTGTAGGGCTGTCCTGTCTGTGAGTAGGCTGTGTAGACCGCTGGCTGCTGCATCCCCGAATACTGAGTCTGGCCTGCATAGGCAGACATTGTTTGAGCTGCTGGTGTAGAAAGAATGTGTGGATAGGGCCTAAATATCAGAAAAATAGCATTACTGTGGCAACAAAGACTGCATATTAATTCAGACAGCTTAGATTCAGTGAAACCCTAAAATATTCAGGGAGTAATCCTCCTCTCATCCACAACAAATTTTACAATGTAGGAAAGTATAAGAGTTCCAATGTCAGGAGCCTAGGCTGTGCTACAAATCAGTCTGATGACCTTGGATAAATAAATGAATCCCCTTGAGAATGCCTCCTCTGTAAGATGAGAAATTGGTTTAGATGTGACTACTCACGTCTCTTCCACATCTATCATTCTTGTTATATCTAAACAGCACTCCAGTTAATATATAGAAGAGAAAATGGAGTACAGGCCAGTTAAGGGCTTTGTGAGCCTATCTGTACTGAGTGACCTAATGCTGCACAATGATTACAAATTTTTATTTAAAAGCTCTTCCTCAAATTAACTGGAAATCCTTCCTTGTAACTGGAAATCTTAGAAAGAAAGAGAAGGAGTAATATTCCTGAAAACAAGGGGAATTCTATTTTCCCTTCATCATGCTATAGTTCACATAATGTTCCCATTATACTTAGGGGTATTCTAGATGTAACAAAATAGAACACACTTGGTGTGTGTGTGTTAGTCCTGGAGCTTGAATTTGGGGGCTGGGTATTGCCCTTGAGTTTCTTTTGCTCCAGGCTATCACTGTACCACTTGAGCTACAGCTCCACTTCTAGGGTGTGTGTGTGTGTGTGTGTGTGTGTGTGTGTGTGTGTGTGTGTGTGTGTTTTAGTGGAAATTTACTGAAGATTAGAGTCTCATATGGTTTTTCCTGCCTGGACTGGCTTCAAACCACAATCCTCATATCTTAGTGTGTGAATAGCTAGGATTACAGGTGTGAGCAAACAGTGCCCAGCTCCAAACACATATTTTATATGTATCAGGGATTGAAAAACATTCCCAATCTTTTGAATCCTACACAAATTCAAATGTACCTGACACAGTTCAACTTGAAATATCTACCACTTTCTTCAATAAGGTGACTACAGCAGTTTTCAAAACAATAAAAAATATTCTCTACAAATATCTTTTATTGTATTATGAAATTCAATAAAATATTTTGGTGATGGAATCAACTATGAAGTGTTGATACTTGAGGTGTCAGTAAAATAAGATCTCTTTATATTTTCTATAAACTAGTTGGCATCTTAGAATTTTCATAAAACAATTGAACATACAGATTTAAAATGGATAACCATCTAAAACGAAAGAATTGATGTGTATAAGGGTATGTATATTACACAAGTAACATCTTTATTTCTATTCTGTATGCTTCCTTAGATGCTTAATTTATGCAAATAACCATCTAGCCAATTATCTATCATCAATACACTTATATCTATGAATGTATACCAAATTAAAGTTGTGATATTATGTGAATACAGATTTCTAAATGGGATTCCAGAAAATGGATCTAACAACACTGAGTGTACTGAGCACTTACTTGGAAGGGTACAGCTGTGGGGAATACTGGTGCGCCGACCTTGGGCTGTAACCACTACTTGTTATTACTGTAAGACACAATGAAACCATGCACAAAAAGTTGCTTCATGAAACCATCACACTACAGTGTTATATTACCCATTTAGAGCTTACCATGTCAATACATTTTTTTCTAAGAATTTTGTTGACCTTCTGAAGTTTATTTTCTAAAAAGAAACAGCAGCTGAAATACTTTCTCCAAATTAACTGCTTCTCATCTTGTAAGAACATGAAATGGACCTAGTCTCACGTATCATTCTACCACTCTTCCATTTTTGGGAGTTAGAAGCAGGATCATGGATGGACATGATATGAATACATATCTTTGGATTTAATACAGTTAAATTTGCATGATGTGACTAAATGCTTTAAAATGTGTAAACTTTTCATCTTATACATAGCTACAATATATTGCCTATTTTTCTTCATTAAAAGAAAATGATTATTAAAGAAAAAGTTGATAACTATTGAGAAAGCCAACCTACATGCCTTAATAGAAAATGCTATTGTTTCTATTTTCTTTCACCTTAGTTATCAGACAAATAATTAAAATACAGAGTCCAAAAATACTCTAGTGAAAACTGGAATATACATACAAAGGGTCATTAGAACATACTAGCAGTTTTCTTGACAAGTATATTTTGGACTATCAGAGATGATACTTTTTCTGACAAGAACTTAAAAGTCAAAGTCAAGTTCTTTGTAACATCTCACCCAAATACCTACTCCAAACTGGACTATATCCAAAATGTTTGCAAGTTTCTCTTTCTTTTAGACATCTGCCTTGACAAAGACGGATGTATTGCAAATGTATGGACTCTGAAGTGTTAAGCAGGCCCTCTCAGAGCCAATCCATACTGGGCAAGCACACAGAGTGTCTTTATTAGGCCATCTGCTGTTCATTCACTTTTCAAAAAGATTAAAGTAGTACACAGTGCAGTGCTGGAATTAGTTTGGTCTAATCAATCAAAGTTATACTTCAAAGTACTGTGCCCTTTCTTAGGTTGTTCACAGTAATTCTGGAATGAAACTTTTAGAATTTGTAAAAAGTGACAAATAGGTTCAAGTTGCTAACTATTTTATGAAACATGATATATTTCTATTTTAAATACTATTACATACCTTTGTGATCTACTGCCTCACAAACACTCAGAATTTAATCAGTTTAAAATATATGTTTCCTATATGCTAGATATGGGAAACCTAGCTTTAATCGCCATAGTGGAGTAAGTACATGCAAAAAATTTTTTGAATCAACTTTGAACATCATGAAGTATGAATAGAGATGCTATGTTCTAAACATTTTTAAGAACTAAAATTTAAGTAAGTTTGTTATGAGTGGCTTGAAATAAATTCACTGATAAATCCTTAATTTGTTACTCAATTTTCTAAAAACCTAAAATATAAACTTTAATACTTTCAACTCAACTTAATGAGAACAGACTTTGGATTATACTCCATTAGTCACCAAAACGTAAGATGTAATAATGTTATTCCACAGAACATTCAGTCTAACTTAAGTATTCTCAATAGTGAATATTTTCTTTAACAGCAATTCAGTTCAAAGAGGCATTAATTACAAGATATTTTGTCTTCTAAAATGTAATTTCTTGTTGTTACAGTTAAAACTTACATTAAGTCTACTAATCAGTTATTGTAAAAATTGAAAAAAGGGTTTTCAAAAAACACATGATATAATTACAAACAAAAATTCCCTATAGCAGTTTTAATTAAATAAGGCAAAGCACAAAAGTCTGTTCCTCAGAAGAAAACCTAGACATGAATACAGTTTTGAATATGTAGGATGTTTTCTTCTTTTGAGTGAATCTCGACACCATTAAAATAATAAACCCATAACACTACAAATGCTCAATTAACTGTTGACATATGCCTGCATGGTAATTTTCTAAATACAAGACAAAACTGACTCAGAAGTTTTGGCCACATAAGGAACAAAAACTGGAGAGTTCATACTTCTTTACTAAAATTTATTCCAATGCAAACTGTAGCTAAAACAAAATTGGACTTAGTGAGTTGTTATTATGCTGATCAAAACAAACCAGTCCCTACAAAGGCAACTCAGTCCCCAAGAAGATGGGTGGCAATGCCATGCACAAATGTGAAAGAACATTTTTATTCCTCATCATGATTTAATTAACCATAAACAATACCCAAGACTCATTATATTTTATCATTTCTGCATACAAAAGTAACCAGAACTGATTATCTCCAAATGCATTAGTCTGAAGGTTAATTTTTCAAAATCTATTAATTTTATCAGTTTGTGAAAGCATGATGTTAAGCAATTTTAAGGGTTTCTTTTTTATCACTATAATACCTTAGATCACCAACTCTCAATAGGACGAGAAGTGGGGAGAATTTTGCATGCCAGGATATATTTTGATGTGTTACAACTGGGGCAGGATGCTACTGATAGTCAAGGCAAATGAAGGATACTGCTGAGCACCTTACAATGCTTGGCGAAGTTTCTTGGGAATGCAGTTTTCTTTAAATGGGTCTAGGAGAGTCCCTGCCTCAGATCCCTGCTGACTGCCAGAGCTCGCCATGGTGCTAGGCACATTCTACATCTCTGTGCCACCAGACATGGGCAGCAATTAAGCCCTAGAAATGTGGCTAGTGTGTCTCCAACTACAAATATTTATTTTACCAAATTTTAATTGATTTAAATTTAAAAAGTTACCTGTAAGAATGGCTATTTTGTTGGGCTGCATAGCTCCAAAATGTTCTTTTCAAAACCTAAGGAACTATCTGGGAATATAATATGAATCTGATTTCAAATAAGATCGTGTATAGCTATTCCTTTTTTCCATTTGGTAATTATCAGTGGAGTATGGTGGAAAAGACTCAGAGACTAATTATTGGTATATGGTTCTAGATTTGTCTATATCACTACCATGGATTAGGGTTTTCATTCCCCCTCCCCACTGCCTCCACTTTGGTACTCAGGTTTTGAACTCAATGCTGCATGCTTGCTACACAAGCACTCTACCATTTGAGCCACGCTCCAAACTCTTTTAACTTTATCTTTCAGACAAGATTTCTATTGTTTTGCCAGAAACTGGCTTCAGACTCCATTCTTCCTACCTTTGCCTCTCATTTAGCTGGCATTATAGGCATTTGTCACCATGCCTAGCTTGTTCCTTGAGGTTGAGTTTCCCTAATTTCATCAAGGCTGGCCTTGGAACGTGATCCTTTTCTACCTTCCAAGTCACTGGCATTACAAGTGTGAGCCACTATACCTGGCTCTATTCAGGTCTTAACTATGTGGGCACAACTGTATGGTGTTCTTGTCTGCAAAATGAACCAGAAGGCTCTGAAAATCCTCTGGGGGCAAAGATTCTATACTTTTTTGTCATTCAACTTTTCATGAATGTGTAAACTCTTGAAGCATGATGATGCCCATTACTTTATAATTACACACAATTCCTTAAAACCTACCCGCATTCATTTACTTTGCAGACTGCTTGCAAGAGTTATATTAGCAAGTGAACAAACAGCACAGTATAACAGAGGGTGGTGGTAGCTATTTGTTTCCTGAGGAGGCAGATTAATTGCTACAAAGAATGCAGACTAGCAAATAAGGACCTTTATGCAATGCTGGCTGATGTACTACTACTGTTTATCTCTGTTTGGAGTACTAACGTTTATGTGAACACATGGCAAGTACATGGTGAAAACTGTAAGCCTGGATCAGCTGTGCTTCCAAAAAAGTAGCATTATCCACTGACATGACATTTTACTTAAGGACATACTGCAATTCTTTTTTACATAGAGAACTCCCATATGAAATCATCACAGATGAGATCATGGATGGATATAAATACAATACAGCAGAATAAAAGAACTAGGACTGAATAAGCCAAGCAAAGTAACCAAAACAACAAAAAAACTTGTGTCCCTTGCACCCAGCTGGGAGTTATCAGGTATTTTATATCCTATAAGGATTGATGTTTAGAGACACTCTGTTGCTCTCTTTGAAGCAAGGCTGCTCTCAGAGGCTGATTCTAATGCAAGCAGCATGTGTTCTCCGGCAGTGCATTAACCTTTAATACTTGTCACTCAACTGCCATACAGGAGGACTTTCTTAAACCAGAAAAGGAAACAAGCTTATTTAGAAGAAATCAAATGGGATAGTTTTACATCTAGAATGTTGGATGGAAAAGGCAGTTTTGAAATATAATTTAAATAGACAGTTGAAGGAACAAAGTTTGCAATGATGACCTACTGATGAAATTCATCAAACATTGTATGAAATAAGATGAAGACCAGGCACTGGTGGCTCATACCTGTAATCCTAGCTATTCAGGAGGCCGAGATCGAAGCCATCTCAGGTAGGGGAGTCTGTGAGACTCTTATCTCCAATTAATCTCAGAAAAAGCCAGAAGTGGAGCTGTGGCTCAAGTAGTAGAGTGCTAGCTTTGAGTAAAAGGAGCTCAGGGAAGTGCCCAGGCCCAGAGTTCAAGCCCCAGGACTGGCAATAATAATAATAATAATAATAAAATTAATAATGATGGATGAAAATAGCTCTGCTTTTCTCTGCCAAGAAAGTTGAGAGTTAGTTCTACTGTCGATTCTCAACCCCATGGACTGATTAGAAATAGAATTTCTAACAATAGGTAAATTTAGGACAATTTGTTTTCCAAAAGAGTGAGTTTAGTGTCAACTTTCTGAAATCAAAGTGCTGTCAGTTCTGATCCGTGTGCAGCTGTTTGTGAGAAGGATAATGTTGGTCCCCTCAATGTGTACACAATGACACACGAGCTAAAGGCTTTACCTGACCCAGTAAAAGTGTCAAGCGCTCCATCTCCAGTCGTGGTTGAGGTTTCATTGCTGTTCAAGGGCTCTGTTTTGACTGCAAGAAGAGACACTACGTAGAAGAATAAGTACATGTGAGTTTTCACTTCTAAATTTACACCCACGCCCCTGACTGGTCGGCTAGTGGTGGTCTAGCTACCATGGGCATGCAAGAGAAAACTTGATGAGGAAAGTTTTGTTAATTTAGCTTTTACATGGGCATGCATTTATGGAGGATTTGTCATAAAATCCTCTGGCTAACCTGATTCTCAGAGTCTGGCTTTTAAAAGCAGTCAACCTTGACAAATGAAAGAGCAATACATGTCTTTGCATTTTTAACTCACTAAGCACTCTGATGTGGTCAAAGACAGAAAAAAGCAACCACCAGTCAGTCTTGAGTACGTTTAAGTCAAATTGTAACTGAGATGCACTCATCTCTATTTCATGCTTCCAAAAGATTATTATTTAAAAAATAAAAGGTATCTTGAAAACCTGAGCTAGTCATGTGATTGGTAAAATTTAAGTCACTCAATAAATTCTCGGCTTTAAGAAAAACCAAGGAGCCTAAAACTTTTGTACCTATAAATGAATTTCTTTTGAATTAAAACCCCTTTATACAATTACTTAAAGACAATAAAAGATAAATTAAAACAGTACAGGCACAAAAAAAGGAGAGAGGAGATGAAAGGGGTGAATTTGATTGGATATATTGACATGGACCATATTAAAATATTACAATGACTGCCCTTCCCCTCACACAATTTGTAAAATATATGCTACTTTAAAACTCTTTTTTAATATGTTGGGCTTTTACAGCAGAGTTAATGTTATAGGGATCAGCATACAGTAAGCAGTGACTTCTACAGCAGAAGATTTGTCTTCTTAAAACGTCTGCAACATGTTATTTCTGCTTGAAGGCAGTATATTTTGGCAAAATCCTTACTCGGCAATGAAGTAGCCTGGCATTCATTATTCTCAATGAGATGGGATGGTGGGAGCAAGAAAAAGCCTTTCCCCATTTGGTCACACCATATTTTCCCTTTGTTGACAAAGTTCTACCACATACATCATGGCAGTTAGCAAAGAAACTACATTATTTTCTACTTAAACACCTCTGTGTTTCCTGGTCACAAATAGAACAGTGCAGTTAACTAACTTAGAAGCAAGCAAGTCTATAAAAGAGAAAGCTGAATACTAGCCAACCATGAAGAAATACAACAAAAAAAAAGTATAGCGGGGTCACACAGTCCCCAGTGATCAAGTAAGTCAGGAATGTTACTTTGTTAGAAAAGCAATTAATGGATAGGAGCACATGCACTAGTGAACAACATTAACAAGACCCTCAGAAAGAGCTGGGTTAGTTTCCTATCCACAATTTAACAATGCCATGATTGCTGGAAGATCAGAGGAGAACTGTAAAGGCTGGGAGAAGCAAGTCAAAAATCTTGAGTATTTTATCCTGTTTTCAGTAGCGACGATATTCTGAGTAAAGTCTCACTATTTGTGTAGTGATGATGTATCAATGCTTACTATTTTTCAGTGGTAATTTTCAGTTCTTTGCACTATGATTACATCTTATCAGTAAGTACATTTATCACCATGGAAATTATTTGTGACTGCTACTATTCAGTATTTATTCAAAGCTTACTATGTGTATATTTAGCTAATCCTTAACACAATTTGGTGGAAATAAATCATTTTATCGGCTTTACACACAAGGCTCAGTGGGCTGAGGGCGTGTTGAAATTCCAATGTAGAAAATTCCAGAGCTGAGATCTGAGCATAGGTTCTCAGCTTTAATACTGATGATCTCTGCACGAAAACAGGCTGCCTTCAGGTATGAACACGGCTGATGGACTCACAGTGGCTCGGCACAAAGCCTCTTGAAAGGCATTAAAAAGCATTGAACCTGAATCTTGCTACCACAAATGCCAAAGGTGATTGACATATTTTAGGCAATATTTCTGTGCCATATAGGTACTGATTTGTTTATTCACCAGTATATAATATTATCATATTTATTTTTTCAGGAAAGTGAAGCACAAAAGAAGAAATCACTTGCCTCTTAATGCACTGTAAGTAAAAGCCAGATGAGGCTTTTGCAGAAGGCAAACTCTAAACTGCGCTGTCTTCTAGACAGTACCAATTAATCAAAAATTTCTTCCATCTGTATAAAGATAAGCCAGAAAATGATCTAGATGGAGGCTCAGTTGCCTTCCACACAACACTGTCCACATCTTATCCTGACACTGATGGCAAAAAGTATAGTCTAGGGCTGGGAAGGTGGCTCAGTGGTAGAGCGTTTGCCTTGTATGCTTGAGGCCCTGGGTTCGATTCCTCAGCACCACATAAGCAAAAAGAAAAAAGCCGGAAGTGGCGCTGTGGCTCAAGTGGTAGAACACTAGCCTTGAGCTGAAGAGCTAAGGGATAGCTCCCAGGCCCAGAGTTCAGGCCCCATTACCGGACCCCCCCCCAAAAAAAGTATAGTCTAAAGCTTTCAGCAAAAGTAAGACAAGTGACAGAAACCTAGAACATCCACATTCCAATTTCAGCCATGTTTTTCTTAATTATTCCCATGTCCCTGTTTAAACCTGCCTATACCCTACAAACAATATTTGTAAAATATATTTATTATATATTTATTATACTACTATTAATAGTAGTATAATGAAGTAGTATAATGAAGATGGAGCAGACATGAACTAGGTTCGACAAAACTGGTCTAGTAGCAAGATATGACGATTCGTTTTGTTACTTTTAACACCCCCTTTGGAACTTGATTTTTAAAGAAGTAAAATAATGGTTTTGATTATACTTTCTTGAATTTGAAAGTTGCAGGCAGTCAAAAGAAAGAAAAGAAGGGGAGAGATAGATTTTAATTCCACACATTATAATATTTCATTACATATATATGTATATGTATATACTTTTTCTTTTTTGTCAATTGTGAGGCTTGAACTCAGGGCCTGAGTGCTGTCCCTGAGCTCTTGATGCTCAAGGCTAGTACTTTACCACTTGGAGCCACACAGCCACTTCTAGTCTGGTTAATTGGAGATAAGAGTCTCACGGCCTGTCTGCCAGGGCTGGCTTTGAACTGTGATTCTCAGATCTCAGCTTCCTGAATAGCTAGGATTTCAGGCATGAACCACTGGTGCCCAGCTATTTAATTAGAATTTCAAAGATCTACATTTAGTCCAGAGAATGTCAGATTTTCCATTCCCCAGCTTTAAAAATATTTGATATCTGCAGAGTAAATTTATATTTTATATGATTCTTGTCAGAAGTTATGACTACTAAATCATTCTCTTCATATTCTCTCTTTGATCTCTTTCTCTTTAGAGCTTTAGGTTCAACATTTTATTTTTTTGGAGAAGTTTCATTTTAGGATCATAACTCAAAGCTCATGTTTATTTGTTGCAATATCATGCCAAATCCTTGAAAGGTGGACCAAGTAATACATACTTTTCGTTATATTTTCAGAGCTGTATGCTTAAACTGATTCAAAGAAATATCTATCTATATACACACTTCTTTCTTAACCATGAGAATCACACATAATGACTTATGACAACTGAGTTTCTTCAAAAAGTATCTCAAGTAGAGTTACATTAGTAAGGGTAACAATTTATAACACTGTCAAGAAGTAATAAGCACCATTTACTAGTTTGAATACTCAGTACATGCTATGATTCGTGTTTGTTTGAGTCAATATTTTCATTTGAAAATGTTATGACTGGCTATAAATTTCTTTTATTCTGTACTATCCATGAAATACTATATTTTGTCCAATAATTTAATAAAGCAATTTATGACTCATTCTTTTTTTTTAATCCAAAATAAAGCCAGGTACCAGTACCTCACTCCTGTAATCCTAACTATTCAGGAAGCTGAGATCTGAGGATCACTGTTCAAAGCCAGCCTAGGCAGCAACGTCCATGAGACTCTAATCTTCAATTAACCACAAGAAAATCTGAAGTGGTGCTGTAGTAGAGCACTTGCCTTGAGCTGAAGAGCTCAGGGACAGCACCCAAGCCCAGAGTTCAAGACCCATGACTGACCAAATAAAAAAAAAAAAAAGAAAAGAAAAAAAATCCAAACTAGAGTCACAACACTAAGTGGCTGTACTACATGATACTTAACATTCAGAAACAAATTTATTACATGTGAGTTAATCAGGCATATATGTCAAAAATTCTAGAAGGTTCTATCTTATATGGCAATTTCAAATGTCAAACAACAATTTAGCTGATCAGAACATCTGATTTTTGGTCTCCCCAACTTTTCTTTGATGCCTTGATCTCTATGTGGAATCACACATTCCCCTTGCAGCACACTTTCACTTTGAGCTCATTCATGTCTGTTCCTTCTGCTTGACTGGTTGGTCCTTGGCCAGTAGCTGTTATTCAGCTTAGTGTTTTCCAATTTGCTTGCATAGGGCCTGGCGTGTAATAGGAACTAGATACGTGTTAATTAAGAGATAAATTAAAAAACGACCACTTTTTGACATTATCTCAAACATTTCTAATAGATCTAACATTTTTTGAATATCAAGTATAGTTAATTATGACTCCTGACACTATTCAGCAAATTTGAATTGCAATTACTTATAAGTTGAGGAAGCTCTTCACGTAACTGATCCTTTTTTTTTCTGGTAATGGAGTTTGAACTTAGGGCTTTATGTTCTGCCTGGGTATTGACTGATTATTATGAAATTATTAATATGGAAAGTATCTTTATTGCCACATCTCTGACTGATTTTGTATTGCATTAGCAGAGTTGAATGGTTGGACCAGAAACTAGTGTCTCTCTGATATAACAGAACACAGTTACTATCTGACTGATTTTGCATTGCATTAGCAGAGTTGAATGGTTGGAACAGAGACTAGTGTCTCTCTGATATAACAGAACACAGTTACTATCTGGCTCTTGACCAAGCAATCACTCTTGCACCAGAACTAATAAATAATTCTAGCCAAATATTGTCAAAGTATTACAAGTATATTCCAAGTGTGAAAAAGAAAAATGCTTGAAGTTTAAACTATAAAAATAATAATTGACTAGTTCCCAGGAGAAGATGGCAGATTAAACACTTCCTTCACGTGACCCTATGAATAAGAAAAGTCAGAATAACAAAGCTAAAATTATATTTTAAAGAAAGGCAAAAGAGAGAAAGAAGTGATAGGACATCTGAAAAGCAAAAAGAAACAGAAAAGCCACAACAACAAGCAGAAAACAGCCTGTAACTTCAGGCTTGGCTCCCTAGGTGGAGGGGAACCCAAAGCAGCAATCACAAAGCAAGCCAGGCAGCCCTGGTGACAAAAGATTGACTGTCCTAGTCATAGGCTGTGTCAACTCTTATAAACCTTAAGGCCAGTAGGGATATCCATTGTAATTGTGAATCCTCTTGTATGGGGTGCCAGTACCAGAGAAGAGACTCACTGAGTTGTTTGCATACCTTGGAGTGCTATGGCCAGG
Organism: Dipodomys ordii; assembly: GCF_000151885.1. Classification (NCBI taxonomy): domain Eukaryota; kingdom Metazoa; phylum Chordata; class Mammalia; order Rodentia; family Heteromyidae; genus Dipodomys; species Dipodomys ordii. The sequence continues at coordinate 6,608,807 of NW_012267313.1, read as the reverse complement.
TGCCATCTTGAGATGGGACTCATTGTTCAAAGCTGAGCTACTACTCTGTGGTGCTGAAAACAAGGAACAATTACAACTCAGAGGACACCATGCCTCAGTGCCCAAGAAGATGATCACAAGAGGAAGGCAAAAGGGTGTGGGAAGATAGGACATGGTTTGAGCGAGGAGTTTAAGCAGCAGCAAGCACAGAGAATGGAGCACATGGTGGCCAGTAGCCCAGCCTTCTGAGGTGAGTAACAAGGTCCACTGCCTGACAATTACAGAAACCAGAGCTCGTCCCTTGAGCCAAGGCCATGGGGTCACTCAGTCCCTGGAGTTGTCTCCCTATTGTGTGTGCCTAGCAAGACTGAGAGAGCTGAATCCGGTTGGCCACACAGCTAGGTTTTCCCAGTTCTACCCTTCTTCAGTTCTACCCTTACTGCTGGTCAAAGTCTGCAAGCATTGCAACTGGCAGGTAGAATATGCCATTCCCTTCTCTCTCCTCCTCGGGGGCAGATGTCAGTGCTCTGTTTCCTGTACTCTCTGACAGAGTTGAGAGACATCTCTAGCTGTAGACACTTGCTGTACAAATTGGGGTACTTCTGAGTGAATGGGAATTTTCCAGCTCAAGGGTGCAAACTTCAGTGAAACAAGCAGATGCTCCTGGAATACAAAGAAGGGAAACTTCTACAGCGAATACATCCCTGAAGCTGTCTGGATCCCTCACTTAGCACTACCCCAAGTAACAGGACGTAAATACTCCCAGATGACACAGACAGGAGCCTCTCCAATTCTTTGTCATTTCTTTTTCTTTGTCATTTTTTCAAACATGTTTTTACTAGATTTTGTTATTGCTTTTACTTTATTTTACTTCAGAATTTATGTTCTAATTTTATTTCTCTGTTTTTTCTTTATTTTGCAATCAGGTTTTTAAATTTTACTTTACTCCCCCAGTTTCCCATAGTCTTCTTCATTTTGCTATCTTTCTTTGTATTTTATTTAAATTTACTGCTTCGTTCCCCCCTTATCTCCCTCTTGCTTTCACTCATCATTTGTTGTTAATTTTATCTTCATTAATTTTAACTTCATAGTTCATTATATAGTATTTTTTTTGCCATTATCTGTTCTATGATAGATTAGGAGTTTGCTTGGGATTTTAATTTTGTTTCTGTACTTATTTTGGTATTGTCATTGTTATAATAGATATTTTCTCCTGAGAGGTACTGAGAATTAAGTCCTCAAGAGATGGCTACTCACTAGGAAGATCCCATATAAAACCGGAAGAGCTATCCATTTATATAGATGGGAAAACCTGCAACTTACATACACAAGAAATATGAAAAGGCTAGGCAGCACGACTCCTCTAACAGTTCACAACTACCCAATAACTGGATCCAAACCTACTGAACTTGTTAAAATGCCAGAGAAGGAATTCACATGTCTAACCTTTAAAAATGACTAACAAACTCAAACAGAAATTGAAATAAACAGATAAAAGTAATTCAAACTTGAGTGAGAATAACATGGCAAGAAATTAATCCAACAGAGATTCTGAAAAGCAAATAGCACAGAAAAAAATCCTAAAATTCATATAGAAGCACAAGATTTCTTGATTACTCAAAGCAATCCTGAGCAAAAAGAACAATGCTGAGAGTATCACAAATAGTGATTACAATTATAGAGTCATAGTAAGAAAATCAGCACAGTATCAGCAAGAAAACAGACATACAGACCAATGGAGCAGAACAAACAAACCAGGAATAAACCAGCACAGCTACAGACACATGATGCTCAAAAAAGTTATCAAAAGTCTATATTGGAGAAAGGATAGTGTTTTCAACAGATGGTGCTAGAAAAATCAACTATCTGATATGTAGATGAGTGAAACTGGCTTCCTATCTCTCTCCTTGCACACAAAAAAATCAATTCAAAATGTAGCAAATACCTTAATGTAAGACCTAAAACTTTGAAACTCTTGGAGGATAATGTAGAGAAAATAATTGAAATTTTAGGTGCAATCAATGACTTTCTGGACTTAATAGTTCAGAAATAATAGGAAGCATTAATAAATGAGATTGCATCATGCTAAAATAAATTCTGCACAGAAAAGAAAATAATTGCCCAAGGGAAGAGACAGCCCATAGAGTAGAAGAAAGGCTTCCAGCTATTCATCTAGTAGGTAATAATAGAAAACAGACAGAACTAAAAATTGCTGGGCGTGCATATGTGTAATCTCAGTACTCAAGTGGCCAAGACACAAGGATTTCAAGATGGCCATTCTGCATTATATAGCAAGTTTAGGGTCAGCCTGGGCTACATAGAAATACCTTGTCTAAAGCAATTAGGCAAAATTATACACTAACAAGAATAAATATTTCAATCAATAAGTGGGTAAAAGAATTATGTATTTCATAAAAGAATTACAAATGGTTAAGAAATACATGAAAAATTGTTCAACATCCTTTGTTATCAAGGAAGTACAAATCAAAATTACATATAGATTTTTTTCTCACTATGGTAAGAAGCAATACTATCAAGGAAACACGCCACAGTAAATTCTGGTACAGAGGGTAAAGGAAACCTCTTTATGTACTATGTGTGGGAATGTAAATTAGCCCAGCTTCTATGGAAATCATGATGGAGTTTCCTCACAAACTAAAAGTAAAACTCCCATATAATCCAGCCATGGGTCCCTGGATATCTACTCAAAAGAAGCGAAGGAAACATACAATGAAGATATCTCCACATTCATGTTTATTACAGCTTGATTCAGAATAAGAAAGTTATGGAATGAGCCTGGATGCCCTTTAATGGAGAAGTAGCTAAAGAAAATGCAGTGTAGAGTTACAGTCAATCTACAAAGATACATGACGTTGTGTCAATTGCACTCAAATGGATGAAATGGAGACCATCATGTTAAGCAAAATAAGTCATACTCAAAAAACGTAAAAATTGCATTTTTTCTTATATGTGACCCAGGTTTAAAAAAATATCCATGGAAGTAGAATGAGGACTATTTGAGACAAGGAGAAGGGAGAGGCAGAGAAGGCAGGGTAGGGACGAATATGATCAAAGTACGTTGAAATTAATATAACTAAACCATTAATCTGTATGCAATTATGTGCTAGTAAAAATACAAATAATGTCAGGTGCTGGTGGCTCATGCCTACAATCCTAGCTACTCAGGAGGCTGAGATTTCAGGATCATGGTTCAAAGCCAGCCCAGGCACAAAAGTCCGAGCGAGACTCTTATCTCCAAGTAACCATTCAAAAACTAGAAGTGGTACTGTGGTTCAAGTGGGAGAGCACTAGCCTTGATTACAAAGAGGTTCAGGGACAGCGTCCAGGCCCTGAGTTCAAGCCCCACAATGGACAAAAAAAAAGTACAAATATGGAGTGCTTCTTATTCACTAGTCATAGACCGGTATTTAATTTGAAATGGAGAAAGGTACACTTATAACAAAGTCTATTATAACTGCATGCTTTTAATACTCACTTCCAGTAGACATAAGCTCTCCTTTTTAAATCTCAAATGGGCAGTCCATTAGTAGTATGATAATTTTGTCAAAATGTCAAATTTTGATGGCATATTCATATTTTCTGTAGCACAAAGTTTGTATATGAATGCAGATAATATTTATAGATATTAAGAGACTTATTATTAATTTATATTTTTAATGTTTTTTGGTAATACTAAGGCTTGAATGCAGGGTGAGGCACTTGCTAGACAAGGGCACTAACACTTGAAGCCATACCCCAGTTCTTTTTTTTAGTAATTTTTTTGATAAAGTCTCATATTTGCCTGGATCTGGCCTTGGAACATGATCCTCCTATGTTTCCCACATAGCTGAAAATATGGATATATACCACCATAACTGTCTTTTTAACTGAAATGGGGTCTTATGTTTTGCTAGTGCTGGCCTCCAACTTCAATACTCTTGTTTTCTGTCTCCTAACTAGCTAGGATTATAAGTGGACACCACTGTGTCTAACAATATTTGTTTATTTATACTTCACTCATTTAGAGATGGGAACCTTGAGTTTTATCAAACCTATGATCTTACTACTATAGGCTTCTGAGTAGCTAGATTATAACTGTGCTCAGATTTCATTGCTGATAATTTTTAACATGATGGGATACTCATTATTAATATGACTTTAGATGTTTTGTAATATTTATTGAAGTCTGTAAAATAGTAAATATTCCTTTGCCATGTTAAGAATTCATGGGTTATTTGGTAACTGGCTTAATGCAGGTTCACTCAGCTTAAGGTGCTCTTTTTGTAGGACTGTCGTTACTCTGAATTAACTGTGTAACAATGTGATAAGTACTTAGGAAACTGGTATATGTACCTGTTTGTGTGAAATTATTTTTTTAAGCTAAGCAAAGAATACTGGGCTGGGAAGATGGCTCAGTGGTAGAGTGCTTGCCTTTCATGCCTGAGGCCCTGTGTTCGATTCCTCAGCACCACATAAGCAAAAAGAAAAAAGCCAGAAGTGACACTGTGGCTCGAGTGGTAGAGTGCAAAGAATACTACTGATGAGACCATTTTCAGACTTGGTTGCCAGTTTTGGGGAAACAACAACAACAACAACACAGCCAAGTAAAAGGCATGTTCACTTCTCATTTGTCTATCAGGTACCAAACATAGAAAAGAGGGGCCAACAGAAAACAGCAAGAGAAAGCAAACCAGAGGCCAACACACACACCCAAACCATGCAGTGTACCATTGTCTCCCATACTTGTTGCAGAAGAGGGGGTGTTGCAACTCAACAGCCAGTCTGCTGTATTTAAAACAGTCATGTTGTCCCCTGAGAAGAGGAACAGTGTAAGAGTTCATGGTCTGAGGCCTGCTGAGTGTATATGAGTAGTCTTCAATGCTGGCATCAGTTTCGAGATCTTAGCAAAACTAGAACTTATTGTAGGTCTTCTACAGTTTAGTTGATAATGTCATATATATATATATATATATATATATATACACACGCATATGATTCATGAACTTTGATGTTTGTTTCCAGAGTAATTGGGATTTTCAATATTATTTGTACTCAATTTAAAGGTAAAATGAAAATGTAAATTTTTTTGCCTTGGTAATCATGACTAAATTATTCTTATACATTTGCTATCCCATATTCATTAATTAGCTCAAATTAAAGATGCATGTTTAGAGACAAATAAACATTATAAACAAGAAGAATGTTAATCTACAAAGGGTTTGGTGTAAAACATTATTAAATACAAGGTAAGTTGCAATGCGCATGACTTGACAAAGGAAATTACAGGTTGCACAGTTATATTCAGTGGGAAGAGGGGTGTCAATTTTGTGGATATTCATTTAAAACTGAAAAGAAAATATGATGTGGCAAATGCTGACATTTGGCAATATGAAAAGCTTATAAAAAAAGAACTAATGTCATGTTACTTTTACTTTTGGGGCCAGACAAAATCCACAAAATTTCAAAATAACAGTAAACAACAAATTATGTCTGCATATACATTATATAATTATCTCCCTATATATACATAATCTTACAAGAATTGGACCATATGTTCCGATAAATTGAATGCATTTTATAAAACAGTAAAGCACAATATTTGAAATATTTGCTATATGTTATAGCCTAATTATGACTTAATAAAATCTGAAAGTATCTAGAAAGAATACAATTCCCTTTTAAATAAGTACCAGGTATTATGGTATTATTCTCTTTGAAAAGAAAATACAGCAGATATAACTACTTGAATATTTCTAAAATCATTTTTAAGAAAAAAACTTTTAATGAAAAACTGGACTACAACTTTTACAGTTCAAAATAAAACCAAAAAGTATATGTGTGTGTGTGGGGGGGGTGTAAGGGTGCACATATCTGACTACAATTTCTAAATTCTGCAGTATATGTTCAAGGGAAAATACAAAGAGAAAACTTTTAAATGCCCTCAAATGTTGCTTAGGCCTTTCTACTTCCTACTAACATTTCTAGCTATCAAGGAAGAACATGAGTTTCATGAGAACAGTACAACAATTAATAATATACTAGCTATGCATTTCTTGGATATAACACTGATTATGACATAGATAATAAGATACCCATTTTTTAGGAGATTTCTAACATGTGAAATCAGAGGAAACACTGAGAGGTGATTGTGAGCCTTTTAAGGAAGGCACACTTACCTCCTGTCCCATTTGTAGTGACTGACGTGCTGCTGAGACTGGATTTATCCAGTTTGGAGCCACCAGGAGTATCACTACTGCCAACAAGACTGTGAGGACTTGCTAGGTCCTGCATTTCCATAGACCTGTCAAGAGTAAGAAGTGGCAGAGCAAACAATGAAATCTCAGCAGTGATTTCTTCATAAATTAGATGTCTTACTCTCCTTGGCACATGTGTAACCCCACAATAACAATAAAAATCAATCGTTTCTTACCTAGGTAGAAATGCCATTCATAAAAATAGATAAATTAAAAAAGCTTCAACAGCACATGAGATCTCATCATTTGTTTGTGTTTTTTTTATTTTTCATTTCTACAACTATACAATTAAAATAAGGGAAAAAGCAGCCCCTGGCATGTTGGTGGTTTTAATGAGCATGGATGCCCACAGTCCTCTCTGCTACAAAGGCAGGGTAAGGCTGAAAATGTTCAGTTCCTGTAAATGGGTACTGTCTGAGATAGAAATCACTAGTCAGAATGAACCCTTAGCTCAAAACCAGAGCAAAACATCTAGCCAATTCTGTTGACCCAGGTGGCTAAAAGCATGAGCTCATGCCATGCCAGCTCAGCTATAGAACTGTTGACATCCATACTGGAGCGGGGGAGTTTGATATGCACGTTCCAGAGAATGTGCTAGAATTGAGACTCTAAGGAATTTCTCAGTGGCTCAAGGAAGCCTCACCACATTCATGAAAGAAAGGAAACGTGATGTAAACAACAGTTAAAAATTTTTGTCTCCATTGACCTTAATAACAAAAACACTACAGGAAAATTCCAACTGAAAGAAAAACAATATCAAATAAAAACTTAAATCTACAAGAGTAGATGAAGAGTAATATAAATGTAACTATGTTGATAAAATCAAAGATTATCCTTAATTTTCCTCTTAATTCTTGATAGATGGCCTCTTGAAGCAAAATTTTGTATTATATTGTGAAATGTGTAATATGCTATAGAAGTTAAATAAGTAACAACAGTGAAAATGATGGTGACATGAATTCATATTTGGAAAACTTCTTTCCATGTTGCATAGACATTATATTTAACTTGTATAGTAAGTTTAGGGTAAAAAATACCTCTACTATTTTTAATATATATTTTTTGTTATAAAGATACTGTGCAGGGGGGTTCCAGTTACATTAGCAAGGTAATGAGTACATTTCCTATTGAGCATTGTCACCCCTCCTTTGTTTTTCCCCTACCATTTCTTCCCTTCCCACCTCCGCAACTCCTCCCTTCCTCCACCCAGAGTAGTAAAGTTCATTTTCAACATAGTGTCTTGTACATCTCATTGTTACAATGGGTCAACCTGTATCCCTATTTAAGCATTTTGTTATTTCCTTTCCCCTCTCCAAATTAGAAAAATGTATAAACAAGATGCAGGAACCAGAATCAAATACAATGACAACCGGGGTTGTACCATGGGGGAAGAACATACAAAGAAATAAAAAAAAAATCACATAGTGCATTATAAGTACAGCAAGAAAGATAAAACCTCTTGTATTCTTATCTTGGGGTTCATTTCATGTAGCATCATTTTATATGGTCATATGTATATAGCTTTTGACCTTTTCTGCTTGTCCTAGACATAGACTGGTTATTGCAAATAAGGGAAACCATGGGGACCTATGTTTCTTTGGACCTGGCTTACTTCACATATTATAATTTTTTTCCAACAAATGGCATGGTGTCATTCTTTCTAATAGAGGCATAGAATTCCATATATATATATATATATATATGTATATATATATATGTGTGTGTGTGTGTGTGTGTGTGTGTGTGTGTGTATATATATATAAAACATTTTCTTGATACATTCATCTACTGAGGGGCATCTGGGTTGGTTCCATATCTTAACAATGGTAAATAATGCTGTGATAACCATAGTTGTGCTGGTAGCTTTAGTATGGCCTTGTTTGTGATCCTTTGGGTAAATGTCCAAAAGTGGGATTGCTGGGTCATAGGGGAGCTCTATGTGGAGTCTTGAGGAACCTCCATACTGCTTTCCAGAGTGGTTGAAGAATTTTACACTCCCACCAACAATACAGTAGGGTTCTCTTTTGGCCATATCGCCTCCAGCATCTGTTGTTATTAGATTTCTTGATTAAAACCATTCTAACTGGGGTGAGGGGGAATCTCAATATTATTTTGATTTGCATTTCTTTTATGGCTAGAGAAGTTGAGCATTTATTTATGTGTCTACTGGCCATTCTCATTTCCTCCTCAGAGAAATCTTAAGTCTTTAGCCCACTTATTAATCGGGCAGTTAAAAACCTCCACTATTAAATGTTCATATGGAGAATGAAAACAGGTATCACTAAAATAAAACAACCAAAATAAAATACAAAAAAAGTCACGGAAAGAAATTAGGAATAGAGAAAACAAAAAGATGATAAAAATGGAAAATACAAAATAGGATAATGGTTTCACTCCTTGGTAATTACACTAATATCAAGAGACTAAACACTTCATTGTAAAGCTAATAAGTGTCATATTGAATTAGACAGCCAAGACTTAGCTATGCCGGATCTATTAAAAAGTATTTGAAATAAGCCAGGCACCAGTGGCTCACACCTATAATCCTTACTATTCAGGAGGCTGAGATCTGAAGATCGTGGTTTGAAGCCAGCCCAGGCAAGAAACTCCATGAGACTCTTACCTCCAATTAATCCCAGAAGAAGCTGGAGTGGCACTGTGGCTCAAGTGGTAAAGTACTAGCCTTGAGCAAAAGGAGATCAGGGACAGCACCCAGGACAACTTCAAGCCCCAGGACCGGGGGAAAAATAGCATTTGAAATATAAGAAAACGTGCATAGGGAACTGCATTGACATCTAGCTATAGGATTGTTATAGCTGCTAGGACCATTAACAACTCTTGATTTCAAGGACTCATCTTCAACTAAAAGAGTCACTGTACCCAAGACCACATTCTTTTGGGAGCAGCCTTTATCTACTGACTACTCAGGCTGTGAAAATTATGCCCTCTTGCTTCAAAGATCTCCTCTAGGACATCCTGTAAGAGCAGTTGAGAGTCTTGATGTCATAGCAGGTATAGGAGGATAGAACAATGATTCAGTCCAACCTCATTTCTTTCATTCCTTATAAAGGTTTAATATACAACCCAAATAAACACAAATCTCCATCACTGTGTTTGCTTCTTGTGAACCAAATTAGTGGGAAGGATCAATAAGTTGAGGGAAATGATAGAAAATAGTAGGTATAAGAAAGATCTTCAGGATATAGTGTTATCACATAAAATAGGCCTCAGGATAAAGAATATTGACAGAAATGAGAGAAATTAGAAAATGATTTTTAAAAATTCTCTAGATTCTCTAAAACATTCTCTAAATGTACACATGCCTACAGGTACAGCTTCAAAGTACATGCAGCAAAACTGACAGAATTAAAGAAGAATTTCAGAAGAAACAGGCCCATGGCTCACACTTGTAATCCTAGCTACTCGAGTCTAAGATCTGAGGATCACATTTCAAAACCAGCTGGGCAGGAAAGTCTATGACACTCTAATCTCCAATTAACCACCAAAAATTCAGAAGTACAGCTGTGGCTCAAGCAATAGAGTAAAAGCCTTGAGGGGCGGGGGGGAAAGAAGGGCTGGAAAGGTAGCTCTGTGATAGAGTGCTTGCCTTGCATGCATGAGGCCCTGGGTTTGATTCCTCAGCACCACATAAGCAGAATAAAGCTGGAAGTGGCACTGTGGCTCAAGTGGTAGAGCGCTAGCCTTGAGCTGAAGAGCTGAGGGACAGCGCCCAGGCCCAGAGTTCAAACCCCATGACCAACAGCAACAAAAATAAATAAAGAAAAAGAAAAAAAGAGAGCACCCAGGCTCTGAGTTCAAGCCCAAATACTAGTACAAGAGAAAAAAAGGAAGAGGAAAAAAGGAAGAGAAAGAAGATGAGGAGGAAGAGGAAGAGGAAAAAGAGGAGGAAGAGGAGAAAGGGGAGAGGGGGAGAAGGAGGAGGAGGAGGAGAAGGGGGAGAAGGAGAAGGAGGAGAAGGAGAAGACAAAGACAATCAAATTCCTGATCATACCTGAAGGTTTCATAATGTGTTTTACATAGTGCCCCAAAATAGAGAAAACATAAATTAAAAAAATTCAAACTTAACCTCATTAATTACAAGTACCCGCTACTTGAAAATTACATAACACTAACAACCAAATTGCCAACATACTTTATTTTCTGTTGTATATGAAGCATCTACCAAAAGAACTATATACTGGTCTATAAAATAAATGCTCATGTGCTTTTAAATTGAAATTTACAGAGGATGGTATCTGGCTTCAAATGACTTAATTTTTAAAATCAATGTAAGTACAATAAATTAAAAATATCTCCAGTGTTTGAAAATGAAACCTCATGCTTATGAGTAATTTTAACAGTACAAGAAGAATCCACAAGTAAATGTAAATAAAAACACTTAAGAAAAATGATGGTGAAAATACATCAAAATGAAAACTTGTGGTATGTAAATAAACTATTGGTGACGATCTGGTTACTAGAATTAATACTTTTAAATGGCTTTATTAGAAAAGGAGAAAAGTTTTAAAATCTGTCATGTATATCTTCATCTTAAATTAGGAAAAAGAAAGATGAATGAAAAAGAAAGTAAGTTGGAGGAACAATAAGGAGAATAAATAACTTAAATAGAAAAATCCATGAAAACTACTGCACATGTGAAGATGATCACTAGAAATAATAATGATACAAAGAGAATAAGGAAATGTTATGAGCATTATTATGGCAATGAACTCAACAGATAAGACTGGTGAATTTCTTAAAAGATACAGAATAGGATCTAATAAGACATAAAACATATAAATATAAATTACTTACAAAAATTTTCTTTCTAAACTATAAATTTACATCGAACATATACATTAAAAAAGAAAGAAAACACTGAGGCTTTATGGTTTCATAGTGAATGCTAGCAAATACTTCAAGGAAAAGAAGAATCATTTACAAATTCTGTTAGACAAAAGTAGGAGGAATGCTTTTGTACTCTTTCTCTTTTTTTGGTGGTCCTGCAGCTTGAACTGTGGGCCTGGAGTCTGTCCCTGAGCTTCTTTTGCTCAAGGGTTGGCTTCAAACCACAATCTTCAGATCTTAGCCTCCTGAGTAGCTAGAATTACAGACATGAGCCACTGGCACTTAGCACTTGGTACTCTTTTGTAGGAACCAGAATAACTCTGACCCCAAAATTGACAAAAATAATCTTAAAAAGGAAATTATATATATCCATATTACTTTTAAAACAGATGAAAATGAAAAATTAAATATCATATGAAGTCTAGTAAGAAAAAGAAAAAATAATTAGCAAGCACAGTTTATCTGGGGGTGCAATGCTCATTTACTATTCGGAAACCAAACTATTTAAAATATCAACGAAATATTATTTTTATGGATAGAAAAATACAATAGTTATTATCTATCATGACATAAATTCTTGGCCACCTAGAAAAGTATTTTTCCATTATCTGATAAAAATTGTTTTTGGACGTGCTGCAGTTTAAAAAAAATCACACTTAGTGATGAAATACTGAATTCTTTCAGAGTGAAGACAAAGATGTCTGCTTTTTACAAGGCTCTCTTGGCAATCAAAGCACAAGAGAAAAAAAATTATGAAAGAGGTAAAATCTGCCAGGCACCAGTGGCTTATGCTTGTAATACTAGCTTCTCAGGAGGCTGAGATCTGAGATCACAGTTCAAAACCAGTGTGGGCAGGAAAGTTTGTAAGACTCTTATATCCAATTAACTACTAGAAAGCTGAAAGTGGAGTTGTGGCGAAAAGTGATAGAACACTAGACTTGAGCACAAAAGCTCAGGGAGAGTACCCAGACCCTGAATATCCATGCCCCACAACTGCCCCCCCCAAAAAAAGTGGTAAAATCTAAGAGTCAAGAAACATCTTTAATTCGTATGTGACACCATTGCTTTTGTAGAAAATTGAGAAATGTTAGAACTAGTGAATAAACTTGTCAAAATTTAATGTAGAAGGTGTTTATCAATTCTGAATAAAAGATGAACTGAAAACATCTCAACCTTCAGTCAATCCAGTTCAAATACTGAAGTATCGAAATTGTGATTGTGGCTTGAGCTAGAATAAAGGATTGTCATGGTCTAGCTCCTCTTCAACTGAACTCTATCTAGGCTGTTTTGGAATAATCAGACCTTTTTCTTCATTTCTTCTTTCAAAAGAAAGGACCTGTACTTGGGTGATAAACAGAGATACTCTTTGGCTTCTATTTTTCATATAATGTTTAACATGCTATGAATATTCTGTGACATAGGACGTGAGAAAGTGTGACTCCTAGTAGAAAGACAACACAGTAAACAGAAGCAAACATGTGTGATTCAGGTTTAGGAATTAGCAGACATGGATGAATAACCAAGAGGGCAATAGTCTGGAGGCTTTGCCAGCTATTGCCACTGTCTATAAGACGCTCCTGGGAGAAGACCAGCTGAAATTATCTCTTGCACTTTGCTTCATATGTCTTTTACCTTTGTCTATTTTAATTTGCATTATTTGACTTGGATACACCATCACCATGAGACTAAGCTAGTCTGAGTTTTGTGAGTCAGTTTAACCAATCACTAAATCTCAGGGTGGTCTTTGGAAATCCCCATGATAGCTCAACAGATTTCCTCTAAAGTCACTAACTGAAATTTAACACAAGCATACAAACTTTGGAGTTTAAAATACTAAGAATCTACTGAGTACATCAAGCAAAAAGCCTTGTGGACATCAAGAGTGAGGAAAAGTTTTCAGAAATCCTTAGCTGGGTTTTGATAGATTCAAATAAAGGATCCTAGGGGACGCATCTGTTCAGTGCTATCAGTGAAGCTGTTGCAAAAAGTGTCAGGGCTTGTAGCCAATTTGGACCATGATCAAGATGAGTAAGCCAGGAAAATCAGTCAGGAAGGAAAGAACAGAGCCATAGAGGAAGACAGAGGGAAGAGAAAATGGTACTTCTTCAACACAAACAAAAAGTCCCAACAAACAGACAGCCATGTTCCATTCCAGCCCTCTGGAAATCACAGGCAATCATGTGGGTCTTTACAATGTAGTCGGCTTTACTTAAATTTGTCTTAACAGGTTGACAGTTCCTACATCTAAAAGTCCTTGTCACTGTCTGTACAACTCTTCAGGAAGAAAACAAGCTGAGATCAGCTGCTGGATTCTGGCTCATATGTATGTTTTTTACTTTTGCAAGTTTTAATTTGCATTCTTTAACTCTAATAACCCATCACCAAGAGCTTAAGCTATTCTTAGTTTTGTGAGTGATTCAGTGATTCACTAAGTCAATCGCTGAATCTTGGGTGAATACAGATGCATTATTACTAGCAGGAATTAAGAAATGATATATATGTCCTCTTTTGTGAGGTTTGTGATAATTTGAATTGTGAATTCATATTTTAAAACCTAACATATACATGTAGAGAGACATAGAGATACAAATACAGACCCAGATATAGATATATCAAGAAATATTTATGTCTACTCTTTTGTGTGGTTTGTGATCAATTTAATTGTGAAAACTCAAATGTTTTAAAACCCAACATATACATCTAGAGAGAGAGAGAAAGAGAGATACAAACATAGACACAAATACAGATACAGATATAAATTTAGTTTAGGATTCCACAACAGAAAATGATAAATGGGTGTGAATATTTACTGGGCACATAATGTATGTTACATCCTATGACTGGTATCTCATGCATATTGCCTCTTGTAATGTTTAAAATACCACAATGATAGTGATATGTATCTATATATATATCACATCCCATCTTTTCTAGATGCAGAATGGGGGTTGAGAGGGAACAAATGGCATCTCCAAAACCCTATAGAAGAAAGGAGCAGAACCAGAACTTCAGCAATGTTTCTGATGCCAGAACCCAGGGTTATCCTATCACATGCATGGCTCCTGTTCTTAAGTAATTTTTATTCTTTTCCACTATAAAAGTAAAATCAGAAGTGTGCATTTTAAATAATTCTCAAAAAACATTAAAGTTTACAAGAACATCTATCTTAACATCTACACTGCTTGTTATAATATTTGAATTTTGAAGCTCACGTGAGCCTCTTTTCCTCCCAATATTACAACCTTTCTTAAAATATAATTTTATTTTTATTATTAATGAGTTATACAGAGGAGTTGCAATTCTATAAATCAGGTGATGGGTAAAATTCAACTTTTATTTTTGGTTGGTCCAACCACTCATTTGGCCACATGAATACTAGCATCTATCTGGATAATATTAAAAAATGAATTAATCCATAAGCATAATTCCCATTACAAAAAGATTTGTAAGACACATGCAACTAGTTTCCTGAGAGTTTTATGTTTTTCTGTAGATGTAATTTATTTCTAATAATGCAAAATACATCCAAACTCAAGGAAGAGCAATTGGCCAGCCTTACATTTATGGACCTCAGAATCTACTCCAACTCAGAAAACCCTGATTCATTCTGCATAGCTCCTGGTAATGAGTCATGCCTGTGTTTATTTATAGGCTGTCTCCATCAGTTGTTCTTGACCCAAGGAATTCAAAAGCATCTTAGACTTTCCGAGAGAATCTCATGCCAGCTTTTTCTCTTTGCGTGGAGTGCTCTGTGGAGGTGTGGCTCTACCTCTCATGCTTTCAGAGACCATTTCATTTGCATTGTTGCCTTTTGCCATCAGAATGTACATAAAGGCAAGACATCTGGTATTCACTTGTTCCTATTTTCCTTTTCTCTGCCAGACTTTCCTCAATAGTTCTTACCAGAAAAGAGGTAACTATTTCAGGTTCTTCTCATGTAACCAGAATGTAAGGATCCAGTAGAGCAGGGATTGCTTTCTATTCTGTTCACTGCATTTCCTTCTACAACATTTTTAGGGATGCTCATTAGTGAACATGAAAATAGGAATAAAAATGTAGATGAAGGAATCTGAGTTACTTGAGGTCAAATGTAGTCTAGTCTAAGTAAACAGTGCATGAGTATCTATGTTCCTAAGGCAGTTCTAGAAATACAAAGAGTCTTCAAGGAGCTTTTCGAGAGAGGATAGTGACTGGAGGAGATGGGAATTAGTTCTGTGATGCAAATGTGTGTGGTCGTTTTCACCCCACACCCATCTGAGATCTCATATATAAGAGTGTGTGTGTGTGTGTGAGAGAGAGAGAGAGAGAGAGAGAGAAAGAGAGAGGGAGAGGGAGAAGGAGAGGGAGAGAGGGAAGGGGAAGGAGAAACAGAGAGAAAAACAGAGCAAGAAAGAAAGAGAGATGGAAAAAGAGAGACTCTTCATGGATGTAGAATGAAATTGTAGAAGGAAATCTTAAAAAAAATAGCCTGACCAAATTAGATTAAAGGAAAATACTAACCACGTCACCACTGAAAACCATTCTCATTTTATGGTAACAGTAAAGGCCTTTAGGAACATCATGCAACAATTCTATCTTAAATGAACACTCTTCAAACCAAGATCCAAGAATCCTTACAATGGCTGCAGCTCTGAGCCAGGTCCTTTCTACTATGGAGATGAGGCTCCTCTCTGCTGCTTGGCGCCTCTGTCACAGCTCAAGGGTTCTAGTCGGAGGCCCTCACCAATACACTTCAAGACACAGTCTGAACTGGAGTCAGCCATGAAGACAAGCAACACTATTTGAGGAAGAAGAACCTTACCAAGAAGGATCAGGGAAGAGGGCTATGAAGAAGAAAGAGGTTCTTAGAATTTACCAGAGCACACATCCCTGCCTGAGGTCAGCATGAATGCTTGCAGTGCAAGTGACCCATCTGCCAGGGTGACCTCAAGCTCTGGAGCAACAGCAAATAAAACCATGAACACACTGTTCTTTGGACACTTTTACAATCCTTCCCTTCCAGGGTTTACAGCTCTTGACCCAAGCCTGAAACTTTGGCCCTTTTTGTGCAGCAACTCCAACAAATTATTCAGATAAAACATATCTGTTTCTTCCATCTCCAAGAAATGTGAGTAAACATTGCAAGACAGAAGTAGCATTTCTCTAAGTTTTCAAAGGCCTCCTTTTATTAAAAAAAACAAAGATGTAAACAAAAATCCACCAGTTACTCCAAGCAGTTTTTGAATGGTACAAGAATTAACCTTCTGTCATATCGGTTACAAACGATGGTTAATGAAGTAAGAAATTATTTTCCTCTAGCAAGAAGTAGGGGAAAGCCATAAGGCCACAATCAAAATATTTAATACCATCAATTACACTGAGAAACACATCAGTCATTTTTCAAAGAAGAAAAAAAATCTATATTACATAGGATGAAGAAA
This sequence comes from Dipodomys ordii, assembly GCF_000151885.1. Lineage (NCBI taxonomy): Eukaryota > Metazoa > Chordata > Mammalia > Rodentia > Heteromyidae > Dipodomys > Dipodomys ordii. Next base: position 6,592,306 of record NW_012267313.1, on the reverse strand, counting down.
TACTTTTTTAGTATTAGAAAACTGAACTACTGAGAACAAAACATTGACATAATTACTGAGATGATTAGCTACTAAACTCACTAAACATCAATCTATTAAGTGTCATTAGATGAACTTAAATGCATAATAACATACTGTGTTTGGGGTTGAGTACAATGTTAAGAGTCTATACTGTCAACTCAAATCTGTACTTGAAATGTCACCTCTGACATTTACTAAACAAGGTACCTTGGTATCTTACTATTAACACTCAAGTTGGAGTTAATAGTATTCACCAGAGGAATACTGGGAGCTTTAGATAAGATCACACACATGAAGTATACAGAGTTTGGTATGAGCACACACAAATTTTACCCAGTGTTATAATTACTTTCACAATGCGAAGTACAAATGCATGCTTTATCTTTTGGATTATTCATTTTATCAACAAAATAATCTTTCTTTAGACAATCATTTCATTTTCTAATAACTTACACTATGACATAGTTTTCTATCCATGTTTTCCCTAAACTTTAGAAAGGCGTTCCTCTATGGACATCTAATACAAGCAAATACTTGGGTCAAATCCAAGTATTCTTTCCGTAAACAGGCTTCTCAACATCAGGTCAGGGGCCTCCTGTTATCTCGGTGACCTTCAACTACTAAAAGATCTTTGACCTTCCTAGTATCTCCTTCTGAGGAAATTCCAGGGCCTTCCTACACTATGGGAGCCATAGACACAGTTATGGTACTGGTACCAAACATGGCAAAAATGAGAAAGCTTTCCTGTTGGACTGACAGAAGCCTGAAGTACACATGAGTGATTCTTTCAGACACCTGATAGCCAGTCAACGAAATCTCTAACCCTGTGTCCCACTATTTCTTCCCAGTGACTACATGTCCTTGTCAGAGCTCAAGTAGACGGCATTTCATGTGTTCCTCCAAAATGCCATCTTGTTGGTCTGAATCCATTGTTTCAGTGTGTTCTGTTAAATTATGTTTCTGGGGTTCAATAACAATAAGGTGTTGTTACATAAGCACAGTATCAACAGACGGAGAGGCCCATGTCAAGGGCAGAGCTTAAAGATGCTATGAGAAGTATACCTTCAGATTTACTTCATTTTCTCTAGACTGGGTAATGAACTAGTAGAAATATTATTTAATATATGGTTTACTAATGTCTGGTTTCCTATCTTTTTCTCTTAAACATTTAAAAAGTTTTTGATACACACCCTGATGGATTTTTAAAGTATTAAATGGAATGCAGGTTTCTTTTTTTTCCCTCTGATTTTTTTGCTATCACACAAAGTCTAGAAAGTTACTTTGTTATCTATGCCTTGGTTTCAGTGAACTGTTGCTGGTTTCTCATGGCCATAGTCCTCTGGTCATTCACCCTTCAGTATCCACGAATGTCCCCTTAGTATCATCAATTCACAAGAAGTTCAGTGGTGTAGATGCATATGTCACATAGAGAATCAATTTAAAGTGACATTCCTTAGGTCAATCTAATGAAAAACTGTGATCGAGTAACAGTATAGATAGGGAATCAGATGTGTGAGTTTAAGTCCACGATCTACCACCTCAACAAAAACTAATGGGCATATGTGGATGGTTTTCCAGATAACTTCTTAGGTTTACAGGATTCAATAACAGAGAGCCTCATCCACAGACAGGCATCATCTACTCCTTTACTCTCTCTGCCAAGACATTCTGTATCTTTATGAGGTTACTCAACTCATTCACTGTGAGCACAGGGAAGTTAGCACCTGCTAACTTCAGCATGTGAAATGTGATGGGAGGGCCCTGTGTTGAGTGCCTGACCTCGCGATCAAAAATAAAACCTCTTAGAAAAACCCTGAGATGCAGCAGATTATACAAACCACAGTGTGGTGTGGGCCTTGATATGTGCAGCTGAAGTTCTAACTGCTGAAAGCAGTGCTTCAGGCTGTCCATAATAAATGGAACCACAGTGCCAGGAGACCTCCGGGAACTCCTCTGTTGCTCCATCCTCGGGTCACAATTACAAGACAGCCTCCACACAGGGGAAGAAATGTCAACAAGCTATTTCAGAGAGAGGACCCTGTGGCCTATTTCTCATCTGGCGTACGGGTTCACAGAGCTGATCCAAACACAATGTAGCTCCCCTGAAATGAGCAGGGGCTCAGCACAGTGACTGGTGCCAAAGAGCAAGATGAGAAATGGGGCCGGTATAAATATTCAATTGGGAACTTCTGGCCAATCTCTTTGCACTATGTGTTTAGTGCAACTCAACACGGCTCCACCTGGTCCCTGCTGGCTCCCTGGTGTCTACCAGGAGCTGGCAGCTGGAAGGCAGGCTGAGCCTGGGAGATCTTTTAATTTGCTGTAGTACCAGGGGGGCAGGCTTGAGGGAAGACAATGCATGGACTGTAATTCAATTACAAGGCTGTCTTTCCCCCAAGGAGGAGGCACTCCTGACTACAGAGAATTTAATGCTTCCCTCTGCCGAGGTCCCTTAGCACATGAGTAGGGGTCTGGAAGTAGTGAGGTGTTGGCTTGGCTCTGCTCTCAGGATGAAGGCCATCGCAACAATGACCCCCTCCCGCTGTTTTTGAGCAGACTGAGAATTTTGTTCAATTCATGTGCAATCTTTAGCTGTCAATTGCTTTTCCAAAAAAAAAAAAGAAATCTTCCTGTAGCTTCTTCCTGGAAAACACAAATGGAAGCTTCTGCATCCAAAAATAAAGCTGCTATTCCTCCTGTAGCATACAGGATGGGACGAGCTTTGAGATCTGTGTCTCATGAATTTCGCTGCTGGAAAGATTTTTAAATACTGCGTAAATGCAGCTGTATTCTCACCATGAGCATCTAAGAGGAGTTTTGTCCGTTTATATTTACAGAAATTAATAGCAACTGAAAGTTTGACAAATAATACCTGCCACATATTTTTTTTTCTGTACCAGTGAATAGCATTAATTTTAAGGACACTGACCTCAGTAATCGGCAGTGATTTTTCAATGCTGTGTATGGGACTGGGGGAGTACATTTCATTTTCCAGCCACCTCAAAACAAAACCCACCAAATACAAGATTGCAATTGCCTGAGAAATGGTTAACTGGCGACAGCTGGAATATTCCTACATGAAAACCCGTGCTAACTATATAGCAAAAATGCTTCTGCTTATTAATGTAAGTTTTTCAGTGCTATTACATTCCCTCCTCCACTAATGATGGCGTTATGACCCAAGAAACTCATTGTAAATTGAAAGTGAAAGGTGCGTTTAGTACACACAATCTAGTGAACACTGCAGCTTACTCCGGCCTGTTTCACATGCTCTTGGAATGCTCTCCTTACCTTCTGGTCAGGCAAAATCATACAACACAAAGTCTATTTTATAATAAAGTGCTGAGTAGCTCATGTCATAGATTGGATGTTGTATAGAACATGGAAACAGAATGCTTGTTGGTGCAGTATGCTATTGCACAACAGGAAAGCAAAATGTTCGTCTCAGTGTCACCACTCTAAGTTGGGGATGGTTTGGACTCAAATTTCCTGAACTTCCTTCCAAACTTCCTATCCATTGGTCCTGTCCCATTTCTAGGCTTTGATAACTTTATATCAGAATGCAAAAGAGAATGGCAATGGCACATGGGAAATCCCATGCTGGAGACTAGGGGTAAGTTCTTCTTCATCCCTTTATTTTCCTTTATAAAAGTTATATCATATTATCTTTAAGTGGTCAAAGGAGTTAGCATTTAATATCTCTTCCTTTTTCTTTTTTTTTGTTAGTCATGGAGCTTGAACTCTGGGCTTGGGCGCTGTCCCTGCATTCTTCAGCTCAAGGAGAGTGCTCTACCACTTGAGCCACAGCGCCACTTCCAGTTTTCTAATGGTTTATTGGAGATAAGAGTCTCACAGACTTTGCTGACTGGGCTGGCTTTAAACCGTGATCCTCAGATCTCAGACTCCTGAATAGCTAGGATTACAGGCATGAGCCACTGGCACCCGGCTCTTCCTTTTTCTAAGACAGGTTCCATATCCAGATTACCTCCTTGACTGGACAGGAAGGGGAAAGCATGCAGACTCATTTCCTATTAGTCACTCTGTCATGAGAGAAGCGACAGTCACTGGGCAAATCCAGCACTGTCAATGGTAGAGCAAAAGAAGACAAAGGGAAAAATGGTTTCTCCAAGGAGTCAGTGAGCTCCTAGATCACCTGTTCCAAGGCCAGTGTACCTTTGGAATTCCAGCTATGTGGGCTAATAAATTACCTTATTGTTTAAAGCTAGGTGAGTCAGGTTCTCCATTACTTGCATTTGAAACCATTTTCATTGACACGATTCTTCTTTCCTAGTTTCTTGACGTCAAGTCTGGACTTCAATTTTCAGCATTCCTTTGGGTTCTTCTTTCCTCTTTTTGACATCTTTATCTCACAGGTCTACTTCATCTCTCAAACAAGCACCCTTTGAGGGAAATTCCACATATGTTTGTGTCTTCAAAAACTATTTGTTGTTGTTGATCGGTTGCAAATCTATTTCTTCTCAGCCCTTGCATCTTCTCTGAGCACAGGCCTGGACTCTTACTTTTGTAATGGTCAGTTCCATTGGGATGTGTCTCAGACTCTTTCTAGCCTTTTGCTCTCACAGCGAAACTCATCATCCTTGGCTTCAAACTCACCCACACAGACACCCTTAACTGTATGCAATGAGTGCTTAGGATTTACAATTCCCCCAGAAAATTCTATGCTGGGGGTGAGGATGGGCGTTCACAAAGTCCTGAGGCTAGAAAACAGATACCCCTTCCACTCAGAGAACTTAGTTCTAACTAAGTTTGATGATGACAGGATTGAAAACAAGTAGGGGATATCCAGCATATTCTGGCTGGTGAGTACAACTTGATCAGATTATTTGTCATGTAGCCATTTATTCCTATACATTAAACAGCCCAGTTTGATTTATATGTATATTTACATATACATATGTATATTTATATATATGTTCTGGCACCTTTACTGAGCACCTACTAGGTAATCGCCCTTTTAGCTGCTACTACATACATTCAAAGGTATTAACCTTTATGTTACTGAATGTAAGAAACCAGAGAGACTTTTCAGTGAGAGAAAAGTGGTTTTTTGATTTAGGACGTATTGCTCAGAAAAAAGAAAAATAAATTCAAATAAGCAGTGTGAAGAGTGAATAGAGGTTCTTGGAGTTAGGTAGGAGGAGATTACTGATTTCAATTATGGCAACCAATATCTAATCAGATTATCACATTAGTCCACTTGTGGCAAATTGGGTAATTCTCACATTTCTGGTCAGAATGTAAATGAAGGAAGCCATTTTGAAAGAAATGTTATAGTAACTAGTAAAACTGAAAATGTGGATCGCTCATCCTCACACCCCCAGCATGAATTTTCTAGAGAAATTCATGGGGAACCCCAGACTACTCATCTCCCTAAGTCAGCTTTGATAAGGCAAATGTTCCTACAGAGAAAACATGTTTGAAAACTGAACTCCTCTTGTTCAAAGTTAGCTTTATGGCAAAGCAGTACATACATCTCAATTCCATCCCATAATGTGAGTCTCACGTTTCAGAAAAGCCTGCCTTTGCAATTGAATTCCTGTCCGTGTCACCTCGAAGTGAGGAAGAGTGTCAGGACACCCACAAAATGATTTCCCCAAAGATGAAGGATTGTTCAATGCACTAAATACTCAAAAATAAATACCATCTAAGCCACTCTTGAGCACCCATGCTAAATAGAACACAGGGAAACTCAATTTTAGGCATGTGAAATAAATACATAATATTGTGGCTTGCCACAACTCAGTATATTAAACTGTATCCAGAATGAGATTTTTTTATGAGATTTTTAAAAAATTTATTTAGATTCCCTGGCATGTTGGATTAATGTGCTGGCAGTTTGACCGGTTCTTCTCTCTGAGCTCCACAAGAATTTTGGATAGAAGAGCTAAGCCACTCCAAAAGGTATTTATATTGGCCTAGGACTCCAGGTGCAATTATAATCAGCATGTGGTGGAGCAGCAATACTCTTCTGTGCATGCCTGCTGAGTGCATACGCCCCTGGGTAAAGGCAGAAATCTCACTACTCTGTGTCTTTTATGGTTGACTTCATTGACACTTGCCTTCACTGGAGAAGAGGCAGTAGCTAAGGACAAGTCAAGTACAAGGAGAGAATATCTGCCTCTCTTTTGGTGGAGAAACTTGGCTTGAAAGACAGGCTGCAGAAACAGTAGTGAGAAGTGATGTGAGCCAGATAAAAGCTGTTCAATAGTCACCTACTCTGTATACTATATGCAGGTGTGCTCTGAACTTTGGAGCCAGATCCTTCTGGATTCTATCAGAGCTGATAGAGTTAGTTGCTCATCATTTTCCCTGGGCTTCTCTCAAGTCTAACATTAACCCCAGGTCTGTGTGTGACTGCAATGAAGTCACACTTCAGAACTAGCTTTTCAGCTTACATTCATCTGCAGACACTGTCTAAGTTTGGCGAGTTTGATTTTTCTTGGGCTTGTATAGGTGTTCAGTTTGTTCAAAGTCATTATCAGGCAATCCTTTTTCCTAACTGTTATAACCAAAAGCAAATTAAAATCTTGCTGTCATAAGTCTATCTTAAGAGGTCCAGTTGGCAGGGAGGAAGATGGCCACCCCTGGAAGGTCAGGATGCCAGTCTCAGCCCCACTTTTTCCCAGTATGGCTCAGTCTCCATTGCACCCCAGTTTTACTTTCTACAAGACTAAGAGAAAAGCTCTTGTTCTGCCTAACAAGGATGATTGTTGAGAAAGACGATTTACACTGGTAAATCCTATGCAAATGGACAATATTATTTATTAATAATGGCATGTATGCTAATATGGAAACACATTTTAAAAAAGTAGCTCTTCTATAATTTTTGTTTTAATGATCTTTATTGGGATGCTTGTCAATAAACTAACAGTTCTTCCCAGTGGCTATGGATAATTTCTCATTTTGTTAATGGACATGAATGCATGAGTACAATTCTTAAGTTACAATTCTTAAGTTATGGGAAAGTTTGGTAAATTATGGGTGATTTTTTTTGGTCATGTTCTACACATAAGAACATTCTATTTAGATATTTCCCATGGATTGTCATTTACTCATCTCCATTGCAACAAATCAATTCAAAACTAGATCTTCACATTTCATATTGACACTATTCTCATCCACATGCATTCTAAATGGAGCACACAGAATGGGACCTCAAGAAAGAGAAGAGCATGAAAATAGATCATAAAATCCAGTAACGATGAACAGACATCTGTGTGCTTAGGGGTAAGACTTTGTATATCTCATGAAGGATACAGCTATATGCCAAAAGAGGAACTTTAACAAAACACAAATACATTGGAAAAGGAATTTATCTATATCCAAACTAAAGTTTCTCTTTCTATGTAACATTTTGGTGACAGAGGTAAAGCTGACCTGTACACTATTCATAAATTGCTCTAAATAAAAGTAGTCCTCGTGGACATTACTTCCAGTGTCTGTCCATCACTCATTTATAAGTCTGTGAAGAGACTAGACTTGCTAGAATCACATCCAGAATTAAAATTTTCAGGAGCTGACTAATGGAATGTTGAAGCATTGCTAGAGAATTCCACCCTGTAAGAAGAGGAACATATCACATGTCCTAACAGAGGCTCAGACACAAGAGGGAAAAAGCTGGGTGTTATACCATTCAATCTTCTCACACTTCTCATACTTAGGAATACAAGAGAGAAAATGGTGTCAAAGTGAGACTCCACCACGTTAATATATCATTGTCTTGAGTTTAAATAGCACATCGAAGAAGAATATAGAATTCTAACCTAAACGTCAAATTTATATAGACATTTAGTCTTAATTTAACTTTCTTTTTTATTTTTCTTTTTGGCAATGCAGAGGGTTGAATTTGGGACCTTGCAAATGCTAGGAAAGTGCTCTACACATGAGATATATTCTAAGTCCATAATTTATCTTTATATCTTTCATTCTAATACTAGCTCTGTAGTAGAGTGTTTGTCTAATATACACAAAGCCTAAATCTAACTAAAATCGATGGACCTAGGACAAATCATGTTAAGTGAAATAAGCCAAGCTCAAAGAGACAAATGGCACCTATTTCCTCTCCTATGTGAAAGCTAGATCTAAAATACAAGTAAACATGATAACTTTTACAATATATATTTAGACACAAACAAACTGACTAAGGAGAGCATACGGTGGTGAGGGAAGGAATCCAAATCCAAATCCTCTGAACATCTAAAGTATTATTTATTGAAATGTAGTCCACGAAATGGACACAAGGTTTTTAAATTGTTGGTTTGTTTTAGTTTTGTTTTAATTTGTTTGGTTTTGTTTTCCTTTATTGAGGAGTGGGCAAAGAGGGGTGGGCACAGGAATGGAGGGAAGAAAATGAGCAAATGCAGTCGTTGTATTCAATATACAGTTGTATATTGTAACTTGTAGGTAGGGATGAGAGGGGAAAATAGGGGAATGTGAAGGAAGGGGTTAAAATGCCCACAAAGCACTGCACTTATAACTTGACTTATGAAATTGTAACCCCTTTGTACAACTCCTTAAAATAACAACAACTAAAAAATCCCCAGTTGTATCTATTAGTTGCCTTTTTAAAAACAGAAATGTGCTTATTTAATACACTACCCTTTCTGCTGTTGATAGGCCTAAAATACAAACTAGCCTTACTGAACAAAATTTCACATTTATGTTTCAGGTTTCATATGCTATCTCTCTGTACCAGATTTTTAATTATGTGCATTTGAAATGTATTGAGGATATAATTATTTAGACTAAATTTTATATGTGCATATAAAATACGTGTGTGGATGTATGTGTATATTTTGTTGCTCAATATTATTAAAAAAATACCCAAAGTATTATACCAAAAATAACTTGCATTAACCATGCATATTTTTGCGCAATTAGTATGTAAGGTCCTGTGCTGAGCCTTGTAAGGAGAAGAGATTTGCAAGACGTCTAACAGTCTACCATATGCATAACAAAATCCAAGGATCAGCCACAGCTGTCACATTCCCTTGCTGAAAAATGTGAGCTGTAATTCAGACTCTGCACTGGAAAGGCAGGGTTCCACCAGCACACTCCTCTTGTGAAGTCCATCTTATTCAGGAAGGAAGACCTAACTTCACAGATTTTCCTAGGTAGTATGTGGGGTCAGCTACCCAGCTGTTAAAGGGTGAAACGCTAAAGGAAGATCAGTAAAAACTAGTGTTGTAATGCACCCATGTTCAAGTATGATGGGGTGAGTTCTCAAACACAGAAAAAAGCAGTTATCTTAAATCTGGGCACTCAGAGAAAAATGGATGAGGTCTATACTTTGGGGGCCAAGAGGAGGGTGTGGGGTGTATACTTTTGGGGACAGAAGTACTATGGACTGCAAATGGTAAAGATCAATATATTAGGTCTGAAAATAATTGAGAACAGAAAATTCAGATATGTTCTCTGCATGCTTTGAGTCATGCAACCTACTTTTGTGGGAACAGCATGCGAACATGCTATTACAAAGAGTAAAGAAGCAAGGAAACGTATTAGGTTTTATCTTTAGTAGTAACGTGCATGGTTATGAATGTCCAATATACAGTATATCTATGACAGGTACATGGATAAAGGTGTATAGATATGTGCATATCTTTATTAAAAATTCTGCCTATTGTGTACAAATACTGCACACTAGTGAATTCATCACAAATCCTATGATCTTATGTCAACAAATGACCTCAAAATTATCTTTTCTTCTTGTTACTAGTTGTATCACCCTAATCCAGGCCCTTCTCCCTTCTTCAAATCTAAAGAGCCACAATACTGTCCAGACATTTCAGTCTTCACCTTTTTTTTTTTTTTTTTTTGTCGGTCGCAGGGCTTGAACTCTGGGCCTGGGTGCTGTCCCTCAGCTCTTCAGCTCAAGGCGAGCGCTCTACCACTTGAGCTACAGCGCCACTTCCGGTTTTCTGGTGGTTTATTGGAGATAGGAGTCTCATGGTCTCTCCTGCCCAGGCTGGCTTTGAACCACGATCCTCAGCCTCCTGAGTAGCTAGGATTACAGGCGTGAGCCACCAGCGCCCGGCTCAGTCTTCACCTTTTATCCTGACCCACCAATTGAACTATCTCCCTGCTTGGGTACTGTATAGCTCACAGCATAGCCAAGAAGTTCAAGCCTAGTCTTGTTCTGCCTCAAACTCCGCTAATATTAGGAAAGTCCTGTAACCTCTCTGGTCTTTAAGTTCTATACCAATCAACTGAATAGATTTGATTTAAATTATTTCTGATCTCTTCCACCTGGAATATCCTTACTTTTAGAATTTATATTCAAATATCATTAAATATCCCATAGTCAAGACAGCCATTCAAATTCCATAATGATGGGGATAGAAACAACAGCTACAAACTGCTTCATCAGAGCAATGCTCTACTCTTGAACATGAGTAGTAGATGTTAAGCACATATTTAGGCATTCACATCCACAGTGAGATAACAGAGTGCTGGCCCCGGCCTTCTCCATTCATCTCTATGGAGTATAGTTAGGATATTTATTTAGAAGGATATGCGTTTTGTCCTCTTCTACTATTCATACTGTGGGCCAAGATACTTGATGAGCAGAGACATATAAAAAGAATATACTGTTTCACTTCAGGGAATGTGGTTCTGCTGTGGGTTTCTTTTTGTCCAGAAATTTTCCACAGTCAGATCAGATCTGGTGCTATTATTCTCAATTCAAAAATACAAACAAGGCCAAGCACTGGTAGCTCACACCTGTAATTCTAGCTACTCAGAAGGATGAGAATCATGATTCAAAGCCAGTGTTGGCAGTGTTGGTTAATCTCCAATTAACCACCTCCTCCAAAAAAAATCCCCCAAATGCCAGAAGTGGAGCTGTGGCTCCAGTGGTAGAGCTCCAGCCTTGAGCAAAAAAAGCTAAGGAACAGGTCCTGTGTTCCTCTTACAGTATGTACCCTTTTCAATTAGAAGTTAGAGCAAATGGATGAATGGGAGATGGACTTTGTGAGAATGTTTTAAATAAAACAAGCCAATAAGTAAAACAAAAATAATACTAATTAATAGCGACAGCTATTAAGAAAAACAAATGCAAAAATTATTGTCTGACAAGATGGGAAGGAAACAAAGAAGGAGGCAACAATGCTTGATAAGAAATGTACTCATTATCTTGCCCATGTAATTGTAACCCCTCTGTATGCTATTTTCACAATAAAAAAATATTGTCTGACAGATATCAAGGGTCACCTAGTCACCAGAATAGCTGATCTTCTCTCTTTCTTCACTAAACACATCAGAAATTCTTGATGCGTTGAATTCTTACAGAATTTTTGAATCTATCTTTCATGTCTACTTTAACTCTAGTTTAGTTTAAGTAATAATCTGAACATTTTTCCTACTTGTGCTGCTTCTTCAATTTTATTCTCTATAAAGTAGCTCAAGTGACCCTTCTATAAAAGTCTCATCTGACCCTAAGATCCCCTTACAGAGAATTTGTCCATGAATTGCTGTACCTGGAGAGTAATGCCTTACGGTCTTCTGCAAGACATTTTATTTCTTGCCCCTATATCTCACACAAAAATCTACTCTACCTAGAAGTTTACCTTTCTTTGCAAAATAAATGTACATTTATTAAAATTTTAATGTTTTATTTACAATGGACATTTTAAAATGTTATTATTTAAATAAAAAACTAATACATGCTTTATTTGTAATAGTTTTTTCCTCTTTCTTTCTTAACTGACTCCAACTGATCTTACAGAATTAGCAAAGCCTTACATCTTACTATCTAGCTTGAGATACATTGGAAGTTCCCTATACATATTCTATCCATAGTGTATCGTTCAACTTCTATATGCCTCATAAATATATGTCTGTGCCCTCCCCTTATCTAGTACAGGACCTGGAAAAATTAGCTTCTTAATTATCTAACAAATGTACTGAGTATCTGCATAGTTCCAGGCACCATTCTAAGTCGAAAGAACACATATTTGTGAAAGAAGTGGAAATCTCTGTCCTTGGGAAGCTCATATATGTAATAACTAAGGAAATCAAATTTCAGGAAACAGTACATTCTGGGGAAAACCAGAGCAGCAATTTGACCACATTGATGAGCATATGGGGGTACAATTTACACACATCTGTCATATGTGTCTCCTAGTCCCCACTGAGCCTAAGCTTGAAGGCAGTAGGGGATGAGCCACAGGGGTACACGGCTGATGCAGAAATGAAAAAAGTTCTTGGCAGAGAAAACCAAAAGCCACATTCTAAAATGCAATCAGGAGTTGAACAGAGGAAGGTAGAGCGGCACCTTCAGGAGACAGCACAGGCAAAAGCCAGGTTGAGTGGGGAGAAGCATGTACATGCTGAAATCCAAGGGATAGAGAGTGGAAGAAGGTAAGAGGGGTCAGGATGCACCCAATCACGAGGGCCCCTGTATATCCGGCTATCAGTTCTTCACACAATGTGAAATTATCTGTGGCTTAAAACAGGGAAGTTACTCTATTTGAGTTGTTTAAAATATTTTTATTGTAAATATACTGTACAGAGGAGTTACAGTTACATGAGCAAGGTAATGAGTCCATTTCCTATCGAGCATTGTTACCCTCTCCTTTGTTTTTTTCTCTACCATCCCTACCCTCCCCACCTCCCCAACTCCCCCCACCCCAAAGCTGTGAAGATCATTTTCAACATAGTGTCTTGTACATCTCCTTGTTACAATGGGTCCTTGTATTTGCTTCCGGTGCCCTGCGTCTTGTATATACATTTTTCTAATTTGGGTTTTTATTTTAGATAAATCACTTTGGCTAGCCTGTGGCAAATGCGTTTAAAGAGATAACCAGAGGCAGAGAAATGATTAGGAGATTACTACTTAGGTGATCCCTTTTAAGTATAAACTACAGATTAAGGAAAGTCGATGGATTCCAGAAATTCTAGGGGATGGTTTACGTACTAACTATGAAGAAAGATGGTGAGGAAAGAATGGTGGATGAGCATCCACACTTCAGTGCTGGGTAAGGTATTGTTTACTGAGATGACAGGAGCAGAGGAAGAGGAGTAGCTCTGCAGGTACATATCAGTATGATTTGGAACTTGTTGAGTTTAAGGTGCCTAAGAGACACGCATGTAAAGATATCCAGCAGTCAACAGAAGACTGGGAAGGCGAGCTCTCCTGGAACCATATACAAATTTATCAGCACACTTAAAGTGTTGAAGCTGTGGTTAGAGAGGACCATCTCCCCAACAAAGGGGATGAGTGAGACAACGCAAAGTGACCTGGGCATGCAACATTAGTTAAGAGACATCAAAAAGAGTTAATGAGGAAGTGCTTATATAAACTAATGCATGCCTTGTGGTATGGTATTAAGCAAGGAATTTCCAATTCTATGGTAGAGATTAATGTTAAAGGGCAGAATAGAAAAATGAATATTCAGCAGTACTCCAAATATATATGAAATCATGTGCTTATCTCTTGCTAGAGTGATTCTGCTTTTAATCAATACAATATGTATCTTCTTTAGATTCTCTCGAAAGGGTATTAAATGGTTTCTTGATCTCCCTGGACTTTCACTACTGTTTTCTATAACGTAAATTAACAATTGTGTCTTGCTCTTCCATGTTTTCCTTTGCATTTCTTGTGGGCAAGGTAATTCCTACTTATCATAATCTGTCTCCAGAATGCCTTCCAAAGAATGGAAATAGATGCCTAAACTATGAAATTGAAAAAAAAAGAAGTTCTTATTTATCTTCTATACTTGGGCTACACAATTAAATAAACATCACACAGCACTGAGCCTTTGGCTGTTTGCATGTAGAAGTGGAAAATTAAGTACATCTGCACAATTGATGGTGTAACCACAGCACCCTTTGTCTTCAGTCAGGCTGAGGAGGGCAGAAAGGTCAGAGGGTGATGGAGGTGAGGTAAAAGGTAGGAGGGAAGGCAGGAGCTGAAGGCAGGGCTTTGGGTTGGACTTCATCTCTGGAGTTCCAGTTCCAGCCCCGCTACTTTGATCTTTTTCCAACTCCCATCCACTTTCCCCAGGACTCAAAGCTGAAGGAGGTAAAATCCGAAAATGACAAAGGTGAATCAGCACCTGGGGGTAATAATTTTAGTGGCTCACTGGGGAGTCAGAGCCCTCTTTGAAGTGGACTTTAGGAGAGTCCCAGGGAGGCCAGCAAGCCTGGTCAACAGAAGGACTGTGACTGCAGGAGTAAGTAGGGAGCCTTCAAGTGAAAAGGGGAAAGTAAGTGATTGATAGAAGAAATTAAGATCTTAGTTCCATGGAAAAACACAGAGAATTTGTTCTATAGAGAGTGCCTTCATAATCCAGCTGTGGCTATTTCTTTGGACAAGTGTTGCTTATTTTTACACTAACTGATAACTGTTAAAAATTCCGCCTTAAGAGAATTATTCAATGTCTTTACTTAAGCTGCATTCATATCAACTTAAAGACATGGGCTTTCTCCATTTCATCTTCATACAATGCTATTTATTATAAAGTTTAAATAAAATCTGGAGAAGTTACAGCATGTAGTTTGTACTCAAGAAACACAGATAACACATTCTTATTTTAACAAAAGAATTCGTATTTTCTCATATTGTAATCTATGGATAACTTTCTAAATGCCAACTTTTCCATTCATGTATGCAAGTTTAGTATATATATTCATCATCTCACTAAATGGATGGAAAATATTTAATCAACAGACATTGATAGCACTTAGGGTTTGCAGGTGTATCATCTTTTTCAAAACTAGCTTTCCAAATATTATCAAAGTATTATATTTAGATCTTTAAAGGTATGTATATGTTGTGTTGTATTTGAAATGTTTTAAGAACTTAAGAGCCTTCTGCATGTTTAAGTCGTCATTTAAATACCCCCAAAAGAGGAAAATTTGATGTATCTATTTTTATATATTTGAAAGGTATAGAACATGTATTTTGATATACATAGTAAAATGATTATTGCAGTTAAACCAACTAACATATCCCTTATTTGGTATGCGTGTGTGTATATATACGTGTGTGTGTATAATTTTGGGGTGTCATGACCACCTAGAATCTACATGTGGGGCACACTCTGTTACTATTGCTTCATCAAAGGTGAGTAAAACCAGGCACAAAATGTTAAGCATCTTATTCAAATACTTGTATGTAGAAAGTGACAAATTCATATTTCAATTTAAGCTGCCTGATTTGCATCCTCTACCACTGTACTATACTGCTTTGAAAGCATGAATTTTTCACCTTTAACAAAACTAAAATCCAACTGAGATTCATTTAATATTATGAACAGATTCCAGACACAAAGGTTTTTGATTTTTTTTAACATTCACACAAATCACTTAAGAGGACAATCCTCTGTAGACAGTCCATCGCAGTCTAACCACATAAAGGAATTCTAAGCAAACCCAAGTCCAAAAGGGTTCATAGAATCTGCCAAGAAGCCAGATGTTGCCTTTGAGGAAAGAGTATCTTCCCCAGAAAACAAGTAGGCCTGTCGCAGGACACTCACCAAGGAAAGTCATAGGACCAATTGCCTCATTGCTATGCAAAGAAACCAACTGTGAAATACATAATGTGATTACTAATAACCCTCCGAGTTTAAAATAAATATTTTTCCAAAATATCGAAATGCTAGCACCAACAATGAAAAAATGCACTATAAAACAGCTCATGAAGCTTGCATAGTTAATAAGCTGAAGCTTCTCTGAATCCCCTTTTCATGTTTTGTTCTCGCAGCAATCTCACATCCGGCAAGGAATACTAGAGAAAGTCAGAGAACAAAAATAAGCATCTTTTTGCTTTCTAGGACTCTGTAAAACTTTTTAAAAAAAAACCTCAAATAGGGGCTGGGAAGGTGGCTCAGTGGTAGAGCGCTTGCCTTGCATGCTCAAGGCCCTGGGTTCGATTCCTCAGCACCACATAAGCAAAAAGAAAAAAGCCGGAAGTGGCGCTGTGGCTCAAGTGATAGAGCGTTAGCCTTGAGCTGAAGAGCTGAGGGACAGCGCCCAGGCCCAGAGTTCAGGCCCCACAACCGGACCCAAAAAAAAAAAAAAAAACCTCAAATATCAAGATAGATGATCTTCTAGTTTTTTTTTTTAAAGAAACTTAGCTTCAATTAAAAAAAAACTTCACAAAGAAGCTGGAGTAGAAAAAAAAGAAATGGCAGTATTTTTCCTTTTTGTTTCTGAAAATGAATATCAGAAACAAATACCAGACCCATACATTGCCTCTGAATCTATAGAGTTCACTGTTTACTTGCAAATTCTCACTAGATTGAGCTGAATTGAATTGACTAGGAGAGGTATGATCTGCAGACAGGAGAGAAGGGGTGCCTTTGGATTCTTTAAGAGTCCAGGGAACGAACAGCAGCCTGAGAGATGCTTCTGCGAACCCTGCTGTCATGTGAGGCCATGAGAGCAAAAAAGGCTATACAGAACAGGATGAACACAAGTGCGTGTCATTTGGGAAGAGTTGGTGGCTTGTGGATTCTTTTTCATTTCTTTTTCTTATTAAGTTTTTTATGGTGAAAATACTGTACAGAAGGGTTACAGTTACATGAGCAAAGTCATGAGTACATTTCTTATCCAGGATTGTTGCCTCCTCCTTTGGTTTTCCCCCACCATCCCTGCCCTCCCAGGGCTTGTGGATTTTGTCTCCTATCTCTACTCCTTCATGCACCATCTAGTCCAAGCTTTTCTCAATTTAAGAAGTCCAACAAGACTAAACAGAACAGTCTGCAACAAATCTCTGAATAAGTTTCCTTCGATTAAAAAGAATATGTTTCTTAAAAACTTATTGAGGAGTGGAGAACAATTAAAGCAGTTGGTAATATGTGATGAATAAAATTGAATTAGGATCTCAACTATGAACTCCAACAGTCCATCAATCTCACTGTCATGGGAGTTCAAAATAAGTTTTTGGACAGCCTTAAATTTTTTAGAATAGTAATGATTTTAGTCACACACATACACACACACAAAACTTATTTATTGCATCAGAATCTACTAAACTATAAGGTATCTATTCATGTGGGGTTTTATTGAAGGAAGAAAGCTGAAAAAATGATGCTGATTTTTAATTGATTCAATCATTCTTTCTTTCTCTCATTGGCTTATTCAATAGATTCATTACATCATAGCTTCCATGGGCCAGAAGATGGCTGTGTTCTTGGAGCACAGATGAAGAGCACGGCCCCTGTAAGCTGAAAATCCAGTGGGAAGTAGGAGACAGGACATTGTAGTCCAATGGCCAAGGCTAGAGTAGTTGTGAGAGCTAGGGCAGAGTGAGTGGGCAGGAAAGAGTTCCAAGGACAGGAGGAAATGGTTCTCAGGGAAGTGAGCTTACAAGTGGGAAATGAAAAAAGTAAGCATGGGAAGAAAAGCAAGCCACAAATGCATGAGCAGGACTCAGCCAGGGGAGAGTTTTAAAACAGAATGTTGATCACAATTGTAGTTTCCAACTTCAGTCCTCAGTGTGGGGCCACTCCTAGACATTTGCAATCGAGTTGGAGGTGGGCGATGAGGACAGGACACTTGTGAACATCAAAGACCTCCTAGAACTAAAGGAAAGTGCTTTAAAAAATTGATGTTCTTACTGGTGGTGTTGGTGGTGTTGGTACTGTTTGTTTTTGCTTTGAAAGTGCAATTAATTTTTATTTGTTGGCCATGGTAGGGCTTGAACTCAGGGACTAGGCACTGTCCTTGAGCATTTTTGTTCAAGGCTAGTAGTGCTCTACCACTTTGAGCCACAGCTCCACTTCTGATTTTCTGGTGGTTAACTGGAGATATGAGTCTCACAAATTTTCTTGCCAATTTTCTGCCCAGACTAGCTTTGAACAGTGATCCTCAAATCTTAGCCTCCTGAGTAACTAGGATTACAGGTGTGAGACACTGATGCCCATCTGGATTTTAGGCATAGAATACTTACTCTTGTTGTAACTGAGTGCATAAGAAATTAATAGTGTTAGATATTTTATTGGTAGAACAATGCTTTTTGCAAGCTAACAACAAACTGTTTTGTTGGATTACAAAAATGTGGAAGTTGGAAATCTCATGTCTCATATTTTTAGTCTAAAGGATCTATGGTGCACTCAATTTATAATATGAAAAGCATCAGCTGTGAATGTTTTAATAAAAGGTATCTGAGAGCCATTCCTTGTCCAACTCAGTTAAGTGTGGCTGGTGTTTTGTATAAGAGCACAATGACAGGGACAGATCTCTTCAATAAGTACTGCCTGGATGGTGGGAATGAACTAATGGGATGAAGTTTTTCCTTGAGTAATTGGTGATCTTATCTGCCCCTATCATCATTAAGTAACAGCAGCATCAGAAAGAACCAACTGTGCTTTGTTTGCATTTTTATCTAACCTGCAATTTACCTGCAACTCTCACTGAAGTGAAAGGAGAAAAAGAAAGAGGAAGAGAGTAAGTGCAAAGACAATAGCTCACATCCTAAGCTATTTTGTTAAGAACATGATCAGAATAGATTTCTTTCAGATCTGAAGAGAGTTCTTGTCTTTTATAAAAGATGGTTTAAATGATGAATTTATACATTGAAGGCTATGATACATTCAGATTTTAGTAGATTATTTAAAGGAGATGAACTCAATCACAAAAAATTAATATTGCTTAATATTAAGTGATTTTTCCAAAGGTCAATATAATCTCTCATAATAGAACTCTCTGAAATTGTCATTTCAATATGTGACTAATATGCTACACAGTGTACACTGATGTTCAACATATCAGAACAAAGTAATATTTTTTTCTCTTTCAGTTCAAGAAAGTATTTGGAGCAGTGGTGGGAAACAGAATGGCTATTTATTTTCTATGACCATGGTTTATGAACTAGTATGGTTTGGACTAAGTCCTTAAGAATTGAATAAATTGAATAAAGCTTGAAGAAAACAGAAACAAAACAAGATGCTTGCTATTTCAGTTTTCATTCTTTATCAGTTCTATTCCTGTTTTGTTTTTGTATAAGACAATAAAAAATGGTCATGAAAACTTGTTATTAAAATCCTTGAATTTTGCTACTGTTCATGTATAAACACAACTGGATGTTTGGGGCCTCACTTAATTTGTCTCTTACAATATTAATATTTTCTTTCATGCAAATGCATATATTCAATAGTTGTCACTGAAGTAACTAAAATCGCATAGATGCTCTTCTCCATGCTTTAGTTTTAGCTAATTTAAAATTAAATTAGATGTTCCTCATAGCTTCTCCAGGAGGCAGGCATGGTTATGATTGTTGGTGAAACTGAGGTAGACACTAGATACCTGCTATGTGTTGGAAGAAAATAGTAAAAGAAAGTCCTGTCATAATTAGGGAATGTAGGTGATCAGAATGGGTGGTGGGCAAGCTCCTAGCTCTTTTCTCTTTTCCTTGGTTTACTCTGCTGCCACTCAAAGGAGAGAAGGGGTCCAGTGGATAAAGGCAAGTCACTATTGCTAGTATCAACCTTGGACTAAGGGTCTTCTCCCACATCCTTCCCCAAGGGTGATTATTCCTAAAAATGCCAAACTTTAGTTCCCCCCCCATTTATTTCATTGGGTAATTCGTAGTTCCTAAGGGTTAGTCATGTAAGACAATAGCTCCTTTACATTTAATTTTACTATATGGAAAGCATTAATTATAAATAAAATCATCTAATTTAGTCTTCAAGAAATAGTGGAGAAAGTTACCAGATTTGGGTTTTGGAGTTTTTTTTTAGAGGAGAAAGTGTACACAACAAGTTGGGGGACAGTATCTGAACTGCAGGATTGTTATAGAACATTATTTTCTAAGAAGAGTGACAAGCTAAAATAGGAAACTCAAGCTGTGTCCCTTAGGTTTTACTTTAAAATCAACTTTCCCTTTTTAATTTTTTCCTCTCCATTCTTTTTTTTTTTTTGTGGTCAGTCTTGGGGCTTGAACTCTGGGTCTGGACGCTGTCCCTCAGCTCTTCAGCTCTAGGCGAACCACTTGGGCCACAGCACCACTCCCGGTTTTCTGGTGGTTTATTGGAGATGAGAGGTTCATGGACTTTCTTGCTTGGGCTGGCTTTGAACCACGATCCTCAGATCTCAGCCTCCTGAGTAGCTAGGATTACAAACGTAAGACACCAGCACCCGGCCTTTCCTCTCCATTCTTACAAAAGAAGTCTACAAGTTAACATCAAAGGGGCAAATCCTAGCCAAAATTAACTTAAACACAATTCACAACATAGAACATCTTCTAGGTATCTAAGCTATCTAAAAATAAGCCTGTTAAAAGGAAAGGTAAGCAATAATCTAAATTTAATCATTGGTCTTTGGTGAAAATGCCCATGGCACAATATTACTTTCATGAATTCTGCTAAATAAAAACCTGTATTATATGATCACAGGCTATTAACATGAGCAATTTTGTAACTTTAGTAATAATGTACTCCTAATGTATGACTAATACATTACTACTGCTGATCATGCACCAACACAATGATGTTGGTTTGCACATAAAAATATGTGTGTGTTCCATTTTAATATAAAACTTTTAAACATAAAACACAAACACATTAAAACCTCTAGGAAATAAGTAAATAAATACATTGTTATTCTATTGTGCAAATTAGGAACCATAACAATCAAACAATGTCAACCAGTAGGGCAAGGATTCTTTATGAAGACCATGAAACTTAGAAACCCTAATTCCCATCACTTTAACTCTAAATATGTAATTGTTCCCTCAGTTTATGTTTTCCTAGCATTTCCATAAAACCACTTCTTTACATTTTTCTTATTTGATTTTATTAAAACCATAACAAATCTTTCCACACTGGCATTGGGAAATTATAAATTGCATCGAAATTATTTTATGAAAGTGATTGGAAATCATGCAGGCATTTTGGCAAAATGTATCCTGGTAATATGAAGGAGAAAAATGCTGTTAACATCTTTAGAAGTCAGGAAACTACTTTTAAAGTCAGAAAAACACAAAAGTCTTGCCACTTGATGGGAACTTTGTTTCATGTCATGGTACACATTCCTGCCAAAATTCAATGCTATAGAACTACTTACATTTTGATTTTCAGCAGATGTAGTGAAAGTTGACAACATTCTTCTGTGAATCATTAGAAAGTATTTTCACTGAAAACATATTCTTGATTTAAAACATAAGTGGCCTCCCTAAGTTTTTTTTCCCTCTAGAGTTTGCATCAAATTCTAACTGCTTAACTTTCCCCACCTTTCTATACCACTCACCCACATCTTGATCTTGTGAACTAACCAGACAATGAATAAAATGGAGTATCAGTTTCTTGTAGTGGTCCTCTTCTTGAAAGGGAGATACAAATATATTGAATTACTAGTAAAGCAACAAAAGTAATTCCTTCAGTTTCCTAGTGCTTCCTTAGGAGCAATTTATATTTTGTCCTAATTCAGAAAAGACACTGGGCATGCATAAATTATATACAGAAAGTCCATGAGGAAAGCAGGCTGAATCTTTTACAGTGCTGTACTGGATTGAGTTTATCTTCCCTGGTGGGTGCTGATTCTAGCACTGGTGCTTGGCTGAATTAAACAGGAGAGGGAGGGAAAGACTATAGACATGGGAAGTTCTACATTGAGCTAAGATCAGTAACGGTGTCATGATGCTACAACTTACACTTTTTTTTTTTGTCAGTCATGGGGCTTGAACTCTGGGCCTGGGCACTGTCATTCAACTCTTCAGTTCAATGCTAGCTTTCTAACTAATTTTCTTCCCCATGCTTTCTGATCAGTCTTTCAACAAATCCAGTCTTAACGGAAACATGCCAATCACCACGTGTTTCTCTTACCAGTGCCTGTCTTACCATATTTGTTAGAGACAAGATTTGACTAATGTTAACCTGAATCCCCCCATTCCCCCCAAAAAATGCCATGGTAGGACCTTCTTTAGAAAAAAGGGCTTTCTAAATTACAACCAACTTACTAAAGAAAAGACTAATCCTCTCAGTGAAATTCTTGACTAGTAATTTAGTGTCTCCCTAGTTTCCTAACCAAACTTCTATAGTTATTCCTTCCATGCAAAAGAAAGAATTTTGGAAGAGCACTTTGAAATATAAAACACATGTCAGACTTAGAATTTCTAACTATTAGTACTGACAAAATAAACAGAAAAGCCAACTGAGTCAAAACAATTTGAAAATATGAAAATGAAGAAAGAAGCAGTAGGAAAAAAAATCAGACACCAAAGAAAGAAGAAATTGATGCCTATGCTCATAGCCATTCTGATAATAAGAGTAAATTTAGAAAACTGACCTAATTTGGTTGAAAATCTAATGTATAAAATTCCATGTCCTGTACAAACAGGGTAGGATTACTTAGAGAAAGTTAAATAAAAAAAACCAAACCATCAAACTACTTCTAGTAAATTAGTCTCAATAACTCCTACCATACGAATGGAATCAACATACGTGGTGAAATAAGCAACCATTGGTTGTTTTTCTGATCCTTCACCTGACAAGATCTGGTTTTTGTACTATTCTCTTTTCCCCTTCCTCAATATTAACTCCTCTGTTGAGCACAAAACATTTAGTTGCCAGTTAGTTCCTTAACTATGGACCATTAGTGTGAGACCATAGAGGAAAAATTATGCAAAACATGTAATGTGAGAAATTTGGGGTGTAGAACATGAGCAAATAAAAGCATTGATTTCCAAAGACTTTCCAGTCCCTGTTTGGAGTACTGTACTGATAAATGATCAATCAAGAAGTTATGAATATGTGGGAAGCCAACTGTTTACAATATTTTTCAAAGATCATTATTCTGTCATGAATAACTCTATAAATTTTATATAAATCTGTTGCCTTTAGAAAAACTGGATGCCTTCATATCAAAAACTTAATTAGACAAGATACTATGTCGAAAAACAAACTTTACAATTTAGGTGGGGGTGGGAGAGTGTAGTTATGGAGATGGGAGGGAAGGGATGGTAGGGGAAAAACAAAGGAGGAGGCAACAATGCTTGATAATAAATGTACTCATTCCCTTGCTATGTAATTGTAACCCTTCTGTATAGTATTTTCACAATAAAAAACATAAAAAGAATAAAAGACAGCCTTTTATTATAACAATAAATACTATTTTATGCATCAAAAACTTAATTAGATGAAACAGAATTGATCATGAATGAGTGAAAGAGGAAAGAGACCCTAGGTGTATAGGAATTATTGAAAGGATTTTGAAAGTTCAGATTACTCTTCTTCCAAGGTCAGGAAGGCTTTTTATTCAGGGTCTGGAGATAATTGACTCTTTCTAAGCAGCACGTAAAGTCAGGCTGATATTGGGATACTGACTCAGAGTTTTTCTAGGGTATTTATGAGTACTGATTTGCTGCTTGTACTCTCCTACCGATGTCCTTGCTGCAATGTCAAAAGTCTTAATTAAGAGCCACAACTGCAGTTCACTGTCAGAGGTTGTAATGGAGAATTCCTTTCCACAACAAAAAACGTCGAACGACTCATTCTAGATCTTCAAATGTTGGCTTTATCAGCATCATTTTCTTGCTCACAGCTGGCACTCTGCCACTTGAGCCATGCACACCTCCGATCCACAACACCATTTTCAAAGCCAGGGGCTTCCTAATACCTTTCAGTCCACAAGCCACTCAAATTTTTCAGAATCTCTTGTATCCTCCTCTCACCCAGATGAGGCCACCTTGGTTAGCTACAGAGTGAAAACAGACAGGAACGAGCTTTACAACGTCGGTGGGGGGGGGGGAAGGGGGGGGGGGGGAGGGGGGAAGGAGAAGGATTGGGATGGGGGGGAGGGGGGAGGCTGGGAAGGGATGGGAAGGGTAAACAAAGGAGGAGGCTGCAATGCTTGGTAAGAAATGTACGCATTAACCTGCCCATGCAATTGTAACCCCTCTGTACAGTATGTTCACAAATAAAATAAAATTTAAAAAAAACTGGAGCTCCATTGAGATATAGAAGAGGCACTGTCAGACAAAAACTGCAGCGTGCTGGTCAGCTCTGTAGTGCAAAGAGCTGATCCTTCCAAATCCCTCTTGGAGAAACACTGGGGGCATCCATACTTCCCTTCACACTGCACACGTTCGTGCACACACACACACACACACTTCAGCTCTGTACTGTAGATTTATTCATTATTTCTCTAAAACAATGAGAAAAGCCTAGGATAAAATAATGAGAAAGCCTAGGATAAGGATAATAATTACTTCACCAACATGATGGTTAGGAATATATCAGTCAGTCAGAACAGTAGCAGTCTGATTTTGTCTCTCACCTGTTGTTAGATGCGATGCTCCTGTCTGAAGACAGCCCTCTCCCTCTAGCAGCTGCCACACTAAGGGCATGTGCCAAATGACATTACTCACTTCATCTCAGGCACTACCAAGACATACACCATCCCTTGTGTTGTTGAGATTCCAGATCTTCCATGGAAACACAGTGGGAAGTGAAAGAATGGTAGACACAGAAAAGTAATATATAGGACTGGGTCCCTTCATGAAGTAACCCTCTGTGTGTTCTGACAAGTATAGAAGGTTTTATGAATTAATTATAGGACAGTGCAATAGAGGAGCTTTCCATTAAGTGAAGCCTACAAAAACTGCAAGTATTTTATTGATTGATTGATTGATGATGATGATACTAGGGCTTCAATGTAGGGCCTTTTCACTCAAGACTAGTGCTCCACCACTTGATCCCATCTCTAGTAAACAGCTTTTTGTTGGTAAATTGGAGATAATTGTCTCTTGGTTTCTATGCCTAGGCTACCCTCAAACATTAATCCTCAGATCTCAGCCTCCTGACTATCTTGGGTTACAGCTATGAGCCACCAGCACCCAACTTGAGCAATTATTTATTAAACAATTTTTTGTTTTGTTTATTTAAAGATAAAAATATTATTTCACTAGGGATGTAACTTAATAGTAGAATGCTTGCTTAACATAAACAGAGCTAGAATTGTTGAGCCCTAGAATCTCACACATAAAAAAGTACAATTTCCCATAAGAAAAGTCAGTCCAAGATAGGAGAGGACAGAAAAGAAGTGAGAAAAAGACAGAAAGAAAGAAAAATGTGTGATTGTTCCATTTCTATCACAAAATGTTTGCTAAGATATGATGGTTTTAATTAAGATAATCCAAAAGTCTATCATGCAATATGTTTTCTTCTTCAAAGTAAACTGAGCCAACCCAAAGGGATAAGGGAATAATAAATATAATTGAGACTATACTTGGATTAACTGGAATATGAAGGTATCCTTCTTGTTACTGAGAACTTTCTCCAATTTGATCTTGATTACAATTGACATTGAAGCTCCATTGGTTATTATATGGCATAAAGTAACGAGAATAGTGTAGGTAAAGACCAGAACTCTCTCCATATGAAAACTACCTGACCATTCAATCATTGATGTAGTAAGACTTGCATTCCTTCGGGGGGATGCCTACTATGCTAGGTACCTTACACGAATTGACGTAAAACAAAAACCCCAAACCAAAACAAAAAATCAGATGAAATCAATACTTGTGTTTCTTCTGTTTGTGGAAAAAGGAATCACTTTACCAAAGCTCAGAAACACATAATCGTTAAGGAAATTATCCATAGGGTATATTCAAACTTTGTGTGTTGCCAATCTGTGTATTATTTTGAGCAAAAGCATATTTCAAATGGGATCATCTTGAATAGAAATGATTGCAAAAATTACAATTCCAACTATAATTTAACTTCTTGGAGAACAGGAGGAGTTAACATTCATTACAATAATTGCACAGAACTAATATCCTCAGGGATTTGGAAAGCACACCGTTCTCCTTAATAAGCCCAGATTTTTATTATGAAGAGTTTGTCAATTGAAAAATCACCAGTGTTTCAATTTGTAGCCTAGATTTTCCTACCCTATTTCTGCTTCCAGTGGAGAATTCTGCTCCTGAGTTTCTGCTCCAGTTAAGTTCTGACCTCTGTATTAACCTGTCCATCTTCTAGTATGATTGCCTAAACTGATATCTGACCAAGTGTATGGCATTCCTACATTTCTGTTACCTTTTTGTTGTTGACTGTCTCTTGTCAGCATTACCACTGTATCAATTTGAAAGAAGAGTCAAGTTCCTATGTTTTCTCAGCACTTCCCATGTATTCCTTAACTTAGAGTTTTCACTTACCTATGCAACCAGAAAAAATCTACTCAGAGAGGAAACTCAGAAAACTAAGCTACACAGATTTGTCATCCAACTTTTAGCTTGTTGAATATGTTCGTGTGGGTGGAGGTTTACAAAATCACTGTTTGCCAAGTTCATAGAGCCTTACATATCGATTCTAATTAAAAGGAAAAGTTTTATATATATATATATATATATATATATATATATATATATAGTTTTGTGGGGTTTTTTTGTCAGTCGTGGGGCTTGAACTCTGGGCCTGGGTGCTGTCCGTCAGCTCTTCAGCTTAAGGCTAGCACTCTACCACTTGAGCCACAGCACCACTTCTGGTTTTCTAGTGGTTTTTGGGGATGAGTCTCACAGACTTTCCTGCTGGGGCTGGCTTTGAACTGTGATCCTCAGATCGCAGCCTCCTGAGTGGCTAGGATTATAAGTATGAGCTACCGGCACCCGGCTTACGTTTTATATTTTTTTATTGTAAAGATTATGTACAGAAGGGTTACAGTTACATGAGTAAGGTAATGAGTACAAGCATTGTTGTTACTCCCTCCTTTGTTTTTCCCCTACTATCTCTTTCCTTCCCACCTCCCCAACTTAAAAGGAAAAGTTTTTAAGAGAGAAGTTTCTATGTATTTTTTCCATCTACATTTATATTAGCTACTCTCTCATTAGATATTTACCTCTTCAGACAAAGTCAAGTTTAGTTTTAGTTACAAGAATGTTGAGACTATAAGGGTATGTATTTATTTGGCACTTTGAGCTTGTCCAAAAGACATCAAGTATCAGGTGATAGAAATTCATAAACACATGAACAAAGAATCCATTCATCCTCTGGCTTATTGAAAAGCAAATGAGAACATTGCGTAGGTTGCTAAGATGACTGAAATGTGATGATTAGATGTGAGATAATGAACAGAATCTCTGTCCCTTTAGAAATCAAATTTTTGGAATTGCTACTAAACCCTCAACCATCTCACAGGAGAAATTTTTCAGTCTTTGATATTGTTTTGAAGGCCTTAAGAAGCTTGAAGCTTTCTGACTAGATAGAGTTCAGGAGGATGCATGAGGCATAGTAGAGGGACCTACCTATGGATCAACTCCATCTTGTAGCACTTGATACATGAAATGCCTGCCAGCAGCCTGTTACTAGTTAGGTAAGAAAAATGTATTCGAAACTGATTTACTAAATTCCAAGTACGTATTTTCGAAATATGGGAAAGACAAGAAAAAGCAGCTTTCTCTAGAATATTATTTGAAATTTGAAACCTTGGACATACTTCATTCTAGTTATGCTGGACTTAAAGCTAGTATTGTTAAATCAAGTCAGGGCCTGCACCTACTTTCTCCTTCTTTATCTCCCTCAAGCTTCAAGTTTTGTTCAAGTAGCACCTCATTTAAAAAAAGAAACTTTTTATCATCTCTCATTCCTTTATACTTATTCCCTAATTATCATTTTCTAACCTATCCTATTATTATATAAGTTCCCTGTTTCATTCACTAAACTGTCTCAAGCAGTCAGATGCCCAAACTTTAAGGACAAGAAAAACAATGTACCTATAGGTGAACTGCTGAAGGGAAAGCCATCAGATTCCTGTGAACTCAGTAATTGTTGAAGAGGTCACCAAAGAACATAATGTATTCTCTAAGATGGTCTTAACCACCATCCATAAACAGTTACTTTATCCACTTAAGGGAAAGTAGAGTACTGTCTTAGCTCCTTGTGTTCACTGGATAAAGGTTACTAGACAAAGCGTTGGCAGGGGGTTAGCTCAGTGATAGAGGATACACTTAGCATGCAGGAATGTGTAGGTTCAATCTCCTGTGCAGAAGAAAGGGAAGGAAAGGAAAGAGAAGGGGAGGGGAGAGGTGGGGAGAGGAGGAGAGAGGAGGGAAAAGGAGGGGAGAGGAGGGAGGGAAAGGAAGAGCAGGAAGGGCAGGAAGGAAAGAAGGAAGGGAGGGAGAAAGAGAGTGAAGGGAGAGAAAGAAGGGAAAAGGGAGTGAAGAAGGAAGGAAAGAAAAAAAAGAAAAAGGGAGGGAAGGAAAAAATAGAAGGAAGAAAGAAGGAAAGAAAGTATACACATGCTACTTTGTGTGATTCATTATCCTGACAAAAACAATTTCTAAGAGTTCAGAGGCTCTCAGTCTGGATAGGAGAGCCTGACCAACAATACAGATATTTTCTGCAATTAATCATAAATAAGTGTGGGGAAGTCAGGCATTTTCTAGTTGCCAGAAAATAATGCAAGCTGACAGGAGAAAGAGGCCAGAATCTTCCCATCGCCAACAGCGTATTTCAGGCCAAATTCACTATTTCATGCTTTGTATGTATGTACTTGTTCTGAAAGCAAAAGAAATAAATATTCAGTGTAGAAAATTTGAAAAATGTGTTTAAATCATGAGAAAAAAAATAAGGCACAGCATGCTAAGTGTCTCTCAGGCTTCCTAAGCAAGTCTCATCGCGGCTTTTCCTTACTCTGAACATCCGCGCCACAGCTGATGTGTTACAATCTTAGTCATGTTATTATCTGTTCAGAAGCCAACTGGCAACTCCTCAAACACCCAAATTTCAAGTTTGGGCTCCAATCTATTGATGGTTGCTTATATTTCCCTAAGAATGTTTGTGAGTTATTTTTTTTTAAGGACCAAACTTAGATACTAAATTTAACAGAATGACTTCAAAAGGTAAATAATTTAACACACAAGTAAAAAAAAAAAGTGCATTAATCAGACAACCTAGCAACTAGGTGAATCACAGGAAACAGAGAAAATAAGTTATTCAGCTTGCTTTTTGAAAGCAAAAGTATAACGCAGTAACAGTCGCTGATCAGTCATGGATAGCTGCCACATGGGGCCTTTATTCCTTCTCTTCCTGCTACGGCACAACCTGAAACTATTGAGACAGAGGTAGTGAAGCAACCAAGGGAGCATTGGGATAGGCAGGAATTGAGCAGAAGACAGCCCGTCCCCCAACCTCATGAGATTCAGGTGGCCCTCCTCAGGTTCTTGGACAAATTATACCCCTGCTTAAAGAACAAAACAACCAACAAAAGCCAGAACTCCTCTTCTGCTTTCCCTGGCTCATATTTGTAGTTGCAATCAATGAGTGCTGACTAAAACCACCAGGAATCCAAGCCGGCCGCAACGTGGGCCAGCGCACCTGGTTTCATCATGCGATCCATTCCATTTCAGTTTCTAGTGAGCAAAGTGGGCTGTTCTTGGCAGCCATGTCAAGAGTTATGAATGGAGATTATAAGTGAAAATATAAGAAAGGAGGGAAAAGCAAAAAAAGAAGAACAAATCAAGAATAAAGCCTGGGAGATGTGAAGACAGTGAAGATAAGGCCAAACAAGTAGATGAACAGAAGAAGTTAACAGTAAAGCCTTAGCTGTTGATTGTCTCCCTTCACAGGTCTTCAGATCATTCTTGATCCATCAGAACAAACAACAATCAGTTGCTCTGTGTGAGCCTTTCACGTTTATTACTTCATTTCCAGCTGCCCATTCATCTGATCTTAGATTAATTCCACAAGAAATCCATAAGTACATACATAGTATTGAAACATGCTGGCCAATCCATCCAACTACCAGGAGATATTTAAAAGACTGTTAGGGACCATATATGGTAAGACATTTAAGAATAGTATTCTAAGTTTTCAGACCACTACTTAAATCTTCAACTGCTACTGCTATCACAGCTTTCATAGACACCTCAGACACTTCTCTGAGGAAATCGGCTCAGTATGCTACCGTGACCAAAGGGTCAAGATATGCCAGCTATTGAGGGTAAGATTAACAGCAAAACAGAACCCATCATTCATCCTCATTCACAACTCCAGCTGCACCCACACCTGTAGGAATCTGTCAACACACTTGAGAAAAGGCAGAATGGATGAGAAAACCTCCAGCAACTGCTAGCCAAAAGGATGAAGAGAACGGAGAGGAATCCACATGAGGTCAGACTTTGAAATGAGACAAAACATTCTCCAAAGTGGGAGAAAAGGATTAAGGTATAGTATGAGTCAGAACATCTAAGTCACCGAAGAATGAAAGCGAGATTTCAGAATATTTATCATTTTCAGAAGTATACCTGATAATTTTAAATAGGTGGCTCAAATAATGAGGAGTTCATTATTACTTTACATTGTGTTTAGCAATTTTCTGGCTTTGTTTTTAGTAAAAAACAGAGCATATGTTGTAATGTAACTAAGCTTTAGGAGAGGCTACATAATTCCATATAACTAGATAGTATTACTAAGAGAATCTAAGTTTACTAAAACTACATCCCCAAATTGTCAAGTTTGTGGAAGTACAGCAAATGATTTTTAATGTATCTTGAAAACAGAGTATTGAGATCAGTGGATCTCTAATTTTACACAGTAAAATATTATGTACGTTTTCATACAGGTGCTTCAGATTTCCCTGCAGTGAGACCAATACAATATTTAAATTTTGACAGGCAGTCTTCTGAAAGCATTGAAAAGTCATTTGACTAGCAAATAACATATAACCCATGCCTTAACTATAACATTGTTAAGTAACAATTATTTACAGAAGATAAATTCACTTTTAAAGCTTTTATACTAGACCTTTAATAGATCAACTTTCTGATTCTCAATTAAAAATTAGCTATTAAATCAAAATTAATAATATAAGTAAAAGTAGAGTGTGAAGTGTGTGTGTGTGTGTGTGTGTGTGTGTGTGTGTGTGTGTGTGTGTGTGTATTTGCTGGTGCCAGGACTTAAACTCAGAGCCTCTTGAACTCAGAGCCTCATGCTCTTGGCTTTTTCACTCAGCTCTTTTATTTGTGCCTGGTGCCCAGCCATTTTGGGTCATACCTCTAGTCCATTGTTTGTTGTTGTTGTTAGTTAATTGAAGATAAAGAGTCTTGGGAACCTTTCTCCCCAGGCTAGCTTCAAACTGTGGTCCTCAGATCTCAACTTCCTGAGTTAGTTAGGATTCCAGGTGTGAGTCACCTATGCTCAAGTTTAAAATGTTTCTTTATCAGATTCATAGAAACATCTGCTAAAAGATTCATTTGTCCAGGAACTATCTATTATCTTAAATAAGTTCCATGCATTTTCAAAGTGTCTCAAATGAGGCACAAATGAATTCACCATGAATACAGGATTAAAACAAACCACCAAAATAATGTTTCAGTTTGTGTTTTTCAGATGGTCTATCTAGTAGCAAACTTAATTTTAAGGTAAAGTCAAACATGAAGTAAATATACATTGTAGCTTTTTCATGTAGCTATTTTATGGTTAACATTAATTTTAAGAAGATCCAGAATAGTATAGTCTGGACATGGTTAGCAACACTGAAGAGAAAAGCAAAGGAAACCATTCAAGGAATGTAAATTTTTATAAGAAGCACATTATATCCCTCTCCATATGACATCAAGTTTAATAGCTTTAGGAAACAGTGAATACTGTCCCCAATGTCTGGCTTTTAGTCCATACATGCAATGTTATTGCTAACTTTCCAGTTTTTCCTGACTCGTAGTACATAAGTTTGTCAATTCCCTTTTTTCCCTCTAAGCTACTCATTACACCTGCAGCCCCAGAGTCTCTCCCTGAAAGAGGAATTAAGGCCAGGCAAGACAAAATTTGCTGACACACGCATGTCACTCCAAGAATTCTCCTCACAGTCTCCATGCCCAACATAGGTACTTCCCTACTGTAAAAAACACTTTCCATCTGCATTTATTGTGATCATTTTAGATCCAAAACCATCACACTGTAAATCTAGCAAATAGGCGAATGATATTTGCTTTAGATTTCCAGTGAGGTAGCATTTTGTAAGGTGGTGTGTCTCCAGCTTAACCTTTATGTTGATATTTCATTGTTAGCTCAAGTTCTTCACTTAAGATTGGTTTAGAATAGAATGGCTATCTTTCATATCCAGTCTCTCTGCCTCTCTGTCTTCCTCTCTCTCTTTCTGTCTTTCTCTTTCTCTCTGCCCTTCTCTCTCTGTCTCTCTCTGTGTCTCTGTTACTCTGTCTGTCTCTCTGTGTCTCTGCCTCTGTCTGTCTATCTCTCTCTCTCTTTTCTCTCTCTCTCTCCAGCACATACATACGCACACAATTGGAACCAGCAGGATAGGAGTGGATAGAATATGAACCTTTGATCCTTAATGGACAGAAAGAATATACCCATATAAACATGTACCGAGCACTGCTGCTTAGTGTTGCAGGACAAGAATTCTGCACATGAATATAATAAATAGTGTTTTAGGGCTGGGAAGGTGGCTTAGTGGTAGAGAGCCTGCCTCACACGCATAAGTCCTGGGTTCAATTCCTCAGTACCACATAAACAAAAATATTAATAATACTGTTGTAAGCATTCCTTGATTGCTTAACCTCCCAGAAGATAATGTATCTTTTTGTACAGGTTTCCTGGGTTGAATCTCAGAGCCTTGAGCTTGCTTGGCTGATGGTCTACCACTTGAGCTCAGCTTTGAAGATGAGGTCTCAGACTTTTTCTACCAGGGCTTGCTATGACTGGCAATTCTCCAGCCCTTAGCCTCTTGAGTAGTGTGGATTACAGGTGTGAGCCACCAGCCTGTGACAGAGTGCTTTCTAGCATAATTTTATATTACTCTTAGTGCTCCATCACTACATTAACTAAGTGCCATTTTGGCACTCTCAAACCTAGTACTGGTGAATAAAAGCAGGCTCCAAGAACAATTTCACTCTCTGTGACTGACTGACAAGACTATGGCATCTGACCATTGTAGCCGTCAGGGGAAGGAACAGCAACTACATGTTGGGGCTCCTGGAACCAATATGTTCCCTGGGCTCTAAAGAGTACATTTATTTTTTGATTGTGTGGAACTTTAACATTCTTAGAATCCAATTTATCTAATTATGTGCATTTATATAACCCATGAGGTCAATTTCAGAAGTAGCTAATCTATGGCAAACAACCAATAGTTTCAAAAAAGCCTGGGTGGTTTTCAACTTACAGAGATAAAGATATCATTAAATACATGCATGTCAAAACCAGCTTTTTTTAAAAATAACAATATATTTATCTTAAAGAAAATTATAGAGCCGGGTACTGGTGGCTCATGCCTGTAATCCTAGCTACTCAGGAGGCTGAGATCTGAGGATCATGGTTCAAAGCCAGCCTGGGCAGGAAAGTCAGTGAGACTCTTTATCTCCAATAAACCATTAGAAAATCTGAAGTGGCACTGTGGCTCAAGCAGTAGAGCGCTCGCCTTGAGCTGAAGAACACAGGGACAGCGCCAAAGCCCAGAGTTCAAGCCCCACAACCGACAAAAAAAATAAAGAAAAATTATACATTCCCACATTCACACACAGTAGAGATCAAATGCAGGGCCTCACATATACTATATAAGCCCTGCAGCACTGAGCTTCATGACTTATAAAGCATATATGCTGGGATTTTGTAAGCAGCAAAGAATAATCTAATTCCAGACTTAAATTCAGAGAGTTCTGAACTTTTTTCACATTCTCTGAATCACTGATACAACTGTGAGATATGAAACCAATTTTGTAGCTTTGTTCTCTAATAATATTTATGTATAAACACAGTATCATGATCCTGAGTGACTTCAAAAAATGACTTCAGAAAATGATGTGAAATATCAATCATTAAGGTGATTAATATTGCCAGTTTCCCACTACCTTCCAAGATATACTGATTGCAAATCTCTAATTACCTACACAATATTTGTAAAGTATGTCATAGATAAGCTACTAATATTGCTCAGCAAATGATTAGGAAGAAATTGCTCACAATAAATAGGACTCTGGCCTTCACTTCTCTCCACAAATCTTACAGTACTTGTCTTTTATGAAAAAAAGTAATACTTTACCTATTTTCCAATACTTCAATAAAATAAATAATTTAATTTAGTTTTGACAACAAATCAGTAAAATAAGGTCTAACAGTATTAATCTTATCATATTATATGTTCCTAATGAGCCAACTGTGATCATTTTAATATATAAAGGAATCAATTAGTAGAATATTATACTGAATAAAATAGGAGTTAGTTGAATGACAAGTGTATAGTATATTATTTATATTTGCTCTTCAAAGCAAAATATATTGGCCAGCCACATTACTTATGTCAATATTTCTTAACTTTATCTTGAAAATCACTGCAACCATCATAAACTAGAGCAAGACAAAATGCATGAGTACCTATCTCACAATTAAATTCAAAATTTTGAATAAAATAGAATAAGTGAAGTAGAATAGAAATAAAGTAGAATAGATATATATGATATCAGTAATATCATATAAAACCCTGTGCTTACTGTCATCATGGTACTTATTATACTTTCACTTAGCCACTTAACATCGAGGCCTGGAGTTTGAAATACAAGCCATGAAAAATTCATAGGCCTATAACAAATCTGCTGAGCTTCTAATAAATAGTATTGATTCTGATAAATTAGTATTAAATTCCTGTATGAAGCTGCCAGATTAACATTTTTCCCAGGTCCCAATAACCAAAAATAAAATGTTTAGCTAATGTTTAGTTTCCCACTTTGAAAGAATTCTAAAAACCTAGCAAGACTTCATTAGAAAGAAAAGCAAATGCTAGTTCTTTGTTGTTGTTGCTTTTGTTTTGTAAACACAGATATGATAGCGCCAGGTTCACTTGCAGTTATAAACATGTCATAAAAAAGATTAGAATGAAAGCTTAAGGTTAACTATCTATTTATATAGGGGAATATATTTTCAAGGATTTCTAGAGATATTTCTGTTATCTCTTCTATTATTCTTTAAAACTGA
The DNA here is from genome assembly GCF_000151885.1 of Dipodomys ordii. Classification (NCBI taxonomy): domain Eukaryota; kingdom Metazoa; phylum Chordata; class Mammalia; order Rodentia; family Heteromyidae; genus Dipodomys; species Dipodomys ordii. Next base: position 6,557,399 of record NW_012267313.1, on the reverse strand, counting down.
CTTTAATCACAGTCGTTTTAAGTTAATCATGTGTTAATAATATCCTAGACAGTATAATGCATAGTTTCTATACACAAAGATTCTTTAAATTCTGATTTAAAGCATAGTATCGTATTGTTTTTTTAATTATAATTTTTTAGTGAAGTTTTGATCTTTCTTTTACAATACCTGGAATTCTGAGGTTCTGAAGCATCGGATTCTGAGCACGTTTTCTTTACCTATAAGAAAAGAGTCTTCATTACTCTTATTTGAAAATGCAACTCTCTTAATCAGGTTCACACATTTTGTTAAACTTAAAGTGGATACAGCTCTGTTCACCAAATCTCTATAAAATACTCTCCACATTTTATAGCAATAGCATGAGGTACGAAACAGCATATTTCATTATTATGCCATGGAAACAGCTGCTAAATGCGCTTCCATGGTCTCCATTAGATGTAACATGTTGGGCTACAACAGCCAGGACCAGCCAGCCTAATCAGAACAAAGAAACCAAAGAACCAACTCTCCTACTTATGAGCCAGAAAGCCATACTGTTCTTAACCCACTAGGAAGTGTTTTTCCAGTGGATACCACTTCTGTCTCTTAAAGCATACAGTCATAAACACCTGGTTTTGAGGCAAAGCACAGTGTTAGCTAAAATGTTCATATATTAATTTTCTTTTTTTTCAGACCTATGGCTGTAGGTTTTATATAGGTCTCAGCCTATCAAGGAAATTTCAGCCTTCCTCTTACATTTCTCACTTAAAATAGTATAATGACAGTCTAGTTCACAGACTATATTTCTTTTCTTTTTTTTAAAGGTATTTTTAACCTAGAAAAGGTAAAGAATGAGGCTAACTTTTGCTGCCAGGGTATCTATTAATTTCTAGATATAGTACATTTCCTAAAACAATGGAAGACAAAAATTAGTAGTCCTTCACAATTTAACTTTAAGTGCAGATACCTGTGTCTGGTTATTGTGGTCTTAAAGATATATTACATGCATAGTGGAGTCAAATTTTTTAAAAAATCTCTCAGATTAACATAAGAACTGTATGATCCACTGTCATATATGTTTTAAGTCCTTATTATGATGATTTAAATATGCAGCTTACAGGGTCCCAGAAGTTTTAGCTTCTTATACATAGTTTGGAAGTGAAAAAAAAAGTGTCCAATGAATGTATACCACAGCCAACTTTGTGTGGGGTGAATTGAAATACAAATAGTACCACTTGAAAGAAGTTTTTAGTTTTAAAGTAATAGCAGTGTATTTCCAGCTTGCAAAGTAATACTTTCCTCCTCTGATTCAGAATGCTTTAAACACACACACACACACACACACACACACACACACACACACACACACACACACACACACACACACACACACACACCATACACACCATCCCCTTAACTTTAAAAAAAAAAATCTGTTTTGGTTTTCATTTCCAAATGGAGACATTTTTGTACACTGGGACATCAATTATTTGCTTTATTAATTGTATTCTGTCTTACTTCCTGCCAATATATTTACACAATAAGAAAATAAAAGTGATTAGCAGGAAGATTGCCATTTTACCTTGTTAGATAACTTTTTCTTCACCCTTAAAATGGGACTCAGCACTGTGAGATGAAGGGGTAGAGAAACATTTTTGAGAATAATGTCAATACAAAAGTCACTTGAAAACACACAGAAGTCTATTGTCCAAGAAAGATAAGAACTAAAAAGAAGGACAACAGGAATCAGATCTTTCTGCCCAAGGCTTCTTCCCTATGATTCATCACCAGAAACTGTAAGAATGTGCTAAAATGAATGTTACTTTCTTAACTAAGAATCAGTGTAAGAAAAGCTTCCTGAAACTTAACCACCTTTTTAAAGATTTAATATTCATGGCTTTCCAAAACATCATCTTCCCATTAATGTACCAGAAATTTCTGATGTTACTTTATTTCTCAAAGTAATAACTATAACACAGAGAACATATCTATTGTCATATCTATACATATATGTATAGATATATGTGTATATATATGTATATAGCCTGAAAGAGTCCCAGGCTTATAACTAATGTTCAGTGTGAGGAAGCCATGAGATATTCTTTATATATTGTTTGAGATATGTATTCATTCAAATAGTTGTTATTAAAAAAGTTTTATTCCTTTCTTTTTTTTTTTTTTGGTCGGTTGTGGGGCTTGAACTCTGGGCCTGGGCGCTGTCCCTCAGCTCTTCAGCTCAAAGCGAGCGCTCTACCACTTGAGCTACAGTGCCACTTCCCGTTTTCTGGTGGTTTATTGGAGATAGGAATCTCACGGTCTCTCCTGCCTGGGCTGGCTTTGAACCATGATCCTCAGATCTCAGCCTCCTGAGTAGCTAGGATTATAGGCGTGAGCCACCAGCGCCCAGCTAGTTTTATTCCTTTTGAAGTCAAATGAAGGAAGGATAATGTTTAGTATACTGTGACTACTATAAGGAAAATCTGTCAAAAACATCCGTGGATATTCACAAGTGAAAATGGGAGTAGAAGCAAACACTGGCTTTTGAACTGTTTTGAAGGACATAGACCTCAAGGACTTCATGTGGCTATAAAAACGTATTTAAATGACACAAGGTTTTACAAATGAACCACATTACGAAGATCTTGTACTCAGCAAGGAGTCTGGAAATGCTCTGTTGGGTAATGCAGATTATTGAAGCATTTTCATTTTGTTTTGTTTTAAATGTGATTTTATTATTATTATTTGTTTAGGTGGTACTGAGGAATAAAACCCAGGGCCTCATGCATGGTAGGCAAGCCCTCTACCATTTTGCCACATTCTCAGCCCCCATTCAAGTGTTTTATGAGACAGTTGAGTAGAGATGGCCTAAAAGATATTGGAAATGGGACAAAGTGAGGGCTGACAGACAGGCAAGAGCCTCAAGCTCAGAGGCTGTTAAGTTCCATGAACACAGAGGTGGCATTAACCTTGTATGTGGAGCATTTCATCCCCAGCCCCAAGTGGATGCTCCCCAAATCATTCAGCTTGTCGTAGGAGATGGGAAAGGGCTGAATGAACATGGGAGTCAGAGGTGGAAACACAGGGATATTTTCACAAACATTTCTCAAGACAGAATCTGGCAGACTGGCATACATGTAGAAGTACTTATACGGAACACGACCTAACATTCGTGTCTGTCCCTGAAAGGCAATTTTAGATATTTACAAATAAAGATATTTCATGACAACTTCAGATTGCGTCAAAATTCTACTTTTTCCCACTTAATGCCTCAAGGATGTTAGACAAGCTCTGCCACTCAGCCCCTGCTTTGATAATGGAATTCGAAGTTGGAAGTCCAACATGACCATATTTTCCTTTGGAGAGATGAATGGAATTAACTCAATAGCAGCAGACTGGTCTAAGCTATGGAAAGGAGACTATTCCTACAGTATATGTAGACCATCTCTCTTCAGGAAAATGCCAATTTGTTTTTAAGTTTGCATTGAATAAAGTGTAAATAAACAGGCCAAGTAATGAAATAGGATTTTGTGCTTATGATCAAAATACAAAGCCTTGTTGTCATAAGACACACACAAGGAGCTAGAGGAAAAAATTAAAAGTAAAAACACAGTTAAATACATTTAATTAGCTAAAACAGAGTAAAATGTTAACTTACTACAAGTTTCTTTGAAGAAATTAGCTAACTCAAAGCATGATAAAGAGCTAAAAGTGCAAAGCTACTAGTATTTAATCAAAATACAAATATTAAAATACTGACCTTTCAGAGAAAGGGATGAATAATAGGCCAATATATACAACTGATGATTGTATGCCGGGCACAATGATAGATACTATTTTGTCTCTATTCTCATATAATACTGAGACATAAACTAACTGATTTAATAATAAAATAAAAATCTTGTGAGCTGTATGCCCAGTTTCAAATCCATATCTATGAGTGCTTTCATCAGTACATGTTAGAAACAAAATTGTGAACATATAAACTAAAACCTTTTAAAACTAAAACTTTTAAAACTAAAACCATTTTTAAAATGAATAGGAAAACAGCTTAATATTTAATGTTTAATGCTTATTACACTATTATAATAGTACTGCTATTTATCAAATCAGCTTCTTTTCTTCTCACTACGCTAGACTATGTATATTTGTAATCTCCATTACTTCATGAAGACAGCCTTAATAGAGAAAGTACTCCTTTTAAAAGTGACACCTGAGATGCAAAGGACTGAACAATTTGCCTGATGCTGTCTGGCAGCTAGTGCTGGCAGGGATGAAACTAGAACTAAAGGTTATATACATTAAGCCTTTCCCTCTTGTGTTGTGTTGGTCAGTTGCTTTTATCAGGTGTCCTTACTTTTTTTACAATCATCTCCCTGAGGTATCACTGAGGCATACAAGTGTACATACTGAATGTATATGACTAGTCTAAGATTAGAATATACCTATGACACTATCACTACAATCTGTCTTGTGAACATACCCATCACCTCCAAAAATCACTCTCCACTCTTGTGTGTGTTGTTTTAACAAGTAATATGAGATCTACACTCAGTCAGATTTGAAGTGCTCAATACGTCATGGCTGGCTTTAAGCACTAGGTACACAGTGGATTTCGAGGGCTCACTCATCTTGCATATCTGAATATTTTCTCCCTTTGACTAACACCTTTCCTGTCTTAAAACTAAGAGAAGAAACGAGAGTTCCACAGAACACTTTCCAAAAAGGAACCGAATAGTCACTTCTAAATCTTCAAACAAATTTTCAAAATTGGTCAACTGAAATAAATATTTTTTTACCAACATTTAAACTCCAGAGAAGCGAAACTTTTATTTAGAAAAACTATTATCCAGGTACCTCTAATATCCACTACCACCACCATCACCAATACACTGACAGTAACAAAGGTGTTTTGTGAAAAACAGCTTTTTATTGTCCAAAATATCCCCATTTGTTCAGTTCAGCAAGGCATTATTGAATGCTGAGGGATGGCAGCACTGTCTAGACACAGAAAGGAACAACAGCCAAGCAGTTCTACAGGGGAGTGATAGCTGAACATGGGTAATTAACCTTTGAAATGTGGCTGGTCTGAACTGAGATGTGCCTTGTGTCTAAAAGGCACACAGGTCTTCAAATAAGAAAGGGTAAGGAAAATCTCTTAGTATCTTGTACACCGAGTCGTGAAATCATGATTTGAAAATACTGGGTTAAGCCATATAATTTCTACTTTTTCTCTTCCCAAATGGTTATGAGGGAATTTAAAATACATTCATGATTCACGTCATTTTTTTCCTGTCTAGATCAATGAAAAATCTGCCTTCATTTGAGCTCATATATTCCAGAGAAGAGACATGCATACATAACATAGGTAAACTGTAAAACATCAGCAGAGAGAGTGTTAAGAAATTGAAGCAGAAAATATGAATAGAAAAACTATATAATAATTTTGTATTAAATGATTATTTTTAAAAAGTCCCCCCCCCAGGCTGCACATGGTGGCGGATAACTGTAATCCCATCAGCTTTGGAGGCTGAGGTGAGAAAATCTCCAGGTCAAGGCAAACCAAATTAATTATAAAATGAGATCCTATTTCAAAACCCATGGGCTTGGAGTATAGCTCAGTGCTAGAGCACTTGCTTAATATGCACAAGTTCAGTCTGGGTTCAATCTTTCAATCTCCAACAATGCAGAAAAATACATCACTTTTTCAGTTTCACAATGCATCCTTCATATTTTTAGCCTGTATTTACACAAGTAACATAAATCATAATGATCAAGTAAATTGTAGAAGATGTGGGATTTCATATTGAGAATAATGAATATTTTTATTATTTGGAAAATAATATGCACAGAAAATACCCTAATGTCCAGAATGTTTTACATATCACAAATATACAGAAGTATAACAATCAGCCATAATTCTTCATCACATTTTCTAACTCTTAAATTATGTGAGAAGCTTACAGTCTTCTGAAGAAAACCAGGATTAATTCATGAAGTACACAAACAAAAACCAATTGCTTTTGACCTGGCTACTATCTTCCAAAAAGCTGGAACTAATTATCACAATTATTTTCTATTTAATCTTATTGCTTACAATTCTCCAAATGTTAATAGTAATAAAAATGTAAATAATGAAATAGTAGAAAAAGATATTTTCAAAGGAGTTCTTCTTCATTTTGAAACAAACTTTAAAGATTACTAAAAATCCTATACAGTGATAACAAGAGATCAGTTCTACAACCACAAACCCCAAGATTTCATTCCGGAGACTCCAGAAATGAAAGTTGTTGATGTAATAAATAATTTATTATGCATCTTTTTATGACTGCTAAGACAATATTTATTCACTGAATTGAATTAGGATGCAAGTTAAATTTGAATGCATTATTTCTTAAGAAATTACAGATAAATAAACAAATATAAAATAGAATAGAATTTTTATATTTATCTGTATTTTTATAATGCAAATATTTTTGCATTACACACTAAAATCTCTGTAAATATAGAAAGTAGCACAGAAAGGACTATCAACAGCAACTGAGACTTGGGAGCTCTACTTGTATTTCAAATGTGAATTCTCCATGTAAATCTGATGAAATAAAAGATATTTATAATGGTACAGTAGCATAAAATATTTTTGTGTAACTATACACTTTCTAAAGTATGTTTTCAATAATTGGGTTTCATAAAATTATTGAATGACTACTTGGTAAAGCAGATGTGCTCTAACTTCAGTTATCTTTAATTTCTGAAAAATTATAGTGAAAATAAGATTTCTTGACACTGCTCAAATTTTCTAAACATATAAAATTGTCAATATTTTAATTTAAAATCAAAAGCTGAAATCTAACTTTATTTTCTTCTATTTATTCCAACTTTATACCAGATACTTAAATCATGCTGTCACTTAATGCATGACAGTCGAACAAGCCAATGTGATTTTTTATTAAAAAAAGAAAAGAAAAATTTTAAGAAATATTTTATTTTTTTCCTAAAATAAACTTCAGAAACAATTGATACTCTGAGTTTGATAGGCTTCACAGATTATACTGGCATCTAGTGAGAAGTATTAAATCAGCATGAATTAAACCTGCAGATTATACATAGAATTATATTTTGGATTTTTATATGAAAGTCCTCCTTTTCCCCTTCACAGTGAAATATACACACACAGATGACCAGACAAGATATTGGAGCTCTATAAACGGACAGGCTTTAAAAATGAATTAAATTATTTCCTTTCCCATCCTATTTAAGGATGCATGAGTAGCTAAGAAAACAGAATAGCTAGGATACTTAATGAAATATATAATTTTACAACACAGGCATTTTCTGGAAATTATTCTAGTATTTGATTACTTAGCAGCAGTGAAAGAAAATACATGTTTATTTTTTCCTCCAAATATAACAATTACAAGTTAACACCTCCCTAGAACTTAACAAGTGATACATATTTTAAAAGTATAATGGGATCATTTTACTTTTGAAGTAAATATAATTTCTCTTGAGGAGATGATCACAAAATTTCTCTACTGCTGGCCCACACAGATACAAACCCAGAGATGTGTAGTATACACTAACTTAAATTTAAATGTCTTGACAGTTCATCACAGACCTATTTGATATCTTAAGATAGATAAATGTTGTCATTCAGTTTTTGACTTTCAAAAACTCAACAACAATAAATCAGAGCAGGGCACCAGTGGCTTACTCCTGTAATCACAGCTACTCAGGAGGCTGAGATCTGACAATCAAGATTTGAAGCCAGCTGGGGCAGTAAAGTGCTGGAGACTCATATCTCCAATTAAGCACAAAAAAGCCAGTAGTGGAGCTGTGGTTCAAGTAGTAGAGCACTAACCTTGAGCACAAAAGCTCAGGGTCAGTACACGGGCCCAGAGTTTAAACCCAAGGACTGGCATACAAAACAACAACAATTAGAACAAAAAACTCATCATCAAAAGTTCTTTTTTTTAAGTATTTCAGTGTATCTATACATATTTGGGGTGCTTTTCAGAGATTTTTGACAAGTGGTAGAAGATCATTCTTATAAAGTATCATTTTCCCAAGATACAAAAAAATCTTAACAGCTATAAGATGCATCCATTTCCAAAATCCTCTTCCTGGGGTAAGAAAGTAATTTTCCTCCTTTGTTTTTATTGTGCTGGTACTGGGCTTAAACTCAGGACCTTGTACTTTCCCAAAGCTTCTTTTGACTCAAGGCTGGTGCCCTCCACAGGATCCATACCTCCACTTGTGGCCTTTTGCTTCTTAATTGGAGATAAGAGTCACAAGGACTTTCCTACCCTGTCTGGCTTCAATCCATGATTCTTAGATCTTTGTCTCCTAAATTTCCTCCTTTTTCTTGGCCCTGTATTCATTTTTGGACACTGTGGAGTCTAGGTTTCTAAGCCACCACTTACTTATTTACTATGAAGAGTTCTCAGGTACACAACTGAAGTCTGTACCAATTCCACTTAAAGGAAAACTGGCATAACTCCTGTTTAACTGCTATATGCCCAGACAGAGCTGAATATTTTATTTTTAAGAGTAATGATAGACAAAATAAACATAAAAATTAAGAACAATAGTGTTAGAAGGTTAATAAACACCCTTAATAACAGAAGTCATTTTACCTCTGCAGGATTGTGCTGTCAGGAGCAAGAGCTTATTTGATTTCTGGCCCTTGGTGCATGGTCCTTCCAGGGTCTTGGCTTGGAGGAGGAAGGTTAGGCAAAAATCACACACTGGGGAGAAATTATATTTTAAGTGGAAAAAAATCCTATGGCCTATAACTCTTCATCAACTACAACTGTCACATTTCTTTCAATTTATTTGAGAGTTCATTACAAGGTTGAATATATTTAAGAAGAAACTTAGTAACAGAAATATAGGTAAACAAAGTATAATTATTTATGCAGTACATAGGCATAAAACCAAATGCCAAACCATTTTAACCTTTAAAATTCTAAAATGTATTTTTTTCCTCCTTAGCTATGTCATAGTTCTTTGTCACATGGCACAAATACCATATATATTGTATCAATTATTTGGGACAATTTCAAACTCCTTCTAATGATCACGCAATAGGTCAAAGGTAACAGACTACTTAAAATGTGAAAAAAATAACATAAGATGCTATAGCATATCATATTACAGTTCTTATGAAAATCACCTAAGTGTAGAAATAAAGCTCAGTTTTCAACCTTAACAATATGTATACACTCTGGAATAACACATACTAAAAGTAATTGTTCTTAAGAGTATTTTTTTTCATAAACATGCATTTTAAACATCCGAAGACGTATTTGTCCATGTGTTTTGTTTTTCTTTATATCTTTTATGTATGTGCTTTCTATTTCTGTTTTTCTCCTTTAGTTTCTTTTTATAGTCTTGTGTGTTGGAAGGAAGGTAAATTCCTTACAATGTATTACAATAATAAAAAAAAAAGCAAAATGAAATAGTCTCTTCACTTCTAAACTGAGATGTTACTTCAGGAGCATAAGGCTGATTGACATGAATCCACTGTAATTATATTAAAATAAATGATTTTACATTGTATCCTTACATCGAACTGTGGAAGAATACTTTCCTTAGTTCTGCACATCAAAATCTTGATTTTTCTTCATGCAAGTGAACATTTATGAATTCTCAAGAATAATACTTTAAAAATGATGTTCAGACTCTATCCTCTCCTAGGAATAGGAAAAGCTCGTTAACAATGTCTTCCCCACTCCTCCTTTTAAGATACTGGAATGTTATGGCCACAAGGTTAAGAAACACCCTCCATTAATCATGATGTGCCAAGCACAAAAGCCCAGACAACACAGCCTTGCATGACCTAACAAATTCAGCTTATCTTAGTCATGAAACTTCAAAAGAATTTGGCAACAGGCACGGATTAAATAGCACAGGTTTTAAAGAATAGATAGCAATCATTGTGTAAAATTCTTTAGGGCACCTAATAACATTTACTTGTTGAGTATAACCCAAATTTAAACTTTTCTGTTTGAACAATTGATTATAGAAATTAATCTACTTTATCAATGTAAAATTGTTGAAGTCCCATAGAAATGTTTCTTTTAAAGTCTCTCTCATGTTTGTGAGGACTTGAAAGGATAATTGAAAGTATATATAAAAGCTCTCTAGAAATGAAACACAGAATCATAACTCCCAAGGAAATAGAGAACTAAGAAAACAAGTGATATAATGCACATAAAAGCTTTTTAAACACTTAAGTAGCATAGAACAATTCATTGTACAAATATATAAGTTAATTTATATAAAATGAAAGTATTTTTGGTGAAGCAAATTGGTTATTGGGTAATTAAAGGAGCAATAGTTCAAATCTGATATTTTTTATTTTCTCAATCATATATTAAAATAGAAGATAATTAAGTATTGAAATCAAATTCTCTATTTTAAAAATTGAATCATACAGTAAGAAAAGATGTATTTATAGCATATTGTGGTTCAATATTTCTTCTATAATACTATAGCAATGATTTCAACTTTTGAAAGCTGCTGTAATTTTACATTAGTGCCAACTTGTATTGCTGTTGCTACAAAAACTTTATAAATCACCTTTCCCTCTTAGGTTTTAATCCTAAAATGAAATTCTTCATTTCAGAGTAAATATAACACAGACTGTAGCATAAGTTACACCATAATCCCCTCCCTCCAATGTATATATTTCTATTTGATGAGATAGTCTATCAAGTTAAAGTAACAATTTGAACTACCTTGCACTAAGGGCTTAAAAGAAAACAGTTCCATGTGACACATATTTCATATATACAAATATGTGGCCAGAAGAAATAGCCTGTAACTACAAGTAAAAACCAAGTCATTGATTTCACAGCTTTTTTTCCAAAGCAGAATTTGATTACTTTGGTGGAAGTGACATTTAGTGACATTACCTTCAGACTTTTTCTGGCCTAAATATTTGGTGATCCTAAAGACTTAAGTATACTCCATATTGTAAATGAACAGCCAATCCATACACTAGGAAACTCAAGAATTAAACAATAAAGGAATTATAGATTAGCTCTATCTATAGGAAAGGGCTTATTATAGGTAAACCTAATACATAATTGAGATAGACAAGATTTTTCCTCTTTGACCTCAATTAAAATGGCTTTCTGGGAGCTGGGTCTAAGCATGATTTTTCTGGTTTCCTCAATGCATACTTATGAAGTCATCTGGCTTTTGTATTTCTTCAACAGCTGTATTACCTTTAAAATTGGCTTGCACCATTTCCCTACAGTAAACTATGTGGCTGGCCTTGGACACACAAGCACCTTCCTTTCTGTGAGTAGCTCTGAGCTCAAAAACAGTCAGATCGTACAACTTTGAAAACTCTACCATCAGCCATTTCTATGAAACTTGGAGTAGGAAAAAGAAAAACAGGAAACAATGCAGAACTAAAGACCAATTTCTTTCTCTCTACCAGAGAAGTTAGTTTTGCCTTTTTAGTTGCTTTTAAAAAGTAACAATTTAGTACTTTAGTAAACTTTGGGTTAAAAGATAAGAAAAAGCAAAAATTAAGTACTGCAACACCATTGTCCAGTTGCACAGTACTTCAGCAATAGTAACTGCAATGGAGAAAAGAAGCAGGAAACGGGATAGTGCTGAATGGTGCTCAGTAGACCCTGGAAATCTAATGGGAAAACTTATTGGCTGAGGTAATTTATTCTCCTCTTCTTCTTCAAGTTCCCTTAACACTCCAACTCTGGCAGTAAATCAGTTTTCACAGATACTTAGAATTAGGGGATTATTTTCTCCTCCTGAATTGTTGTCTTTTTGTCCCCTCAAACACATATATACTCTTTTATACACACACACACACACACACACACACACTAATAAAACCAAACACAGTAAACCTCTGCTCTTGAATGAAACAAATTTGAACTCTTAACAATGTAGCAATTCAACTACCTCTCCATCCCATCTATGCATCAAAATAGCAGTTTTTAAGCTCTTCTTAAGACTGAAAGACCCAAAAGTTAATATATTTATATTACTTAAACCAAAACATTTCAAAAACTTCCACATGAAGATTTTAAATCAAGGGGCATGCACAAGTCCATATTCAAATGAAGGCAAAGCAATTAAAATCTGAGGACTTTTTTCAGAAGTTAAAACTACATGTGTTCTTACCATATGCCTCCAGAAAAAAAAAATAGCAAGTTTCTACAGATGGAGGAAAACATTTTCTTAAATGCATGAAATAGTTATTATTGAGATAACTACAATTCAGATAAAGTGAAAAAACAACTCTGCAAAAGATTTCAAAACAAATTCTCTAGGGGTAGAAACAAATGCCCTTAATTTAAATACATAGCAATAGCTTTAAAAAAATTCTTGTAACACACAACTATTAAGGGAAAACTCCTTAAAATTGTCTGCTAAAGTTTTGGCTTAATACATAATCTATTCATTACCAATTATCTCATTAATTGTATTAACAGTGCAATTAGAGTAGGTAAATTTTGAGGCATAGTGAACAAAGTCAAGTGTATTTTAAAAGCTTTTAACACTGAGATTAAAGATTTTCTCTAATTGACCTCCTTTCCAAATTTCTATGAGCATATTTCTTCTAGCATTCTTATGCTAAAACCACAAAAATTCCAAACAACTCATTTTTTAACTGGCAAAGTATTTGCTTCTGAGATAGGCTGCCTCCACTGAAACAGAGGACTTGAACATGCACACAATAATAATGATACCACTTCCATCCAAAGCTACAGACAACTTACCTCAAATTCCAAACACCTGAAACAAATTCCAGTTGTATTTGGAAGTGAGTTTTGTGCATGTGCGCATGTGTGAAGTTCAACAGCCAATAAATTCCGGTCTGCAGTGACAGTAGTAGGAAACCTGGTTCAAGGATTGCAGAACACTCTGAGAGGTTTATAGTCTCTAGTCAACACCCAGGTAGCCTGAAAAAAACACCTTGCTGGGGTGTGAACTTTGGGGCTCCTGAAGCAGGGCAATAATGGAGGTTAACCAGGAGGAGACCTGGAGAGCCTATTCTCTTGGCTCCAGCCAAGGGCCGTCCACGCCTCCTGTTTATAGCAAGATGACTTGCTGTCGGAGGTCACCCCCATCCGCGCTCCTGTCTTTCAATGGACTCTGACACACTGCATTTACCCTAATGTGCTTTTAATGAAGCTCCATCTCTTGACTGACTCCTCGCTCTGTCAACTCCTGTCACCTTATACATTGTTGGAACTCTTCAAAGAGGAAGCACCTATGTATGCTCAGTTTTCAGAAGCAGATTTGACTTTAAATTTCTTGTAAAGCAATTCTTTCTGCAGAAGAGTTACCTCACGGCAAACTGATCTCTATAAGGACGATAGTCATTTGAAGTTTTCTACCATTATCTTACACTTTTGTTTGGCTTTAGCTTCCTGTAAGTATGGGATTTCACTTTCATTATTACTTCTCCCTAGTAAATACAAATTCTCTTTCCCATTTCAGCTTAAGTGCATGCCAACAAAACAGGAGGATAATTTCTATTTAATACCTTGTCAATGTATTTTCCTTGGAGGTGGAAGAAGGCTGACACAATTAGAAATGTTCACAAAGATGTTACACCCTTTTACATAAGGCCATTTTACATGTACAAAAGAGAAAGCATGTAGATGCCTGAATAAAACAAAATGAATCAAGGATGCCCAATAAGTCTCTATTATCTGGTGTTAATGTTCTCCTTTTTTCCTAATAGTTTATAAGAAAATGCCATATTCACCATTCATCCCTTTAACAATGTGTCTTCCAGAACTCAGAGGTTAAATTCATTTCACAAGTAATTCTTCACAAATTTCAACCTAGCTTTTACAGGCATTCAGGGAATTACTGGCCCCGATGTGTTTATGTAATTCTGAGATGATTTCTTTTTCTTTCATTTTTTCCTGATCATTATAGCTTGGCACTAAGTGATACAGTGCCATACAGACATTCTGAATAATTTGTGGCATAAATAGTTTTTAAAGTGAGTCTCACTTTCAAAGGAGGAACCTATTCAACTCTGAGCAGCAGGACCAAAGTGCTTCAGGGACTGAAGACGGCGCTGTCTGCCCACTAGTATTACTGCTGCTGCTATTGCAACTGAGTAACTAAGGAAGCCTATTACACCTGAAGTACAAGGTTAGCCTGGGTCAAGATGCCACTGCATCATCTAAACGGTGGACAACTGACTATTCAAGTTCATTAAAGTGTGTTGATTATGCTGGAGTGATTTTGGACAGGTGAGAGCTTTTCTTCCTAGTATAATTAGGATCACTATAAAACAATATCTTCATAAGGAGTTAATACTTGCAATGAAGTCTCCTTCCAGAGTTAGTGCTTCTTAAGTATTGTGGTATAGATTATAAAATTTTTTTTGTCAGTCATGGGGCTTGAACTCTGGGCCTGGGTACTGTTCCTGAGCTCTTCAGCTCGAAGCTAGTGCTCTAGCACTTGAGCCACAGAGCCACCTCAGGTTTTCTGTTGGTTAATTGGACATAAGAGTTCTCCTGGAGTTTCCTGCCCTAGCTGGATTTGAACAGTGATCCTCAAATCTTAGCCTCCTGAGTAGCTAGGATTACAGGCATGAGCCACTGGCGCCTGGCTTAAGATTTGATTTTTTAAGCTCAACAGAATATGTTTTTGAAGTGGTTAGTTTCTTAAGAGATTTTAAGTCACGTAACATTATCTAAATGTTTCTGAGTCAAGAAGCATTCAATAGAGCAAATTAGATGAGTATCCAAGCTACTCAAAAAACAGAAGTGGAGCTGTGGCTCAAAGTAGAGTACTAGCCTTGAGGAAAAGAGCTCAGGTATGGTACTCAGGCCCTGAGTTCAAGCCCTACAACCAACAGGAAAAAAAAAGGATTAGATGGGTACAATAGAGACCCAATTGTCTATGCCTAAAACTCTAAAGAGGATACAATAAGTTTTTCCTACATTAAGTGGCTAGATGGATTGTCATTTCTTTTTTACTTTTCATGGAAGAAGTAGAAAGTAGGGACAACAAAGAAAGTCTAGTGAAAACTTCATAATATCAACATATAAAGTCCTTTGCATTTTCCATTTTTAAGGGTATATATAACTACAATATTTCTGAGGTGAAATATAATCTCAGTTTGCACCAGACCATCAAGGCAACTCTTAAAACATAAAATTAAATGTATGTCTTCATTTTGTACTTTTATAACTAAGTAGGAACATTACAGAGATGATTTTAATATGCTTTATGAAGAGAAAATGTAGACATCCTTCTGTTACTAGTATACTACCAACAGCTAGTTATATAGTCTGAAACATTCCTTCTAAATATCAATTTTCTTATCTGTGAAATGAAGTTTCCATCTCAGAGTGTCAATGGTATAGAATTGATTTTCCAACATAAACAGCATATTTTAAGGATTCCATCTACCAAATATATTTCAGAGTTTACCATAACAGTTTTCACCACAGTTTCATGTTCAGCATAAAACTGTCCATCGGTGCTGTTACTAATTATGTCACCCTATGTGCACAAGTGAGTTGTTAATATAGCTAGAATCAAAGGGTCTAAATACTGTTAAAAGCCAGTAAGGTTTTATTATGGGTAAATGCTTGGGTTCTCTTACATTTTAAAATACTAGAAAGGGCACCCTAACCTCCAGAATCTCTATACAGTCTTTCTGATTCCATCTGTCAATGATTTAAGTGCAATCAATGAGAGTGAGGGCTTGCCCCACATTCTGTGAAGCTATTAGAAACTGCTGAAAGCTGATACATTAAATGGCAGCGACTTGTACATTCTGTCAGGGGCACCCTGGCATTCGTTGAGTGCATGATTATCCTTCAAAGTAATATACAAAGTATGATTAAGTTTGTTCAATCATGGTACCTATTAGCTTTGAGAAAAGTTTTGATACATTTAAAAAAATCAATCAAATGAATCATTTGCTGCAGAAAATGATTCATGGGATGCAAGGTAAACACTTGATTACTCATTCTGCACAACACTTAGCAGAGAGTAGGTGCTTACTGACGCCTTGCCCTTCATACCTGCCCCCGCCCCCCGCCTCCACAGCATCCTGTTTTGTAAATTGTCTAGTAATATATAAAACACTCTTCATCTGTAAACTTGTGAAATACCTGCAAGGCTCTTTTGTAACTACTCTTGCTTGGTTAATATGTTTGTTATTGGCTGATGAACTGTAAGGTAGTTTTCTGGACAATTCCAAGGGAAGATATTTGATGTTAAATGATAAAGCAGAGCCAACCTTGGAGAACAAACACAAAAACTAAAGTACATAACCATGCACAATCAAAGTGAAGGAGAAAACCCAGACTCTACCACCTTAGCAAGATTACTAAGTACCTTAGCCAGGTTATTAGTATGATATTTACAAGAGAATATAAAATCTAAAACGTAACAGCCTATTTCATGTAATATTTACCAAATTATGTTCATGCCACTCTAGAAAATGCCATATAATATCTATGTGATAATTATAATTGTTATAGTCAGCAGGAGAGTGGGTAATTTGAAAGAGTAATGAAGGTCAAATGAATAGAGGTAAAGCTATTGGTTCCATTCAAAGTCATACTTCCTCTTTCAATTCACCTCATGTATTCAATGCTATCTATGTACTGTAGATTACCAAACTTCTATCATACCAAACTTCTGTCACAAGTGGAGATATCCCCTCTACCTAATTTATATTTCTTTATAAACATCTTGTAGGTATATCAAACCTGAACATGTCCAGCATTCCATCTTTACTCCATTTCCAACAATTCTATCTATACTGTACAATATTTTCACATAAAGGAGCAAAGACTCAAAGCCACCACGTCTTCCCATTCCTCAAATCTGTGTCTAAATTTATGATCAAATACAATTGGTGTAGCCTTCAAAGTAGGTCTCAGATCTGCTCATTTCTCACATCTTCCAGCCTTCTCTCTTCTGTCAAAACCATTGTCATCAGTACTCCCCACAATGGCCTTCTTGTTTTATCTGTGCCTTCTTAGATTTTGTATTTGTCTCCTTGTCATCCACCTGTATTAACTCTAGCTAGTTACATTAATTGTGATTGTGTATGTGAACGGTCAAGCATGATGAATAAGATAGGTAGCAATTATTGTAATCTAGGTGGTAAAGCAGAACCAAAAGACTGATTCTAATTGGTTCTCATAAGAAGACAGGCCCTTACTATCTGTGGGAATGACCAAGACACAGCTGGAGAGCCAATAGAGCAATGTTTTCAGTCTTCCAGTTGGTATTTTTGTGTGTGTGTGTTTTGCATGGCAAAGGACATAGCTAGCAAGATAAATAGAAAGCCTATGGATTAGAAGAAGATCTTCACTAGCCATACAACGGACAAGGGTCTCATATCTAAAATATACTTGGAACTCAAAAAATCAAATCTTCTAACAAAAAATCATCAAAGAAACAACCACCCGATAAATAAATGAGCTAAAGACTTCTCTGAAGAGGAAATAAGAATGGCCAATAGACATATGAAGAAATGCTCAACCCCTCTAAGCCATGCAAGAAATGCAAATCAAAACAACACTGAGATTCCACCTCACCCCAGTTGGAATGGCTAAAATCAAGAACTCTAAGAGCAACAGATGCTGGAGGGGATGTGGCCAGAAGGAAACCCTACTGTATTGTTGGTGGGAGTGTAAACTTGTTCAACCACTTTGGAAAGCAGTATGGAGTTTCCTCAAAAGACTCCACATAGAGCTCCCCTATGACCCAGCAATCCCACTTTTGGGATTTACCCAAGCAATCACAAACAAGGCCATACTAAGGCAACCAGCACAACTATGTTTATCGCAGCATTATTTACCATAGTTGATAAGTGTGTGTTTTTTGTTTGTTTGTTGTTGTCAGTCATGGGGCTTGAAGTGTAGGCCTGGGCTCTATCTCTCAGCTCAAGGTGAGTGAGCCTAGGTACTCTCCCTGAACTCTTTAGCTCAAGGTGAGCACTCTACCACTTGAGCCACAGCGCCACTTCTGGTTTTCTGCTGGGTAATTGGAGATAAGAGTCTCACAGGCTTTCCTGCCTGGGCTGGATTTGAACTGAAATCCTCAGATCTCAGCCTTCTGAGTAGCTAGGATTATAGGCGTGAGCCATTGGTGCCCGGCCAGTTGCTAGTTGTAGACTAAGCAACAAAGACATTGTCAACATCTCCAGAAACAATAAAAATTCAAGATGGAATGGTAAGTTAACAGGGAATTTGATCAAAATGCCTTCCAGAGGGTACAACACACAGGTGTCCTAGATTTATTATAAAAGGAACGAAACATTGATATCTAGTAGTAGCCAATATGGTATCTCCTAGCCAGAGCTAGGAGAATTGGTTTATATTCTGAACAATGACTGCAAAGATACCATTAAGATGGTAGAAATAGTATTTATACTTGTATTTGACAAACTAATGATGGTTTTTATATGACAATATGGCCTGTTGCAGCAGATTCTATTCTTTTTTAAAAAAAAAAAAAAGATGCTCTTCTCTTCACTTTCTGAATAGCTCATGGTGAGGCTGGACAGCCATAGCAGCCTAATGGATGCTATTAAGTTCCAGGTTAGCCAATCCATAAGTAACTCAGGACCAGGTTTATAAAGGCACCCCTATAAATCAGACAGAAAGATGGAAAACCTTGTGAAGTTGATGTTTGTGGCTGGCCATCTACATTCCAGGATACATCATTTCTATCTGACAACCCAAACATTCTGGACCTTGACACCTTGCTGCTGAGTATAAAGTGATACACTCCACAGTGGGAATGTTAGCCTGAAGATTAACATGGCCTCCCTAGATAGGGCATTCACTGAAGATCTCCTTGCCTCCATGTGAGAGACATGGGGAGTCTCAAGCATCATGGGAAATCCCCAGGTGGGAGCTTCCTTTCTTTGCCAGATGCTCTAACCAGAAGGATTATTACTATCGAGACCCCAGGCTCTAAATTGATCAAGAGTTACAGGCCCCAAGAATGCTAACATTTCTTGACATGCAGCTCTTTCTCATCAAGAGAACTGAATCACTTTACTTCATTAAGTATTCATAAAATAATTAATACAAAGTTATGATACACTGAACCGACCCAAGGACCCTGCTGGGAAAATCTGTTAGCTGCTTTCTCCCATTACATACTCTACTCAAACCACATTAACTGAAATCAGGTATCCTCTTTCTCGCTAGGCAGGGTGGTAAGGTGGTACTTACATCTCAAAGAGAGGTGAAAGTTTAAGTCCTTTCCTCTCTAGCATAACTGGATTGGTACATAAGATGCATAATTGGATGGGTCCCCTTGTGGGGAAGGAAGAACTCAGGTCCGTGCCTAATCATTATTTCTTCTTAATGACACTAAGATTGGGGTGAAGGGAGAAAAAGTGACCAAAGGGTATACAAGGACAGAACAGCTCTGCACTAGTAAACAAGGTCTAGTCACTTTAAAAACTTCCAGTTTTGATTGGCCACTGGCCCAAGGTGTATTCACATGCACGAATATTTTTAATCCATGTAACAGTCTGTATTTGGCAGTCAGATCATCATTACTGACACCATCTATTTCAGTTCAGGAAATCTCTTTACCCAGTAGTCATCACTATTTTCTGGCCATGGATATAGTATTCACTCCAATTGGTTAACTTAGACTTGGTTTTTCCTAGCGGCCATGTTTAAAGGAGTATGATTTAATTGAGGGCAGCTGCTGCCCCTTTAAACAGCCTATCTATCTCTGTTCTAACATAGAAACAAAGGGAAATTTGCAAGGCAAGTGGATGGCAGTAAGAATTTGTCTAGATTTCTTTGCATCATTTCTCATTTTCCCATAAGTCATGTTCATCATGAGTATAAAGCCATTCCATGACAGCGAGCACTCAAATACTAGTTACCTATGTTTTCCCAGCAGAGTTTTTGCTACAAGAAAATATTCCTATAAGAACTGAAGCTTCCTATAGCATCCCAGACCCACTAAAAGAAATTCCTAAGACTTTTTATTCTTGGATCCTAATAAATGTCAGGTTGACATGATATACTGTAAGATGTACTAACCTGTTAAATGGACTAACTTTTGCCAGGATGCTAGGTGAATACTTTCTTAACAAGAATTATATACCCAACCATTATTCTCTGGGAACCCATGAAAGATAGAGCCACTTACACAGTTTTTACTTCAAGTGGCTATAGATTTCCTTCTTTTCTCCTCAGGGTATGAAATATGAATCTGTTACTGTTGTTTGGAGGGAGTCAGACTTCTTCTAGGCTATGACGGATCCTTGGATTCTGCTTCATTATGTACATGCCATTATGATCTAAAGCTGTCTGCCGTACTGTTGAGGATAGCTGGAGCACCTTAAAGGTAGCTCACTTTGAGCATATTTCTAGGGAGTTACTATCTACCCATCCATCTGTTAGAGTAGCTAACAGATTTTCCCAGCAGAGTCTTTTGGGTTAGTTCAGTGTATCTAACCATCTAACCCAATATAATGAGGAGAAACTTATTCCCCAATTTTCCAGATAATTGGGTCAACATGTTCACTAATGATGCCCACAGAGTTCTTGCAAATTCCATTATTTGACCCATGAGGCTCCCATCCTTTTCCAAAAATGTTTTATCTTTTTTAGCATCCTAACTTCATCACTAAATCTGCCAACAACTCTGAAGAGACTGAGGTTTTACCCTACTGACAAGCTGACAAGTCAGCCTGCCACAATTACGCGGATGCTGGCAGAATGCACCAAATTTCCAAGCCAGAGATTTATTGTTCATACAATGAAAATCAGCATTTTTTTGTGACAGATTCCCAAGTTCCAATTTCCCCAGGCTGATATGATATCTATACATACAACAATTTGAACTTTAGAGTACAACAACCTTGAGCTTAGGAAATCAAATGTTTACTAACAGGTGATGTCCTTAGTGGCAAAAGAAGACATTATCTTTATTATACAGAACAGTAAACACACCTGCCATTTGCTGCGGTGGGAAGCAGTATCACTTTCTTCAGGATTTCTCACAAACATCCTTGAAAAGTTTCACAGTATTCCAGCCTAAAATAAGGGGGTGCTTTCCCTTTATACTTAGAAAACAGTCCCAACTCTCAAATCACACAAGAAATGTTCCACTTTGCATTCTTTGAATATTTCAATTTACTTCCCACTTCAGGAACTTCATACTTCAGGACATATGGGAAAGAGAGAGAAGAGTGACCATCTAGCCCCAGACTTAGTTAAGATAAGGGAGACCATGGGAGGAGGGAGTAAGGGTAAGTTTGTTGCAGAAAAATAGAGCTGTGGAACTTTCCATTACATCCTTTCATACTGTGGCGCTTAGTTAAAATGCCACTTTTCTTTTTAAAACTTTCTTATTTTATTGTAAAGATGCTGTACAGAAGGGTTACAGTTACATGAGTAAGGCAATGAGTAGTACATTACTTGTCAATCACTGTTACTCCTTCCCTTGTTGTCCCACTATCCCTTCTCTCCCCCACCTCCCCCACTCCCTCTCACCCCCACCTGAAGTTGTAAAGTTCGTTTCCAATATACTGTCCTGTGGGTATCCTTGTTAATGAAGTCATTCTGTGTCCTTGTTTCAGCATTTTGTTATTCCCCTTCCCCTCCCCAGATTAGACAGATGTGTGTTCAAGATCCAGGGTACTAAAATCAAGTACAGTGACGACAGGGGATATCCGTCACTATATTCACACAGTCTCATTCATCATAAGTGCTCAAAAATAATTATTGTGCAATCTGACATTCATTTTTTCCTGGAAAATAAAAAGAATTAAGAACATCTGACTCATGGCTCAGCAAACAGCAGGTATGCAATGCCATCTTCCTTCTTCACCCTCCTTCTCTATGCATAGTCTCACTTGCTGCTCTCAGACACAGGATTTACAGTCTGCCTGATGAGAAAGGAGGAAGTCAGCACTCAATATGGTATTATGACTTGCCTTAAATAATATAGCATGAAATCTTCCGATTCTTTGCTCAGCAAGCCGTACTGCTAGAATTATCCTATCTGATAATAACATGAGACACAGAGTCTGCACTTGAAAGTACTGTCCAAATGAAATCATGTTTGTTTATATATTAGTATTGAAGAATGTTTCCTTCCTTTCCTCATTTTTGTGCCAATTCCATAAAATAAACACTTTCTTGTGAGTATCAGATATTAAATCTTTCCTTTACAATAAGTAAGAGAGAGAAGGGTCCCTAGGAAGGTTAACTCTTGCAAGCTGCCTTTTCTAGATATGATCTGCTTTCAAGACACAATGCCATTCTTCCACCATCTACTGGCCCTGGAGACCCAGTTACATTTCGAGAATTCAATATGGATAAAGTTTGTCATCTGTAACTTTCGTGATTTATTTCATAATTCACTAAAAATTATTAAGGAAATGGGCACCCTTTATTCCTCATATATCAACAGCTTTATAGAGTATGCTCATATTTTACCTGTTAGAATATATGTCATTATATAAGTATTTTCAAGGTTTAATGACCACATCATCTTCATAGGCATCATAATATTTACTAGCCTGGGGGTGTGAAATGGACACATTTTATTACTTACAGAAGTAACTCCAACTGAATAAAAAATGATGAGGTGATTCTTGACTTTAATATTGATTGTGTGTATGGACTCCTCTAACTCACATGTTTAAGCCCCAATCAACGCAGCCATCTACAAGCCAGCAAGAAACTCCTTACCAGACCTGCACTATGCTGGCAACTTGATCTCAGGCTTCCCAGTCTCTAGGCCTGTGATTGGGTTTTAATGTTTAAGTTACCCTACCACGATTTGTGATGGCAGCCTAAGTTGCCAAGCACAATGTACAAATATATAGAGTAACACTACTGAGAATTTATTTCTGATAAAAAGATCATGAAATGAAGTAAATAACATAAAAAGGGTTTTAATATTTAAACAAACTTTATTTTCCAACAAAAATAATGATTTGAGGCTTTTCAGAGATTTCCTGAGAGGACCACTGAGCAACTGCTCAGAATAATTCCAAACATATAGGATAAGGGATGCTAAGCTTAGGACTGCATCTCTTCCAGGGGAGATAGTGTCCCTTATCCAAACTGCTTGGAACCAGAAGTGCTCCAGAGTAGAGATGGTTTGGGAATCCTGGATTATTTACATATACATAATGAAATATCTTGGAAATGAGATCCAAGTATAAATATGGAGTTCATTTATGTTTTATAAATACCTTATGTATACAGTCTAAAGATAACTTTTTAAAATATTTTAACATTTTTTTCAAAAAAACAAATTCTTGAATCTTTATTAGGACATCTGTGGACCTGAAAGACAGACTCAGTACTCCACTATCTGAAAGCTTGTGGTCATCTTAATGAGAAGTTGATTGACTCTGGGAAAAATTTAAGCTCTACAGAAGGGCCTTCTTTGAAGATTTCCGCAAAGCTTCATGTTCAAATGCACACACACACACACACACACACACACACACAGAGAGAGAGAGAGAGATAAACATTGACTTATAGATATATATGCAGATAGATACCAATAGAGATACAAATACACACACATTCAAATACATAGATTCAAAACATAGACCTACACATATAGATACACACATACTTGCACAGATATACATGCAGATACATACATATACACACTATGTATCCGTATTTTCTCAATAAGTTTGAGTCATGTTTTTTTTTCACAGAAGCTGAATACTTTTATAAACAGAAATGTTTTCCATATTTCAATGCTTTTCCTGGCACAATTTTTAGTAAACTGAAGACTCTATTCCCTATAAACTATCCTTGTTCCAAAAGCCCTAACAGAATTATATGTTAAATTTTTATGGAATGTTAAAATAAAACATTTGACAGAAAAGAAAGGCTGATAAGGCAGTAGAAATGCCTACACATTTGGAATTGGAGCATAAACAATTCTGTACTATTTATGAAGTCAACTTATTATATTAAATTTGTATCAGGAGAAAATTGTAATAAAATAATGGTACCCCAATTATGATGATGAATGAATGAAGAAGACAACATAAACCGTATAGCACTAATACTCATCAACTAAAGTCATTTTCTTCCTCTAACTGCTATGACTAGTATTCTTCCTATGACTTTTGAAAGTTGGCATTGATCACTACATTAGCTTCCAATAGAGATAATACTTCTATTAATAATAATACTTCTATTATTATTACTGATGGAAAGTTTGTTCCTGGTAACTGAAAATCACAACCTTACTGTTCTAGCACTCATAGTTACATCCAAGAATTTGACTGACATTTTGTCATAGAAGCTATAGGATTTCTAAAGGATACACAGTTTGATTGTTTCTTAGCTGAAACACTTAGGACAGAACATTTTCCAATTTGGAGATATTGTACATTTTGGAATAGTTGCATAATATGACATATTAAAAAAGGAAATTCACCATTATGCTTCATATACACCTAACAAAAATATGCCGCAGGTAATTTAATACAATATATCTAATAACTTTGTGTATGAGACAAATGCTTATGGTGAGTCATGTTCTACTTATGTGGTCACATGCGTGTTCAAAAAGTGTTAGCTGTACACTGGTGGCTCCCACCTGTAATCTTAGCTATTCACAAAGCTAAACCATGAAAAGCATGGTACAATTCTATCTAGGCAGAATAGTTCAAAGTTTTTATCTCTCATGTGTCAGAAAAACAAAGCTGGGCTAGAGATGATTCAATTGGTGATTCAAGCAACAGGGAAAGCTGAAGAAGAATGTGAAGGAGAGTTCAAGCCCTGTGACCAGTACAAAAACTGATGTGGGGGAATTTGAAGCATTTTGTACCTTTTATTTTTACCTTAGGGACATTGAACCTGTATAACCTAGCTCATGAATATATATGCTGCTATCAAGTCCACAATTTACTTAAAATGCTGTATTCTTGTGCATGATTGTGCTTAGATTAGCTATAGTTTAGATGCTTCAGCATTCATTCTATCAAAAGTGGAAGGATGTTTTCTCATCTGGAAAGCCACTTCCCTCTAGAGTTACCCAGCAGTACTTCCCACATTTGAACATACAAAATATAAAACGCAGTGAGTTCTGTCCATATTACCCTTAAAATGATGGATTTGGTGAACTCTTTAAAGAAACTTGGAAGTGGCACTGGGGCTAAAGTGGTAAAGAGCCTTCAGCTGAAGAGCTGAGGGACAGTGCTTTGGCCCAGAGTTCAAGTCCCACGACGGACCAAAAATAAAATAAAATAAAATAAAAAGTTGCATTGGGGCTGGGAATGTGGCCTAGTGGTAGAGTGCTTACCTAGCATGCATGAAGCCCTGGGTTTGATTTCTCAGTACCACATATACAGAAAAAGGCAGAAGTGGTGCTGTGGCTCAAGTGGTAGAGCGCTAGCCTTGAGCAAAAGAAGCTCAGGGACAGTGCCCAGGCCCTGAGTTCAAGCCCCAAGACTGGCAAAAAAAAAAAAGAAAAGAAAAGAAACGAAACTTAAGCCTGCTCATGAGCTACAGAAGATTCTAATTGCCTGCTACTGGCAAATAGATGCAATAGTCCTATCTAGAATTTTGCCATTTGTCTCTGTTGAAACTCAAAAAAGGTGAAATTCACCAAATCTAAAAGAACACATTGGGCTAGAATGCCTTTGAACCTACAGGAAAAACTATGGAGATACTTTTTTGGAATGTTTGCTTGCTGATAAATGTTTAACTACTTTTTTTCTCTGTGGGGCAAAATTTTGTTTAAGACATCTTTTGTTCATATGCTGGATAAAATTTGAGCATGGAAAATCTTCACTCATCTAATCTTTTTGTAACCCAATTAACAAACTGTTGTTGCTTAACACACATACAGTCACATATACATGCATATACACATATTCTCATACACACAGGTACATTTTGACACACACATACACACAGATACCTGCATATGATGCCCACACATGCACACACCTCGCCACAGAAGTATAGACATAGTATATGTCAATGCTGTTTGCTGACAAGATGTTAAAGATGAAATATGGACTAACAGATAATTGGGAAAGTCATGCTTCAACTCCACAAAGAGGAATGATGGGAAACTATAATGTATTACCCAGAAAATTCTCTCCATTACAGATAAAACTGACTTTTTTTTTTAGTAAAACTTATAGTCATGATTTTTTTGGGGGGGGTCTGGTCATGGGGCCTGAACTCTGGGCCTGGGCACTGTCCCTCAGCTCTTCAGCTCAAGGCTAGCACTCTACCACTTGAGCCACAGCGCCACTTCCGGCCTTTTTCTTTTTGCTGAAGAGTGGAACCCAGGGCCTCAGGCATACAAGGCAAGCACTCTACCACTGAGCCACCTTCCCAGCCCGAGTCATGATTTTTTTTGAATGCACATAAAATTTATTCCACATAATAAATTACAATCTAAACTGAGATTCCACTGTAATGTACGTTTGTTTATATTTATACTAATCTATGAATTCACTGTCCTTTAGACTTGTAGAAACTGGCCCAAACTCTCATTACTGCAGAGACCACATAATAATCAACTTTCCACAACTGTCCGCCATGGTATTTTGAGCTAAAATGTGTAGAGCTTCACTGGAAATATTAAATGTGTTGATTTAGCTATGGGTGACTGACTTCCAACTTCCAAACTCTCTTGTGAGACTCGGCCTTTATGAAACTTGGCTTTGCCTTTCCGTCCTTTCTGTCTTCCTTTCAGTGCAGCTGCAGCTTTGGCTCCATTGTCACCACACTTAAGCTGGTTAGGTATGTGAGCAATAGATATTCAATTGCTTTTGTCTCTATGTATTTGTAATTTGTGTGTTTTGATGAAGAGTGTTAAAGGAAACCTGGGTAAATATATTTCCACTGATCTATGAGAAATACTGTACACATTTTTCTATTCCCAATTCCTTTTTAAGGATTTCCTACTGAGATAGATTTGCGGGGGAGGGCTGATGGAAGGAGTGACATTGACCAACATGAATATTTTTGTGTGTGTGTCCTGTCCCTACACTCTGGGGCTGGGCGCTGTCAGCTCTTCAGCTCAAGGCCACCGCTCTACCACTTGAGCCTCAGCGCCACTTCTGGCTTTTTCTGCTTATGTGGTGCTGAGGAATCCAACCCAGGGCCTCATGCATGCAAGGCAAGCACTCTACCACTGAGCCATCTTCCCAGACTCCAAGATGGGTTTTATTCACAAATTTTCATGGTAAATTGAGACTCTTTTGTACAACTACTTAAAGATAATAAAAAGTTATTTCTCAAATAATCAGATCACTTTTATATGTACATATGACATTTCTAACATTCTGATACTTAATGTTTCTTTCACTTAATAGTGCTAAACTATTATATCTTTATAATGCAAATGTATTATATTTTGTATTCTAATTAATGTTACATTATTATAATAATATTGTTAGATTATGATATCATTAACAATACAAATTTATTTTATCATTATAATACAAAATTATCATTATAATACATTATTAATACAATGTTAACATATTAATGTCTTACATTTTAAGACAGTTTTCATTTTGAGTTTCATTATTTATTTATCTTTTTACATTTAAAAATATCCACCATTGTAAAAAATTTCACAACAAATTCCTTTTGAACATGAATACAGTGATCATACCCAGGGCAACCACAGAACCATGAGGTTAACTGTGGTTTATCTATTTTCAGCTAAATTCCATCACATTGTATACTCAAGATAGTGCATAAGATCCATAAACTATTTTTTTTGGGGGGTCTGGTCATGGGGCCTGAACTCTGGGCCTGGGCGCTGTCCCTCAGCTCAAGGCTAGCACTCTACCACTTGAGCCACAGTGCCACTTCAGGCTTTTTTTCTTTTTGCTTATGTGGTGCTGAGGAATCGAACCCAGGGCCTCATGCATGCAAGGCAAGCGCTCTACCACTGAGCCACCTTCCCAGCCCTAGATCCATAAACTATTAAAACTATTGACCTACTTACAAAGCATTTTGACATCTAAAACAAAGACACAAATGTATATTTAAATGAATTTAGTTGCCCTCAAAAAGATTATTTTAAGCTGTATGATTTCTGAGATAAAATGGCTTAAGATCTATGATTCAAGAAGGAATAGAAAAGACATAGTGAAGCTTCAGCAAATTTTATTTTTCTTCCTGTCCTTCCCTCTTTAACACAGCATTAAGTCTTGACATTTCTAGTTTTCTTTCCTTTTTTTGGTCTGGTCGTGGGGCTTTAGCTCTGAGCCTGGGCGCTGTCCCTGAGCTCTTCAGCTCAAGGCAAGAGCTCTACCACTTGAGCTATAGAGCCACTTCCGCCATTTCTTCTAAATTTTAAGAAACAATCTAGACAGGTGAAGATGCAGGAAGAAGGCCAGACAAACAAGTTCGGTACTCTGCTGTTTGCTGGTGGATGCTGACAGATGGTAAGAGGTGGTAAGAGCTCCATGGACCTTTCCTACTTTAGTGCACATTTAAACTTCCTATAATTAAATGTGTAGGACAAAATATTTCTCTTGGTCATATAGTTCTGGAACATGTTAAAGAAAAATGAACTTTACAACTTTGGTGCGGGGGAGGGGGGAAGTAGTGGGGAGGACTGGGTGGGGGGGCGGGGGGAGGATGGGAAGGGATGTGAAGGGTAAACAAAGGAGGAGGCTACAATGCTTGATAAGAAATGTACTCATTATCTTGCCCATGTAATTGTAACCCCTCTGTACAGTATTTTCACAATAAAAAATAAAATTAAAAAAAAAAAAAGAGTTTGAACCAGTGGGGCTGGGAAGGTGGCTCAGTGGTAGAGCATTTGCCTTGAATGCATGAGGCCCTGGGTTCGATTCCTCCAGCACCACATAAGCAAAAAGAAAAAAAGACAGAAGTGGTGCTGTGGCTCAAGTGGTAGAGCACTAGCCTTGAGCTGAAGAGCTGAGGGACAGCACCCAGGCCCAGAGTTCAGGCCCCATGACCGGACCCAAAAAAAATTTTTTTTGAACCAGACATTACACCTATAATCAAACATCTGGAAACTTGGGAAAAATTAATGAAATGGTGAATTTTTAAGGAATTTTTAAGGACATTTTTAAGGAAAAATAAGCAGCTTTTCAAAAAGGAAAATAAAGGAGGAGAGAAACATTAGGAGTCCCTTTGCCTTAGGTTAATTCAGCTATGGGAGTTCTGAAAGATGACGATGACCGGAATCTAAGATGGCTGGGATAACTAACCCAGCTGGGCTACAAGCCTGAATAAGGTCCCAGAATAATAGATGATAAATGCTAAATATACACAGATTGAAACTGAAATGGAGGGCTAGAAATGTAGCTCTGTGGTAGAGCACTGACAAGAGCATGCACGAAACCTAAGATAAATCCCTACTACCATATAACAAAATTTAAATAAACAGATAAGAGATTTCATGGAAATGGGCTGCAAAAATAGAAAATGACTAATAATTATATGCCAAGCTTACAAACGAACTAAGAGACATTTGTATTGCATCCAGAGTAGAGAGACCTCAGAGAGTGTCTGAGACCCTCAAAGTTTACCTCTTTTGGTAACATACTCACTCTTGTAACACTCAACAACAAGCCTCAAAAAAATCAACTGTACTTTGAAATGTTTTAATGGTTTTTTAAAACAAAATGTAACACTTCATGAAGAAAAACAATAAAGTTCAGATAGTCAGCAGCATATTTCTAGCATCCCATATAAGTTGCCAGTCATACAAAGAAAACATAATCAGAGGAAATATTAGTCATTAGAAATAGACTCAGAAATACTAGACATAATATAAGTTGGAGAAGTTGGTATTAAAACCATTATTTTAAGTATAATCCAGAATTTAAATGAAAACATGAAATTAATCAAAGTAAATGAAGTGTGTGAATAAAGGAAATTGAATTTCTCAAGCTAAAATATTTGAACATTTGATATAAAAAGAAATCACTGGATTGAAACTACAATCTATTTGACACTGAAGTAGAGAAGATTTAGCAAATTAGAAGATAGCAAGCTGAGGCCCAGAAGAAAATTAAGACCATGAATGATAAAAAATACACACACACACACACACACACACACACACACACAGCTGGGCACCAGTGGCTCATGCCTGTAATCCTATCTACTCATGAAGCTGAGATTTGAGGATCACAGTTTTTAACCCAGCCCAGGTAGAAAAGTCCCCATGAGACTCTGATCTCCAGTTAACCACTCAAAAACCAGAAGTGCACTGTGGCTCAATGTGGTAGAGAACTAACCTTAAGCAAAAGAGCTCAGGGACAGCATCCAAGCCCTGAGTTCAAGCCCCTCAGCTGACAAAAGTAAAAAAAAAAAAAATAGAGCCAAGGGACATCTCGGTCAGTAACAAGCAATCTATCACACACGGAGTTTAGAAATAGTAAGAGCAAGTGATGGAAACAAAAGTATTTGCTTAAAATTAGATTGGTGAAAACAAAATTGTAAAATCACCTGCTCTTACACTTGTAATTACACTTACATTTTTTATCTGGTAAAAAAAAAACTTGCTGTCAGAGTATGTAAAGATTTCTTGACAATCAAAAATAAAATGAGCAACCCAATAATGAGGCAAATGAACTAAGCAGATACTTCACTGAAAAGGAGATAAAAAGATACATAGTGATTGTTATTTCATGAAACAACCTTTAACTATCTTTAAAAATCTTTAATTTTTGACAAGAAATTGAAAGATGGAAAAAACTCTAGGACATCAATACATAAAATATGAAAAGTAATACCAAATATGAGAAAGTTTCACATGTGGTCAAACATGATCAAACTATTTCAAAAAGAGTTTAGCATGTTTTTTAATTTTTAAGTAAGCACCAACCATATGATCCAACAATTCCACTGCTAACTATGTAAGAACAATAAAACCATAAATAAATTGTGGTATGGACATTTGATTGTATATATTACAAATTAATGAAAAAAACAAATTACTAGTACCCACAAAATATGGTAAAACTCCAAATTAATAGAGGCCAAACTAAAGGATAACTCACTTTGTGAAAGAATTTAGATGACATTCTAGAAAAATACCATTAATTTATAATTTAAGACAACAAATTTCTAGGACAAGAAACTGTAGTGACACACGAGAAACTTTTTGGAATGATGGAACTATTGTATAGCTTCATTTTTATGGTCATTATATGGATATGTACTTTTGTCAAAATGCATAAAACCCTTTATTTTATATGGGTGCATTTTGCTATGGGTAAATTACAATCACAAATTTGACTTCCAAATTCTCTGTTAGTATTAGTCTGTATTTTCCACTCCATTTCTCTTCATTTAACTAGTGACAGTGCTGGCCTAGCCCTGGTCCAAGACACCATAATACATCTTCTTTGTTATTTCAGAAGTCTTCTTGGCTTCTTACTGGTTCTACTCTATTTGTGGATCAAACCAAGGGCCTCATGCATGTTAGGCAAGTGCTCTCCAACTGAGCCATCCACATCTCCTTTTTCTATTCTTGAACTACCACTGTTCATCAAGTGCCAGTGGCTCACGCCTGTAATCCTAGCTACTCAGGAAGCTGAGATCTGAGGATTGCAGTTCAAAGCCAGTCTGGGAAGGAAAGTTCGTAAAACTCTTATATCCGATAAACTACCACGAAACCAGAAGTGGTGTTGTGGCTCAAGTGGTAGCGTGCTTGCCTTGAGCTGAAGAGCTGAGGGACAGCACTCAGGCCCAGAGTTCAAGGCCCACGACCGACTACAAAAAAAAAGAGAGACTCCTCATATCTACTGTTCTACAAATGTTTTATTCTTTACTAGGTTATAATATCAAAAATAGAGTTTTAGTGTGGTAAAACATAAAAGAAAATATCAGCGTGTATAACAAAGCATTTTTTGCATAAAGCTAACAATTTGTGTGTGTGTATGTGATACATGTGTGTATACTGGGTTATGTACAATATTTCTTCCTTTGGGTTGCAGCTAAAGAAAGTTGTCCAAATGCCTCTGCTTCAAATATTAGGTACATTATACATAAAAATACCCAATGGCTCCCTATTGCACTTAATATAACATCCTAACTCACATTATGGGCTCTCGGGTTACTAATACTTGTAATCCTTGATGACTAGCATCATCTAGCCTAATTTAATCTAACCTAAGCTAATCTAACCTATCCTAGCTCAGCTGTCCTTCTCACTGCTTAGCTCCTCTGTCCTATTTGCTATTCTCCAAACACATTAAATTCCTTTTCCTTTTATGATTTATTTAATATTCCTATTGGCGGGACATTCTGTCACAAAACGTTAAATTGTTGTGCTTCTGCTCAAATATCCTCATCACAACACTGCCTTCCATCACTATAAAACGCCACTCCAACTCCAGCACTCAAATTCAGAACATTGCATTCTATGTCTTTATAATACATAGGTACACACAAAATGATCTTTCTCTTCAGTAGTCGCATGAATACCTGCCCCCCCCTCCATCTCCTAAGGAATGGGATTTATCGTATAGAAGTATACTTTCATGTCTGAACTCTGCACGTAACATTGGCCCCTAAAACATGCATGGTATGTAGTGAAAACTCAATCTATTTTATTTGCATCCTTCTTGGTTCAATTGCATACTTGCTATCACCTTTCAGGCCTTGATTAACATGAACAGCAATCAACAGAGATGACAAATGGAATCAGAAACACTTCAAATGTGCTTTCATCAAATATTCTTGGTGTGATTGATATTTTGTGTCCTACATATTTTCTCTCTAAGTTATTTCACAAATTTTCAGATGATATTTTAAACAACTATGATTTTCAGAAATAGGCAGGCCTCGGGAGTTCATGCTTCTTTTACCAGAGCTCTTAAATTGGCATCCCACAAGTTGTATCTGGCAACAAAGCATGTTCTGTTTGACTGGAATGAGATTTTGAATTGGAAATCAACATTTATGAATTGTTAGAGCTCACATAAAAATCTGGATTTCTACCAGGTTCTCATAAGTCAAATGACAAAACAACTTTTGCCTATGACAGCAATGAAATGTAGTCCCTGGCAAGGGCTTGACCTTACGGTTTTTAATGGTCCCTGCCCCCTATATTGGTTTGTACTCCAAACACTTCTTATTTTCACATCATCAGCATGTATCTTGAAGCACTTCATTCCAGCTTGCACTGACTTAGAAGGTCTAGATCCCAGAAAAGATGAGCAATATTTTTAATTAGGACACAACTTTCTCGGAAACTTAGATATATTGAAATTGGAAGCCATGTTTCAGCAAAGGAAAGACATGATCTGATTCATGCTTTTAAAGTCCCACTTTGGGTACTATAACAAGTTGGGGAGAAAAAGGCTCCTTGATTATCAGTGGTTGCACTTGAGATGTTAGTAATTGATTAAGTTCTGAATCTATATTTTACAGTGAGACCCAACAGAATTTCTAATAGATTATATCAAGAGAAAGGCACTAGTTGGAGATAAAACCTATTGATATATAAAGCTCAGAAAATGGATGGGATCATGGAGAGGTTGTGCATCATTTAGAGACAGGAGAGACAGAAAAGGATTGAACAATGGAAATGGAGATCAGAAGGTTTAAACTTACACTGAAGCAAGACTGACACTAGGCAAACGTGTATCACTGACTGTTAAAAGATTCAAAAAATACTTCAAATATCACTACCACCTACCTCAAAGAGGAAAAACAAGGGCTGTGATTGATGGATGGACCTTATCTGGCAAAAGGTACACAGTTATTTATGACAGAGCCCAGATTTGAATAGGGGTACACTTAATGCTCTCACTCTTTAACCTATGCAATCTGCCCATTTTGGTAATATTCAAATAACACAATGTTAAAAACCAATTCTCTAGAATAAGAAATACTCACTGAATACCGAATGCATACAAAGATGTAAACAGTTTGGAAATTATAAATAACTCCAAAATTGGCAAGTCCCAGTGAGGAGAAATATTTGGGCTCTAGAAACAGTTTATATGTCCACTCTGCCACTAATGGTACACATGAGCTTGGACAACCTACTTAGTTACTCTGTGTCTCTATTTTATTGTCTGTGAAACTGGCCTAGCAAGTTACCTATGTATAAAGTTGAGGAAATTGAATAAGATTATCTCTGAAAATACTACCGGGACTTGACATAGAATAATGCATATTAAGGGTTAGTGAGCATAATTATTACTAAATATTGCCTTCCTTATCATTTTGCTTTTTTAATATATACTATTAAATATATCTACAGAATGAAAGAAGTAGTTATGGGAGGCAGGCCTAATTATCATTTTACAAGGTGATTTTTACATTACTCTTGCAATTTTACATTTGAAGTGAATAATTTATGAATTTTTAAATCTCAGAAGTTAGAAAAGGAAGGAGTGCAGTATATTCAACTTCAATTGAGAGGAAAACTAAATAGAGTAATAATTACCTTTTATTACTTTTTCTTATAAACTAAACTATACATTTTATATTTACTCACAAGCAGAAAGCAAAATTGCATGGACAACAACTACAGTAAAAGTGTGGGAAAATTCCAGGTGTAGAATAAGTAGCATCACCAAAAATTCATGTAAATGTAAATATGAAAAGAATATTATGAAACACACTAATCAAAGTTCCAAAGAAGAATGTTCTATAAAATAATGAAGCGTTTTGTTTTACCTTAGTATCAAACATGGGTTCTTCCCTGAAGCCCTTCCACATCACAATCACCACATTCTTTTTGACCTTACAATAAGAGTCTGAAGTTATTTGTTAACTATTCATTAAGAGCTCAGTAACCATGACAGACTCCTTAGAGCAAGAAGAGATCTTCGTCTTTATTGTACTAATATTACCAAAACTTTTTAAAATATAATTTGGTCACTTGTCATCATTACAACCATTTATATTTCCCTAAGGCAACTGAAGCAATAGATTCTTCTTTCATCATATACAAATTTCATGCTCTATGCTTATGATGATGTGGGGTTTTAACTCAGAGCCTGTGGTTAGGATGCGCCTTAGAAGTCCTCATCTGTCCATTTAACACAGCTTTTTAACCTAGGGCAAGAAATTGTGACCTAGGGCAAATGACTGAACTAAAAGATTAAAATGGGCATTCCTGCGAGATAAAGTTGAGATAAAGAGAAAAAGAAATAATAAATAAATTTATAAATAAGATGTAAAAAACTAAAAAATAATGTGAAGCATGTAATTCAGTTATACCTGTAGCATTCAATACATATTTATGATTATCTTGTTAAAACAATTAAGAAAGTACACATACAAGAAAATTCTAGGATATCCTTCAGAAGAATATAGGAGATTCAAAGAAGTAAGAGAGCTTAGTCAAATAATCCATGTCATAAAATGCAACTCTTCTATTACTGCAGAAATGACCGTCAACGTTGTTATTTCTTCAACTTCTTTCCACTTAAGAAGAGCTGCATATAGGGAAAGAGCATACCTCTTTTCATATTCCCTTTCCTTTTTTTCATAGTTGAGTTGTTGCTTCCATCCTTATCCATACTGAGTGAACATTCTCCTCCTCTAAAGTCTCATTTAAAGAACAAAATATTGTTTTCCTATCAGATATGACAAACATCTCCAAAGTAATCATTTAGGAATGAATAATGCCAGGCACCGATGGCTCACACCTGTAATCCTAGCTACAAAGAAGGCCAAGATCTGAGCATCACTGTTCAAAGCCAGCCTGGGCAGGAAAGTCCAATAAACCACCCCAAACCCGGAAGTGGTGCTGTGGCTCAAGTAGTAGAGCTCTAGCCTTGAGTGAAGAGCTGAGGGACAGCGCCCAGGCCCAGAGTTCAGACCCCATGACCGACAAAAATAAATAAATAAATAAATAAAATTTACAGGTAAACATGTCCAGACAATAGTGGGGCATTAGGAGCAATACTTTTTTCTCATAAACAAATAACTTTGCACACATCATAAGAAAGATTCCATAAATATCTGTTCACTCACTCTATCAAAAGAAAATATTTACAAATAGCATGTGTGGGCTCTTTCTTACAATATGGAAATATACATAAGTATTTAGAAAAATACAATTCTTCTTGAACTGTTGTTTCAGTTTTTCCTTTTCTGTTTTAAAATAGCAACCACTATTCACATGAGAAAATCAAGGTATAAATGCCCAGTAAAAGGTGTGTTGTCATTATTAGGATCTGTTAAGCTTATTAAAGTAAGGACTCAGGAATATGGGGGACTGTGAGGAAGGTGGGGGAATGGTTGTTAGCGGTGGTGAAGATATTGCTAGTCTAAAGTGGGACTCTTTTCTGGGCTCTTAGGAAAAGCGCTGAGAAATTCTCAACACCAATAGTGACTCAGGCTACCAGCTCTGAGTCCACAGATCGAAACCCACTGCAAGAAAGACAGCATGGAGAAGAGACAGGCCTGAAGCTCAAGGACCAAACAGAATAGAAACAGAATAGCAGTTTACAAGCACCTAGGAAATGAAAACCATGACATAAAGTGTAAAAGGAGTCATAATCCCATCCTGGTAAAGGCAGTTGGGGGGTCAGGCATAGGAACTCTTATTTGTCAATGACTCTGATTTTGTTCACAATCCAGCTTTTGTTTAGTTGGCCTCAGGTCAGTTCCATCCTAAAAGAAATACACACCTTTGTTTTTTCCAAGATAATTGCACACAGTCTAGGATTTGCCTAAATAACATTTCAAAGAAGACTGACTTATATGCCTGAGAAAAAAACAACAAAACTAATAGCTCAAAATAGCCAGTTATCTCTAAATTTGTTTATTTATGGTAACTTTTCCACTTCTCTATAAAGTAGGAGCTAAATTAAAAATAAATTCTATCAAAATTATACTGATAAATAAGCCTAACAGAGGTACAGCAAAGGAGTTTACACTTAAAATCCAATTTATGCCATATTAAGATGTTTTTACTATTAAAATTAATCACTATGGTTTTGATTTCAGTTTACATTAAAAACCCATTATGATTTTAGTATGCTAAATAAAAGTTTTATAAATCCCCAATCTTCATGTCCCCAATCTTCCTTTAGCTAGGATCAGATTAAAAAAAAACTTTATTTTCCCTACATGTTCTTTTTAGATGTTATTATCTTTCAGTCGTTGTACAAAGGAATTGCCATTTAACAAAGCAGTTTATGAATACAATGCATCAATGTCACCCTCTCAACACTCTCCCCAGTCCTACCAACTTACCTCTTCCCTCACTCATTTAGATTTTTGGACATACACTCAACTCCTGACTGCATTCTCTGCCCCCAATCCTCCTCTTCATTCTGTGCCACCCCTCTCCTGTTGGCCCCACCCCACCCCTTTCAAGTACCTGCTTCTGGTGTGTATGTTGTTGAACTTTGACTTTGCCTTTTCAAGGAATTACATTATTTGAGTTTTCTACCATATTTCAGTTAACACATTTGTATACATCCGCATAACTCTCAACATATTTACTTAGAAGTTTATAAGCTAGTTCTAGCTTCCACATAGGAGGGAAAACATGTAACCTTTGTTTCTCTGGACCTGACTTATTTCATTTAATATAATTTTTCCAGCTCTTTCCATTTCTTTATAAATGATACAATACTATTCTTTCTGATGGATGAGTGAAATACCATTCTGTATATATACCATGTTTCCTTGATCTATTTGTCCATCAAGGGACATGTGCGCTGATTTTACACCTTGGCTATGGGGAATAGTACTGCAATTAACAGGGTTGTGCTGGTGGCTTTACTGTTTCCTGGTTTGTAAACTTCTGGGTAAATGTCCAGGAGTGGAATTACTGGATCATAGAGTAGTTCAAAGTTTAGCTTTTGAGGAACCTCTATACTGTTTTTAGAATGGTTTACATTCCACCAACAATGTATTAGGGTTTCCTTTTAGCCACATCCTTGCCAAGGTGTTATTGTTCATTTTCTTGATAATGATCATTTTAACTGGAGTGAAATGGAATCTAAGTGTTGTTTTGATTTGCATTTCTTTTATGCAGAGACATTGAACATTTCTTTATGTGTCTATTGGCCATTTTTACTTCTGGTTCTGAGAATTCACTCTTTATCTCATTAGTCCATCTAGATATAATAATTCCAATAAGCCAGGCATTAGTGGTTTATGCCTATAATCCTAGATGCTTAAAAGGCTGAGATCTGAGAGCATCATGGCTTGAAGTTAGCCTGGGCAGATTTTTATCTCCAATTAACTATCAAAAAATAGAAGCTAAAAAAGCTCAAAGTAGAGCTATAACACAAGTGTTTTATATATATAATATATGTATGTATATTATATATAGTATATGTAATATATGTATGTATAAAATTTTGTATTTATATATAAAACTAGCGTGTTTACCTTGAACAAAATAGCTTAGGGATAGTGTCTAGCCCCTGAGATCAAGTCCCAAGAGCAGCATAAAAAATCTAAAAATTAGTACACATGATCAATTTGACATAAGTTTTAAGAACTATGTATATTACAGGGAGTCCCGTAAAGATGACAGCAGCAATCTACCCATTCAGACATGTGAAACTTGGTTAATAGCTGAATAAGGCTCGGATGATCACTGTAAAGCAGCCCCTCCCCCCAGCCTCTTTATACTTCTACTGGTTTAAATCTGTGATTCTGTTCCTCAAATGAGTTCCCAATATTGTCCTGATACACAGCCCACTTGACTAGACTCTGAAAACGTTTCCAGGCTTTGTTAAGCCCCTCTGAGGTTGGTCTGCCCTTTTACACCACTCACCTACCAGCTAGACTTCATCATTAGATCATATCAGCCCTAATCCTAAATGTTTAATGATATGACCCAGCTGAATTCATTGCCATGGGGAAAACCCACAGATGTGGATACCAACCTAGACAAGTTTCAATTAGTCTCAATTTCAACGTATATCTGTCATTCTAGATTTGGGGCTTAGGTCTCTTGTCAGTCAAGCTGCTTCTAAATCAGTGCTCCTATGTCAGTCAGACCCATTAAGGTAGAACTTGCTTCAAATGACCACTCAGGATATTTTTGAGACAATTCATTAGCATTAGACCAAATTCTATCATATAATTTATTCTGAATTTAACAAAGAGAAGTTGTTGTAAAAGTAAACAGGTTGAAAAAACTTTACTCAGTCACTTAGGGAGACTGCTGAAAATCAAATTTCAATAGATGCTGTCCATTCTACACTATTTCACTTGTTGAATGGTAAGGGTTTTTTTCCCCTTAAGTGGTAGCTGGCTTACAGCCACCATCCCCATTAGCTACATAGTTGGTGAAAAACAGTGGAAATTTTTGTCCTGCTTATCTAGAAATCCTGCTCTCTCTTAGCTATTCATGTGTGAGTCAATGTTTTTTTTTTAATTCAACGATTGCAAAAGTCTTTTGTTTCGATGATAGGGAAGAATTTTCTAAATTCTCTTCAGTATTACACCTTTAAACTAGACTATATTAGACTACTTTTATTTGGAAATCCATAAAGCTAAATCTATTTGGAATTTAAAGTTCAGTGGGATAGTGGAGTTCATCCAGCCCTTCAATGTTAATGTTACATCTACATTGCTCAGGTTTGTTCACAGGCTAAAGTAGCAAGAATTGCAGCTGTGACCGAAATGCCACAGTAGTGAAAACTCTAGCTTTTCCTTTACAATATAAATTACCATATCAGAAGATTCATTCGTCTGTCCATCCATATTTAGTTAGTCAATTAACATCTAATGGTTTTCTACCCCATTCCCAGGCACTTTGTAGATACTCAGCATGAACAAAATAAATGAAAAAGTCTGCTTTTGAAGTGCTTGTATTTGCCTAGAGTCAGAAAACAATAAATAAGTGAAGAAGTAAAATGTATGGTATCAGATAGGGACAGGTAGAAAGAGGGTTTGGGTTGACGAGGCAACCTTAGCTAGGTGATGCTTTTACAGAAACTGTATAGACACAAAGGAGGAAGTGTGCATGTACCTGCAAGATGAACATTCCAGTGGAGGGATGTGTACAATAGAGTGAGAACAGCCAGGGCCAGGGAAGTGAGAGTGAGGAAAGGGCTGGAAGCAAAGTCAGAGAGAGATGAAAACACCATGGGAGATACTGAGCCCTGCAAGCCGGTAAAATCTTTGGCTTTCTGGGAGTCACACGGGAAGCCCATGGAGAATAAGAGTGGAAGAGCATGACATGACTCATTTAAGTTTCCAAAAGAATCTCTTGGCTGGGTGAGGAAAGGAATGCAGAGGGGTCAGAGCACCCACAGAAGACGACACCAAGCCCATGCCACCTAGCCCCGAAGAGGTGAGAGGTGCTTGAACCATGACTGACTTGTTTGTTCCTGTGCTGGATTGTCAACAGACATCATTTTATTGTGAAAGACTTAGAAACGAAGTTGAAGTCTCTAATACCTCGAGTATTTATACTTTCTATGGTACCACTTGCTTTGGTACATCCCCCACGTGCCCCCGCCCGAGATGTGTGCCCTGTATTCCAACATTTCGAGCCCACATTGTGAAAGAAAGCCTTCCATTCTTTCAAAGAAGATGGTGTAAAACAAAGCAATGCATAAACATAGTCAATGGACGTAGCCATTACCTGCAGGAGTCACTGTGGAAGTGTGAAGAAAAGACCTTGACAACAGCCTAGGTGGACATGCCCATGGCTTTTCAAGTAGCACAAGTCTTGCATACAAAAGGCAGGAAAACCATTCTAGAATGCAGAGGACTGGTGCAAAATCAAGTTGGCAAGGACAAGAGATAGAATTAGACATTCTTCAGCTTCCTTTTAAATTCTATTGTTCTTTCTGTAACCACAATCTCTCAGGTAAACAGAAAGAGAGTATGGAGTAAACTTTTGCTCACATTTTATGGTGTTAAACTTATGCGTAGTCTCAACATTTGGAGATAATTTCTTTTTTAACCCATTTAATGAATATGACAACTTTCAATAATACGACTTACCATCTCTTTCTCCCTTCATCTTTCTTAACACGCTAAATTTTACCCCACCATAGTTGTTAAATTCCACCAATTTAAGAACAGAGGTCAAAACTTTCCAACTATAGACCCTTTGCCTTTTTGCTGTTTCATTAGACAGCTAACAACCCTTTGGAGGGATCGTCTTTTCCATAGATAATCTTACCAATTAGCCAGAATAACCCTTTACTCTCATTTCTCTAGAATATTGTCTTTTTCTCAATAACAGCAAGTTTAATATTCTTCCACTGAAGGTGCTGTCCTACTCCTGTGCATTTAAACCTGTGCGATCTAACACCACCATTTCATCCCTGATGCTCTCTAACAGCATCTCAATCACTTCCTGGTATTAACACCACAGCTGAGACACTCAGTTGCTACCTTTCCAATCATTCCACCAGCTCTGTAGATTTGGTATTTTAACAACACCGTCAAAGAATGAGAATGTGATCTGAGACCATCCTGATGGACTACACTACCTGAGCTGCACCCATCCCTTGTACTGTCTGCTTAACTGGTTCCCTGCACAGACTATCCCCAAACTCTCACCAAGTGATCATTTCATTAATGAGGAATGGTGCAGGCATAGAACAAATCAGGGCTTAGTGTTCATAGAAGCCAGTTCTCATGATATTCAAAACATGCTTTCGTTACCTCACCCTGTATATCCAGCACTTATTTCCACTTATTTTTATAGCAATAAAAATGATGATGATAATCAGTTTATCAAAGAGGTAAGTGAGGCTTTGATACAGCATATTCTTCACAAGATAGACATAATTCTCAATTGTTTATATGTAAATAATTCTCCAGCCTATTTCTGAGAAGACCAAGAAGAAACAGTTCTTTTCTAAATTTATTGTGTATGTGAACATACTAGAGTAACACTTTGGTTTTTCAAGCACTAGAATTCTTACCTCTTCCAAATCATTATGCTATATATAATTAATGATATATCATCATGTGGGATCACCACAAAATGCCTTAAAGAACTGTCTTAACGCAACGATTCATGCTGAAATAAGGATGACCCATTGCAACAATGAGATGTACACGACACTATATTGAAAACGAACTTTACAACTTTGTGGTGGGGGGTGGAGGGAGGAGTTGGGGAGGTGGAGAATAAAGGGATGGTAGGGGAAATAACAAAGGAGGGGGTAACAATGCTCGATAGGAAATGTACTCATTACCTTGCTCATGTAACTGTAACTCCTCTGTACAGTATCTTTACAATAAAAATATATATCAAAAAAGAAGAAAAAAGCAATGATTCATAATGGATAAAAGGAAAATACAAACCAAATATACTGATTGTTTTATATCAAGGCCCATAATTTTTTTCTAAATTAGTTGTCACTTATTCATAGGTTCAGCTTTAATGCTAGCAGGCTAGCTGTGATATCAAATTGACTTCTAAAAGTACACATGAAGAGACATTCTTGCTAGAACTAACTGTAACAAGTATTTGACCACATAATCAAGTGACATCTTGTTAAATGTATAAAATAAATATCCAGATATTTATACAAGTAATAACAATTCACTACATTCAAAACACAAATGTAATGTGAGCTTAAATGAGTATAAATTATCAATATAGATAC
The DNA here is from genome assembly GCF_000151885.1 of Dipodomys ordii. Classification (NCBI taxonomy): domain Eukaryota; kingdom Metazoa; phylum Chordata; class Mammalia; order Rodentia; family Heteromyidae; genus Dipodomys; species Dipodomys ordii. Next base: position 6,514,894 of record NW_012267313.1, on the reverse strand, counting down.
TAGTACAATTGAGTACCTTCTTTTCACTATTAGAATGTTTTTAATGTTTCTTATGTGAATATTTACTACTTTTATAAGAATGTTGTGATTTTTTAAAGTTAAATGGGCAGCCCACAAAGTAAACTCTAAAGTAAATATGTGGCCTATTTCTACAAAGAATTACTATTACTTCTGATGTTGAAGAAAATCTTTAAAAAAAAATATAGCTTATGTAATATTTTACATGGCATAGTGTCATAGAAACAATGCAGAAAAAGACTTGTAAAGCTTTGTCACTGCAAGTTTAATCATTTAATTATCTGGAAACCATTCTGTGAGAGTCATTAGCGAAGTAGGCCACATTTTGTATAAAAGAAATCTGCTACATTATCTTTTAAAGGTCTATTTTTCCAGGTAAATTGTCTAACTATTTAAAACAATCCAATGGCACATCTTCATTCTCATTTGTCAAAATATCTCAGACCTTATGATGTCTAAAATCAAAGCTGTGTCTTTGTTCCCAAAGTCGTCAGAATGCTGATCCTATGTCGGACACAACACTATCGTAACTCTTCAGGTCAGAATCCCAGGATTTATCCCTTATACATCTCTTGAATTTATTCCCCATAAGAATATCATCATGTGATACCTCCTCTAAGTTATTCATTTTTTACATCTTCTGCGCCACTCCCTCATCACCATGATCCTGACACAAAGCTATCCTGTTAAGTACTTTCAGGTCTATTGCAATAGGTTCCTCATTGGTGTTCCAAAACCATTTGTTTCTGGTATGTTGAAAGGCAGGCACAAACACTGCATTTGTTGTTGTGAATTAGCCCCACGTCCCAGGTTGTCATTGGAGATGTATTATGACTTGAGACTCATAACCTACATTTATACTAGTGATGTTAGTAGCACTTACGCTCAAATTCTGTCTCCAGGTTGGTGACCAGATTTTTGGGGGATGGTGTTGGGGGACTCTGTATCTAGATGTTGGGAAGGCTTTCCAAGATGGATAGATTATCACTAGCTGTAGTTCACCACGCAGCAGAAACTCTGTGACAAAATGTTCAGACTGAGGTACCACCCAGCTTTCCCCCACTCTGCCCTTCCTCTACTTATTATAAACTTTTTCTTGGAAAAAAATGGAAAGACTAGCACAATGAAAATTTAACTATTCTCCTTTGAGATTCTAAAGTTTTTAGCTTTTTCGATATTTATTTAATCTGAACATCTATATCATGTTTATCACCAGCTAAGTCACTTAGAAAGAAATTATATGTATCACATTTTACCTTAAACATGCTATATCCCAAAGGTTAAAGTGTGTTTGTGACTTTAACTAAGTATCATTATCCGACAATACTGTAAAATATGTGAAATATGTGCAATCACCTAATCTCAATTAAAGAAAAAAAGTGAGAGAAGGGATGGGTTAGGAGAGATGGGTGACAATGTTGTCAGACACTTTGTACTCATATACTCTTTTGTAGAATGGGAACTTCTTTGTACAACTACTTCAAGATAATAATAAAAAAAGTATACCAAAAAAAGCATGCTATATCCCAAGATCTTAGGATCCTTATCAAACCTATCAAACCTAATTCCATAACACTTTCCAATACCTCCATTTGTCCCAAGGAATCTTACATAGCTTTTATAAAAGGAACACAAAATGAAGATTTTTCTAAGATATTTTACTGTTACATTTCTCTTTAAATACTGACTGGCTTCCCTAACTTTTTATACATGATAAAATGTCCAAGTCAAATAGCCCAGTTTATACTGTCATTGAATTTTTCCCCTTTTTTTATATTCTCTTAAAAATTCAGAGTTTGATTATGGTCAAGTCAAACACTTATTTTCCTCTTTTGCATAAATGTGAGGTTGGGTTCTTCACATCACAGAAACTATCCCATCTGGTTCTCCCACCATTTACGAAATTAACTAAAGTGGTGACTTAATATCAATACTGAAAAGTTATATTTTTCTTCTCAGATTAGGAAACAACAACATAGTGGTACTGCAAAAAAAAAAAACACAAAAAACTATCCTTGAATAAGTACTTAATAGTTTTTTTTGTTTTTGTTTCCAGTCCTGGGCTTGCACTCGGGGCCTGGGCACTGTCCCTGAGGTTCTTTAGCTCAAAGCTAACACTCTACCAACTGAGCCACAGAACTACTTCTGGCTTTTTCTGTATATGTAGTATTGAGGAATTGAACCCAGGGTTTCATGCACACTACCACTAACCCACATTCCGAGCCCCAGTATTTAATAGTTTTATCTTCTATTATTTATGTCCTGCTTGGATATTTTATTGCAAAAGGTGGGTTGTTCACATCATCCTGTCTGCTTAAAAGGGCTGGCATTTTTAGGTAAGAAGCTAGAGTTTTCTTAAGGGGAATTACCAAGGTTTATGTGAAAAAAGTTTGTGACCAGTTTGGTAAGATTGGGAGGTAGAACCTTTACAACCTTCCTTCTGGAAGGTTTGCAGATAATTGGGTGGAGTGACCTTGAATGAGAGAGGGGAATTTCAGTGCTTTTCTTTCTTACTGCTTTTCGTTGTAATTTGTTCTTCAGATAGGGTCTCACACTTTTGCCTGGGCTACATTTACACCATGATCCTCCTATCTCTGCCTCCTAAGTAGCTGGAATTAGAGGTGCCTACTACCATGTTCAGTAGCGCCTTCTTCTTCCTCCCTTTCATTTCCTAGACTTCATGCTCCTGCTATAACAGACTATAGCTGAGCTAACTGGACATGGACTGAAATTTCTAAAACTATAGGCCAAAATTAAACCTTTCTCTTTATAGTGTCAAAGTCAATACACTACTCCTATTCAAGGCAGCACTATGGATCTTTGATTAGTGTTTCTAACCAATGCTCTACAGTGTAGCTGAAGTCATCTTGCCAGAGGCAAATCTCATTCTATCTATCTGTCTCTCTCTCATTTTAAAACTTTATGAGCTTACATTGCTCTTAATGACAAGAAATAAAAACAAAAAGAGAAATCTTAATGATTTTTTTTTTTGGAATCCGGTTGTGGGGCCTGAACGCTGTCCCTCAGCTCTTCAGCTCAAGGCTAGCTCTCTACCACTTGAGCCACAACACCACTTCCGGCTTTTTTCTTTTTGCTTATGTGGTGCTGAGGAATCGAACCCATGCATGCAAGGCAAGTGCTTTACCACTGAGCCACCTTCCCAGCCCCTCTTAATGATCTTGAATGTGACCTGTAAGTGCCTCTCTTATCATGGTTCCTGGACAGCTTTTTTAAATATAAAAAAGTTCTTTTCTGTGTTATTTTTTTTTCTGCAGGTCCTGGGGCTTGAGCTTCTTTTGGTTAAGGCTAGCACTCTGCCACTTTAGCCATAGTGTCACTTTCAGCTTTTACTGAGTAGTTTATTGGAAGTAAGAGTTTCACAGACTTTCCTGCCTGGGTTGACTTCAAACTATAAGCCTCAGATTTCAGCCTCCTGAGTAGTTAGGATAACAGATGTGAGCTACCAGCACCAAGAAGAAAAGTTATTTTCTTTGGTCAGTATTCTATTCACAATATACCATATTCTTTGTCGTACATAGTACAGATAGCATCTAGAATATCCTTCCTATATACTGCTTTTGCTTAACTCTTCTTTACCAATTTTGGTCTTCTATCAAATCTTGGAATATCATTTAAACTATTTAAATTAATTTAAACACATATAGGTATACCTCCATATGAATGTTTATATTCTTTATCTTAGTTTTAATTTGACTACCAGCAACATGAGAGCAAGGACAGATTAGAATGATCAATAAATATGTGTTATATTAATGAACCAGGTAGATGGCATTACTAATTTATTTGTATTTGTTTTCAGAACCACGTACAAACAGAATGGAAGTGCCTGAAAAAATTTATGAACTAGCAATAGTGTTGATAATTTATTATTGAGTCCATTTGGGTAACTAGCTAAAAATTAGAAATGATATTGTGTCATTCAAAAGCACACACTGAACAACTAATGTAATTCCTATTACAGCTTTTAAATTTTTTCCTTTACTATAAATAATCTGTTCATTTTTTTTCATTGACCTAGTTCAGTAGACTGGATTTCAAGTTTTCAGCACTGAATTAGTCAAGACTGGTATCTCACACCTGTAATGTTAGTTACTCAGGAGGAGGCAGAGATCAGAAGAATTGTGGTTTGAGTCCAGACTGGGCAAAAAGTTTGTAAGACTCCATCTCAACTAATAGCTGGACATAGTGTTTTATGCCTGTCATCACACTACGCAGAGGACTGAAAGCAGAGGGACTGTGGGTCCAAGCCAGCCTAAGGGGAAAAGTTCATGAAAATTCATTCCAACAGAAAAAGCTAGGTGTGGTGTCATGCACTTGTCATCCCAGCTTCAGTAGGAAGTGTAAATAAGAGGATCATGGTCCAGGCTGACCCAGGCAAAAAGTATGACACTATCTCAAAAATAGCCAGTGCAAAAAGAGCTAAAGGCATGGCACACGCAGTGGTGCGCCAACCTAGCAAGTATACAGCCCTAAATTCATGCTCCGATACTACCAACAAAAATCAGCAAAGAAAGTATATTCTTAACCAAAGATAAATGGGTAAGCAAATCATATTTAAACAAGTACTGTTTTTAATATTTATGTATGTAATCACCAAGACCCTTCATGCATGTAGTAGAGGTTGAATAAAATGTCCCTTAAAGAAACAGTCTATTTATTTTATAAAGAACTTATTGGAGGTCACTAGGGTTTTTTTTTTCCCTTGCTAGCTGTGATCAGATAGGTAGATTGGCAAATGCAGACTCATGTAGGAAAACTACTGAAACACAATACAGCTTCTCGCTTGTGCTAAAATGTTCAGCCCTGGTGACACATGCCAGCTGGGCACATGGTTAGCAGAAAAATACATTCTGGCAAGACCTGCTAATCACAATCACTAATACAATTTCCAGACAACCCTCAAGAACACTACTACCACCACCAAAAGAAAAAAAATCCTGCTCTGAGAGTCTTATTATCAACCTGCAGACAAAGAGATCATGTTGAAAGGAATGTGCTCCTCTGGACTGAACTGGTTCAAATCTCAGGTTGCAAAACATTGAAAACTGGAATGGATTCTCTTTTGTACAAGGACTGAGTTGCACGAACTGTCCATCTAATCTTAGGAGATAATTCATAGATACTTCAGACTCTTAAAGTCAGAACAAAAGAAAAGATGGTTTGCTGTAGCACAAACATTTGTGCAAATTCAAGTGTCTGCTACCCTAAAAGTTTAAGGCTGTGTTAGAAATACCATTTCAGAGCACTGGCTGGTTACTGCTTACAGAAAGAGCAACCTGGGCCGGAGAACCTGAAAGAGGCTCAGTGTTCTACTCTGTCTTTTCAATTACACTAAGTGGCCAAGATTAAGAGATAGCAGAAAGCAGTGGAATTTTACCCATTGAAAAGAAAGATTTCCTTTAGCATGTGTGTGTGTGTGTGTGTGTGTGTGTGTGTGTGTGTCCCACAAATAAAACTTCTAAACCATGAGGGGATTTTTGGAAGCAAGATTTAATTTAATTATCTGAAAATATTTTTCCTTATACAGTAATAAGCAAAATAAATCATTTAAAAGAAACAGATTTTTATAATGTGATATTCCCCCTGAAACATTGTGTTATTTCCTTTTATTCTATATTTTCATCACCATTCTAACATACTGAGTGTTTTTACTAACACAATTAATACACAATAAAAAGAAAAAATTACATGGGATAATCTGTGTTTGTTTTCAGAGTATGCTCAATAAGCATTCAAATAAATTAGGAATATAAGAAATGCCTTCAACTCAGGAGTTTTAATGTCTTGGTCAATTAGTAAACAGTTATTTATTAATTACTTCCAAGCAGAATAACTGCCACATAAGATTAAAATAAAATATTATGTTCATTTATTTCTACTTCTTCGATATTTAAATCCTCTCTCTGCAGTCATTTCCTAACATGGAGTTGACTTGCATCTTTTCATACATTTCCACGAATTAAAAAAGAGGTAGTGGCACGTGTGGAAATTCATTCTAGTTTCTGATGAATTACAGGATTCAGCAATTCCTCATCTCTGTCATCTTCATTTATTTACCACGCATTCATGAATATTGTGGAGCTAACAATTTAGTGGGAAAGATAAGTCAATCATCACAGGAAGCAGTTATTTAAAATGTTTGTGTCAGTTATGGGAAAGAAAGCAAAACCGCTAGGTACATTAAGTAAATATTGAGTGGGCTATGATGGTGTCATGACAGCCTAGCCAACAGAAAGAATTAGATGCAGACATCCAGGAAGACATCTTCAAGGAAGTGATGCTTAAGAGAAGATCTGAAGGTTGACCAGGAGCCCAGCTGGGAAAGGCCCAGAAGCAAGGGAACTGATGGATGGGAAATTTTGGCTCCTCTAGTTCCTGAATTAATTTTAAAGGGACAGTGGCAGTGGGACTGTTGGGGTGTGGGGAATCACAGGCTTGAGAGAAAGCAGGGGTTAGCTGTCCAACGGATACAGCTGAAGAAGCTTCTGAAGGATGAAGACGCTAAAGAAGCCTTGTGGGATGTTTGATTTCACAGGAATGAAATGAGGACTCCACACTGAAGAGCTCTGAGGGGGTTTACAAGAACAGTTCAGTATTTCTTTAAAGATTATTCTGTTCATTTGAATGCTAAACCTCAAGTATTAAGGGTGCCAAGAGTAAGAGTGATCCCTCTTAGATGACCATTATTTATTTGGTGCAGTTAAAAAAGAAAAAGAAGTCAGAAGAATTGAGCAAATAGGGCCAGGGTTTGACTTGGGCCGCCATGTGAGTGGTACCCACTTGATGGGGGTGGGCTGACTTAGGTAGCCATGTGAGTGGCCCCCTCTGGGAGAGGGGAAGGGGAACTGCAGAACTACCTTTCTTTTCAGGAGCATATTGGCCAGGTTTGAGAAGATCAGCACTGACAGACCATTCACACAAGATCACAATTTCACGCAGATAGCTGATACCAAAATGATACTACAATAACTATTTTGGCCTTTAAGAGAGGCATATTTATATATACTGAAATAAGGAATTTACCTCAAATTATAACCATTTTTTTATCTTTGACATCCTCAGAGTACTTAAAAAACTTAAAATTGCTTCAATTGAAAATTAATGAGTGCATTAAACATGTATAGATTTGGAATCCAAATCTCCAGCGACTGACCATTTATCTTCTGTCTAGATTCAGACACAAATTTCCAGGCAGCTTCTTGGGTAACCACATTGTGAGGATTCTGCATGACCATATAAAAAAGCACTGTTGCAGTAAAGTAGGCCCTTTCTTAGAAATGGAACAGACAAATCCTTTCATGTATTATTCATGGGGCCTTGTGCCCATGTCAACTCCTGATGAATAATTAAAATTAATCTCATTACAGAAGATTTCATTACAGGATAATTTAATTAAATGATGAACTGGCTCCCAGATGTTACCTTGCCTGCCATCTTTTAAATAATGCTGATGATGACACAAGGTTTGCTAAGTATCAGTGGGACCTTAGGGAGTGAATTATTTATTGGGTTTTGCCATTCTGCTGATAATAATGATATTGATCACAACTATGCATTAAAGTCACTCTCATGCCAGATTTCTGGTATTTCTACAAATCTTCCAGTGGAAATTTAAGACCATTGTTTTATTAGTTACTTCCTAATAGTATACGCACTTAATACAAAAGAAAATTTAAGTTGCAGAACCTATGCATTTCATAGGATAAATAAGCAAAGAGATCTCAAGAATAAAAATCTGAAATTTCAATTTCAAAGGAAACTATGAAGAGGAATATATTAACCACTCCACCACTTATGGCATTAAAAAAATGAGGTCAACTATATAAATAAACCAAATAACATTAGAAATGAGGCTTCAGGATTTGTTTGTTTCTATAATTAGTAGGATGGAGCTGAAAGCCAAGATACTGGTTTCTTCATTTTCTCTGAGCCAATATAAATTACAAGTTTTTAGGCATTCCAGACACTACATATCTCATAAATGTAGACTGAATGCTTGCCATACTATTTACACAAGATACCTATCACCATAAATCAATGTAAGAAAACATTAAAGCCACTAAACCAGACTCTTGAGGGCTGAAAATGTCTTAAGACACATTTATTTACCTGGGGGGAAAAATCTGATGGGACCATATTTGTTGTTTTCCATTTTTGTTTTGCCTAACTGGGAATAGAATGAAAGACTTTACTCAAACACTTTGCCGCTAAGCTACTTCCCTTGCGAATCTGTGTCTTCTTTTCTTTTTCTTTTAAATGCTACAGTATCAGCCAGGTGCCAGTAGTTCACTCCTGTAATCCTAGCTACTCAAGAGGCTGAGATCTGAGGGTTATGGTTTGAAGCCTTGAAGCCAGCCTGGGCAGTAAAGTTTATGAAACTAGTATCTCTAATTAACCACCAAAAAACCAAAGTGGAGTTGTGGCTCAAGTGATCAAGCAAAAAATCTCAGGGACAGTACTCAAGCCTTGAGTTCAAGCCCCAAGAAACACACACACACACACACACACACACACACACACACACACACACACACACACACTTTGGAAAATTAATGAAAGATACAGAAAGTGACTATGTAAGGACATCCCCTGGATTCAGGCAAACCACTTTGTATTGAACTGAATTGAATTCCCATGATTCTAAATTTGACAAAAGATGGAGCTTTTGCATGAACCTTCTTTATAAGCAGACATTTACCTGTAATGATCTAGCATATTCCACAAATTTCTAGATTTACCAAAATAATCTAGCTTCAAGATTTAAAAATACACAAAAACTGACTTTTGAGGGACAACTATATAGACAATTGGTGTTGTTTTTACCTATCTGTATAAACAGATAGGTAAAAGCACTTTAATTAACCCCTAATTAACTTTTAATTAGAGGTTATGTTTTAAAATACTTTTTAGTGGAGAAAAACTACTTTTTTTTATAAAGACATGTAATACTTAGATTTTTCTCCCTGAACACAATCAAATTTCTTATATTAAATATTCTCTTTAGAAGAGTCATCGTTCCTTGAGAAAGTTGCAAATCAAAAGAATCCTTGCCCACGGTATAGCCCCTGTTTTCACTGTATTTGATGTTTGTATAATTTGTGGAGGGGAAGGGAAAAAAACAAATTGTTTAAATAGGGATACAGGTGACCCATGCAACAATGAGACATTATGTTGAAAACGAACTTTACAACTTTGGTACGGGGGGGGGGGGGGGGGGGAGGAGATGGGAAGGTATGGGAAGAGGAAACAAAGGAGGAGGCAACAATGCTTGATAAGAAATGTACTCATTACCTTGCCCATGTAATTGTAACCCCTCTGAATGGTATTTTCACAATAAAAAAAATAAAATAATAATCCTTGCAACCACTGTACAGAATAGGTAATAGTTACTCATGATAATAAAGGGTAAAGAGTTTAGTGACATTTCCCCATAGTCATCCAGCTCATAAATGGTGGAACAGGGAATCAAGACCATGTGCCTATGACTCCAAATAATTCTATTTTAAACGTTCTAAATGTCTTACACACATTATCTAATTTAATTCTTATATAACACTGAGAAAGTGATTGTTCTTAGTACCTCTATTTTGAGAAGCAAACTAGGCACAGAGAGGTTGAATTATCTTCACTTTGCTAAGGTCCTGGGCTTTAACATCAGACAGTCTGACTCCATGGTCTCCTGCTAACATGTACATTAACACTGGCTTCCCAAAGACTAATTTACTCGGAACACTATGCTTGCTAGGCTGTAAGCAATTTTCAGGGTCTTCCATCATACATACACACATATAAACACACTCATACATATATACACATGCATGTATACACATATTTGTGGGTGTATGTGTACATGTATGGACACATACATAAATGTATATAGACATTTACATATATGTAGTAGAAAACAATCATAAACTTTCTGTCATATAATGGTATTATGTAAACAAGAATGTGCTTTGACTCATTTAAGAATTTTAGCTGTGAAGTTGCATAATAGCTATTCTGACTGCAGTGGAGAGTATACACACATACACACACACACACACACACACACACACACACACACACACACACACACACATAAACTAGTGCTTAATTTCCAGAAGTTGAAAATAGGAAAAGTTGAAAGCTGATCCTCAAAACAACATGAAATCAGTTATATTTTAATTTACTCAAATGGAAATTTTAAAAATTTAATGGAGGGTGAGTTTATTTATTTATTTATTGTTATTGTAAAGGTGATGGTACAGAGGGGTTGCAGTTATGTAAGTCAGATAAAGAATACATTTCTTTTCACACAATGTCAACCCTTCCCTCGCTCTTTCCCTGTTTTTCCCTCCCACCCCCACCCACAACTTGTATAGTTAATATTCAACATATTGTCTAGTGAGTAACACTGCTGCATTTGTTCATCCTTTGTTCCACTATTTCTGTGGCCCTCCTGACCCTCCCAAAGACAGATAAACAAAAGGACCCTTAAAACTGCCAGAGAAAAAAGACTGATTACTTATAAAGACAAACCAGTCAGAATAGCTACAGATTTCTCAGCTGAGACCATGAAAGCAAAGAAGAGCCTAGAATGATGTATGGCAAACATTAAAGGCAAACAATGACCAACCCAGAATACTGTACACAGCAAAGTTGTCCTTCATAACCAAAGGGCAAATAAAAACATTTCACAGCAACAAAAAAATGGAAACAATTTATTTCTATCGAACTAGCACTACAGAAGATACCTAAAGACATTTTACATACAGGAAATCAATAAGAACAAATATTGGCAGAGAAAAATGTGTCTCTTCACAGGGTGAGTTAGTCTAAAAAAGATTCCTTAATTATGTTATATTATGTGCATACTCAGATAGCCAGATATTAACTCATGTAATATGTAACTACTTAGAGACCGATATAAAGAACGAGATGTTTGTACCATCCTTTTCCTCTCGGTATGCCTTGTAACCTAAGAGGGACTATTTAGCAGATTTTAGTATGCATAACTAATTATGGCAATTCCATTATTACTTTTTTACTATACTAGCATATCACATCTGTTACTAGAGGACAAGATTTTAAAACATTCACCCCTGATACAGTCAGTCCTATTTTTCCCCTTACACCTGGATGCAAAATACAGTAATCCTCATTATCCCTTAGAGTTGAGATATCACTTACTAAGTCATTATACATACACAGTGATAAGCATATTTTTATTAAGCTATTGGTTAGCCTAGTAATTCTTGTAATAGTAACAGATGAAAACACATTGCTTGGCAAGCCAAAGTTTACATCATTTCCCACTCTCTAAATTCAGATTAAAATATTAGCACACTGTTTATCTTATTAAAAATAATTGAAAACAACAGGACCTTGTCATTTATGTTGAAATTCCAATTCAGAAACCTAGGAAACACTCTGAACTTCTGGGCCTCAAAGGTCTTCTTAGAGCTCCTTAAATTCTTAATGTAGTAATTACTTGCTCTTATTAAATAATTGAAACTGCCTAACAAACAAAAGATGAGATGGTTCTTCTTCTATCTGACTAATATGATGGCCTAAGCTTAGTCTAAACAAGTAAAACAAGAATTATAGTAGCCTGCAGAGAGATGCTCTTAAATAGAATAACTAAAGCCTTTGTTTATCATGAGATTTTATTCTGACAGACAGACAGACACACACACACACACACACACAGAGACACATACACACACACACACACACACACAGATTTTGTACTAATATATACAGATACAGATATATGCAGTGAAATTAAGTCTGCCATGAAAAACTGATAATACATTTAGAGAGAATCCTACACCGAAATAATAAGACAAAGAAAATCGGACACTTAAATACCATTTTGTCAACTCTTATCAGTAACAGGCATGTACACCTATGCATAAATTTTCTGTAACTCACAGAAAGTCAAAATATGACTGGCAAATATGATCCTTTTATGCTATGAGTTTTAATTTACAGTGAAAATAACAGCAGAAGAATCAAATCACTGTTCATATAGTATTTGCAAGACACAAGGGGTGTGAATTTCAAGATGTGTACTTACAAGAATCATTTGGAATTACAGCACAGTACAGCAGTCAAAATATAGTCTTACCATATGTTGGAAAATTACACATCCACAAACCTTACTAACATTCCTCCTCTATCTCTAACTTTGGAAAGCAGTTTTAACTACAAATGTATACAATTACGCCAATATCAAATACAGTGAAAACAGGGGTTATACCATGCGGGGAGCGACATACAAAGCAACAAAAAAAAATCATGTGGTACCTTATAAATACGTTAGAAGCAATATCAAGAAAGAAAAAAACACTTGTGTCCTTATCTTGGGGTTCATTTCGCTTAATATCATCTTATCTGACCATTTTTGCTTGTCTCAGACATATACTAGTTATTGCAAATAAGGGAAACCATGGGACCTATGTTTCTTTGGGCCTGGCTTACTTCACTTAGTATAATTTTGGAAACGGAAAAAAACGAATTGTTTAAACAGGGATACAGGTTGTCCCATTGCAACAATAAGATGTACAAGATGCTATGTCAAAAAAAAACTTTACAATTTAGGCGGGGGTGGAGGGGCAGGGGAGGTTAGTGTAGTTGTGGAGATGGGAAGGAAGGGATGGTAGGGGAAAAACAAAGGAGGAGACAACAATACTTGATAAGAAATGTACTCATTACCTTGCTCATGTAACTGTAACCCCTCCTCTGTACAGTATTCTCACAAAAAACTTATTAAAAAACAAATGGATATAATATTACAGATGTTTAAATGATATTATTATAATAAAATCTATTCATACATATATATGCATACACATATATATATGCTAAAAGAAGGTAGCCCTTTCATAATATAGTCTATAAAATTTCATATATCTGTAATGGCCCTGGTTTACTCTTATCATCCTATATAATTACTAATGATGCTTCATTTCACTCTTAAAGATGTCAGTTTGGTGCTGGATGCTGGTGGCTCATGCCTGTAATCTTAGCTACTCAGGAGGCTGAGATCTGAGAATCACAATTTGAAGCCAGAACAGGGAAGGAAAGTATGTGAGACTCTTATCTCCAGTAAACTACCAAAAAGCTAGAAATGCCCTACAACAGATGAGTAGTTAAAAAAAGCAAGAACAAAACAAAAAAAGCATGATATCAATATACAATAGAATGTTATACTGCTATTAGAATAGTATTATGTCATTTACAAGGAAACAGATGAACCTAGAACAAATCATGTTAAATGAGGTAAGTCTAAAATGCACTGGGTATTGATAAATTATACAGGACTCTAGGCATTCACATACAATGAAACCAAAGGAGGACATTCTTAGGGGAGGAACACAAAGGCACAATATCTATATGCCTCTGATCTTATAAAATAATATTTATCAAAATGAACTCCAGGAAATGCAATAAAGAAGTTTTTCTTTCATTTTTTTAAATAAGGTTTTTCTTAGTTTTTTGTTTCTCTTCTTTTTGTCTTGTTTGTTCCTTTATCTGTCTTTGGAAGGGCAATGAGGGGCAAAGAAATGGTGAGACAAAGAGTGAAAAAATGCAATAATGGTATTCACTAGCCACTGTGTTGAAAATGAACTATAACTTGTAGGGAGGGATGGGAGGGAAAAACAGGCAGAGTGAGGGAAGGAGTGACATTGTCTAAAAAGAAATGCCTTATTTATGTAATTGTGACCCTTCTGTACATCCCCCTCATAATAACACAAGGCTAGCCTTGAATACCAAAAGCTCAGGGACAGCACCCAGGGACAGTGCATAGACGCTGAGTTCAAGCCCCAGGGCCTGGACACACACACACACACACACACATACACACACATATACACACACACAGACACACACAAAGATTTTATACAAAAAGCTTAATTATCATACTGAATATTAACTTTTGTTCAGATTAGTTTTATTATGAAATATAATGTAGACTAGGTATCAAAGGCCACTAGAGAGACAAAAGACTAAATGATACCCAGGCAACACTAATGTCTTCACAGAAATCATAAGCATTATTCATTCAAAAATATCTGTTTGCCATATTCTAGGATGGCAACAAAGGGATAATATCTTTGGAGTGCTCTGATTTAGACAGTTATACCTGCTGCTGATGTGCAATCCAAAATACCAAAAAGAAACAAGCTTAGAAGTAGAGATGAACATATAGGCACCACTGGATATAGGATGTGAGGAAACCAGGGTTGGCGAAGAAAACCCAATAGTTTTTGCTTACCTCAACAGAAAAACCACAGATTTCTTTTTATCTCTATTTAAGCAGCTTATTTATCACTGGAAAAATCTTTATGTCAAATTTTAAACAATCAAGAGCCATTCCTATCTAAAAAATAAGTGATTCTAAATTTATAATGGCTCTCACATCTCCTCAGAGAAGCAAGAATTTGTTTCAGAAGAAACAAGAACCAGTCCAATCCCTACCACAAAGCAGATTTAAACTATTCACAAATGTCACATGTAAGAAGAAATTCAACTAAAGAACTACATGCAAATAAAGTACTTCTTTCTGGAGTGTAGATCAAACAAGTAGAAGTAAATTCTACAAGTGTGTATATTTATCTTCAAAATCTGTGAAAAAATGTTTAATTATGAGGTAAATTAATAAGAGGATGAGTAGATGGCTGGTTAGGTTGGATGGATGGATGGATGGATGGATGGAGAATGGAGAGATGGATGGATGGATAAGTGCATGGATGGATAGTTTTATCTAAAAATGGATAAATGAATGAGGAATAGATGGGTGATGATGGATGGATGTGTGGCTATGTGGATGATTGAGTGTGAGGTGAGAATGGTTGTATATAATTTCAGATGAATACACACCAAACTATTAAATGGTTAGACCTAAGGAGTACAAGTGACATTATGGGAAGGAAGACATCATTGCTGTTTTGTTTCATACATTTTACAATGGCTTTAACTCTAGAAAACGAAAGTACACAATTTCAAAATTATTTCTGTATTTAGAAATCTGAGCCCACGAATTCCATACACTGGTATTACAAGAATAAATATTAACTTTAGAGTTGTATTAAATTTAAATAATTCTAACGTAAAGTCAAGACAGAAACTAGAGCTACATTACCAGTACCTACAAAGAGAGTTAATAAAATCACAAATTGTTTTGGTATCACTGCCTACCCAAGAGAGCTAACAACGGAGACTGCCACAACAAACACAATTTGGTTGGTAATTTCTTAGCAGCTAGAATAATCCTTCACCCTCTGATTATATGGGTAGCTATAACAGCAATCCTCAAGTGAAATTGAGATTATTGGAGCATTATGAAGATCTGCAGACATCTATTACAGTGTAGGTGTGAACTGTGAGCTATTGAAATTAGCTGCCATCCACCATACCTCTTTTTTTTTGCTTTCCACTGAGTTTTCTTCTTTTTAATATTTTTTATTGTAAAGATACTGTACAAAGGGGTTACAGTTACATGAGTAAGGTAATGAGTCCATTTTCTATCGAGCATTGTGCTCTATTTCTTAATACCTGCGGGCACTTGGATTTTTCTGATTATTCTCTTTGTGTTTTCCCTTAAAGTGAACCATAGTATCTAATAATTTAAAGAAACATATACAAGTAGTGTATTTTAATATGACTATTAATATAGAAATATTAAAGAAACCTGTAAATAAATCTTCATGAATATGAATTATTTGCTGAGAAATAAGGCAATCCCCTTACTAAAGAGAAAATTATAGCAAAGCTCTTCCACAGGAATTCAAACCGCAGGCCCACCTAGACGGAAACGCTGTGAGTCCCAGGTCTTTGTGGGTTGCAGGACATCCTGTAGGAAGGGATGCACACCTTTTGCAGTGTGTCCTGGGGAGTGGCTCAGCTTGCTTGCTCTAGTTAGCCTGGCAAGCCGCTGACACTGTGGAAAACACTCTGCGCTTGTTGGGTTGACATCTCCTCCTTTTTTGAAGTTACTCCACTATGGCTGCCACTTCATTCCAATATGAATTCCCACTCGGACATGTGAAAGTCCTCTTCAATAGTCCAAATCTCAGCAGTATTGCAGAGACATCTTTTTAAATGGATGAAACTAAGAACTGATTACCCTGGAACATTTTTCTCACCATAACCAATGTGTACCATAGGCCTTCCATGAATTTGGCATCCATCATCCTCTCTACTTCAACCTTTCTTTAATACATTTCTGCTTTTTTCTCATAGCACTTGCCTCACACTCATCTTTAACCATTTGTGGAGAGAGAATTTGGGGCACATTTTCTGAATTGCAGAATAATCTGGCAACCAGACCTCACATAGATTTAACTTATTTTTGGTTCTTGCTTCAACTTTTCTCCAAGAAATTATTACTTTAATGTAATTTTCTCATTTAAAAATGAAAATCTACATGCATCAGAAGAAATGTGTGTCCTTAGTCCTAAGGGAAAAAAAAAAACACTTTCAATTGCCCTCAAACATACTTAATTTTAACCTTCGATGAGTTGAACGTGCTGGGAAAATATTTTGTCTACAAAACAGACTTGGTGGTGGTTGTCCTGGATGGTCCTTCCTCAATGACACCACACTGGGGGCGTGAGACTAGAAGTCTGCACTGCCTCATGATTCCCAGATCTTATTGTTCCGAGTTCCACCCACCACATTCTCCAAGCCCAAACCCTGTTCCGCACGGATTGACTAACCAGCTTAGACATGTGGTTTTCACCGAAGAGAGCTAGGAAGATGTAATAGTTTATACAGAAGGCTCTTGAAAGTTGTATTAGAAAGCCAGTCACCACCCAAAGCTGCACATGGACGAGAAGGAAAATTCGGGTAATTTCTGAGGCTGGTTTACTGTAAATGCCAATTTGAGCTAGAAATCCCCACTGCTTTGAAATTCTTACCACCAATGAGCAAAAGGAGAGGGTTAGAGAGTACTTTATAGATTTAAAATGCTTAGGAGTGAAAAACAGTAACAATAAAATTGAAATAGGACCCAACAATTTCTAAAAATAGCATGTGATTAATACGGTACTAATAATGTTGTTAACTAAAATGTATTTGAAAAATGTGATTCAAGGACCTGAAACAGGGCTGGGAAGTTGGCCCAGTGATAGAGTGCTTGCCTCGCATGCATGAGACCCTGGGTTCTATTTCTTAGCAGCACATAAGCAGAAAAAAGCCAGAAGTGGTACTATGGCTCAAGTTGTAGGGCACTAGCCTTGAGCTGAAGAGCTGAGTGGCAGCATCCAGGCCAAGAGTTCAGCCCCCACTACTGACAAAAAAAAAAAAAAGAACCTGAAATATTTTCTTGGAGGATAGTTTATTCCAGTGTGTCTACAAGAAAAACTGTATTTTATTATCATATGTTAAGTATGTTCCTATATGTGTCCTCACACAAAACATATCACAAATAGTTAACTTCTTTTTCTTTCATGCTAAGACAAAGGAATCCCCCATGGTTAATCTGAAAGCAAAGATTTTCAGAGGAAGTTATCCTCTATGGTTAATCTGAAAGCAAAGATATTTAACTCTGGTGATGTTTCTGTTTTATTGCAAATAAGATGTGTACTAAATTGCTCTTTAGTACTAAAGTAGTCTTTCTAAATCAAGGAAATGAAAACCAATGACACTGATTTGAAAATAGCAAATAGTGTTTTGGTTGTGAACTGTCTATATAGAGGTACGCAGTCATCACAGAGACATACAAGGCTAACTTTCCTTCCTCTATATTCTCTCCCAGTAGAATATTGAATAGGTAATGCTCAACTTACTTTTCAGCTGTTAAAGTCCAACTCAAAATCCTAAGTAATTTGTATCAGACAAATGATTTGCCAGAAACATATATTCACCACTTTGACCACATTCACCTCCAATAAAAACTTTACTCAAGACACTCACATAGAACCTTTTCAAAAGGGCTTTATAAAAGTGTTTTAACATAGAAGCAGTTTTCAAAAATACAGTTTCGTATTAAGGTTTAGCCACTTCCAATTCTGTGAAAAGGAACTTTGGGAGGATGAAATGAGTGTTCTAACTTAAGTCAACACACAGCTTGCTCGAGAAAAACAAGAATCAGAAAGATTCTCAAATGAAAGAATGATGAATACGAATCATCCCTGAATCTATGCTTATAGCTCATCTATACTAACACTTACCTGCTCATTTCTCAGGCTGTGTGAGTCCTGGAGATTATTGGTGTGAGTGAGTGCCTTGCTCTGTCACCCATCTCATAAACTTCACACTAAGGGAAGATTGTTAAAGACTTGCTGATCATCAGCCAATCACAGATGTTATCTTCTTTCTATACTCCTTCAAAACTTTCCCCCTGCTTCTTTCTCCATTAGTAATCACATAAAAAGACGACATTCTCCACTGAATGATGAATACACTACATGACAGCGGGTTTAGCTGTGTGATCCCCTTCCACAGGCCTCACTTGCCTTTCTTGTGCCAGACTACCCTAAAATCATCAAGTTTCAAACCAGAAAATGAGATCTGATTTCAAAGCAAATAGGCATGTTAGTACATTATCGTACTATGATAAATGTTTTTGTCTTCTATTAAGGAAAGAACGTCAGAATAGTAAGCCCAATAACAAATTGAGAATTATCCCCAAGTATTTTTGGAGTAGCACTGCCTTAATTAGAATAGAGAAAAAAGGTATGCTGGGAAATATCTACAAGGCTGTAATATAGAGAACTTCTTTATGGAAAAAAATGGGTATGTGTTTCTAACACACTCACGTATAAGAAGCCATAACTGTCTTTTTTAAGTTGAACATTTTAAGAAAATGAGCATTTGTGTGAGGTACTGTGGCTCAAGCGGTAGAGTGCTCGCCTTAAGCTGAAGAGCTGAGGGATAGTGCCCAAGCCCAGAGTTCAAGCCCCACAACTGACCAAAAAAAAAAAATTGAGAAAATGAGCATTTGTTATTGTAATTCATTGCCTAGTTTACTTAAAAAATATTTCCTTAAATTTCAATGTTTTCATCAAACTGAAATTGTTACATTTCCAAATTACTGCATGACCATTTATCTGACTCTTCTAAAAACCTACTATATTGAAATTTGTACTCTGAAAGTAAGTACACTATACATTTATATGTATATACACAAATATATATAACCTAATTTTTCATTTTTATAATTTGAGGATTATCATACCCTATACATGATTATTGTTATTTTTAAAAGCAATATTTTAAAATAATTACTAAATGATCATGTACTCTATTGTATGGATGGAACCAAATTATTGTTCCATCTCTGAACATACTTTTTGGGGATAGGAGTGGTGCCTATTGCCCGTAATACCAAGCTATTCAGGAGGCAGAAATGTAAGCATGTGATCATAGTCCAACCCAAGCAAAAGTTTAAGACACCATCTGAAAAACAGACTAAACGCAAAACAGGACTGAAAGTCTGGCTCAAATGACTAAGTACACATGAGACACTGAATTCAAAGTCCCAGTAGTACTGAAAACAATTTTTAAAAAATACTTAATGTGTTGGGTTTTTTTGGATGTGTTTTAATGGTAAATGCAATAGTCCAGTCTCATTGCAGAAAGATGGATAGCTATAAATTATATTTATAATTATAATATTACATCCTCTCCAATTCAATTTAGATAAAATATTCTAGAAAAAAATCTTAACATAAAAACTTTTAAATTTTACATTAAACTTGCTTCCTATGTTTTCCATAAATATACCAAGATATATATATATATATATATATGATATAAAATTATTGGAATGAGGTACCATGCTTTATTTCAAAACGACTGAAGCCCCAGCAGTGCTGGATTAAAAATCCTGTGCTTTCCATTTATTGCATATATGATTGGTCCTGGTGAGAATGAAAGGCTAGCATCAGTTACTTAGTTTTCTGACACTCAGTGCTTCATAGAGAAAGTGGTGACTCTAAAGGTTATCTCTGTCATTAGGCTGTTGTCATAAATAAGTGGGATAATTTGTATAAAGTGCTTAGAAACAGGACTGTCACATAGGGCTCCTGAACTACAACTGTTTTATTATCATTATATAGAGAGTAGGCATCAAACACAGTGTGTTAAAAGGAAAATAGACAAGCTGAGAGGAAGGAAGGAAGGAAGGGAGGGAGGGAGGGGGGAGGGAGGAAGGGAGGGAGGGAGGGGAAGAAAGAAAAAAGGAAGAAAGGAAGGGAGGAGGGAGGGAGAGTGGGAGGGAAGGAAGGAAGGAAAGAAGGAAAGATACAGAGAGAAAGAAAGGGAGAGAGTGAGAAAGAGAAAGAAAGGAAGGAAGGTAGAAAGAAAGAGGAAGTAAGGAAGGAGGGAGGGGGGAAGGAGGGAAGAAGGGAAGGAGGGAGGGAAGAAGGAAGGGAGGAAGGAAGGAAAGAAGAAAGGAAGGAAGGGAGGGACAGAGGGACAGACAGAGCGAAGGAAGGAAAAAATAAAACATAAAAATACCATCAGTCTTTTGATCTAGTCAGTCCCAGATTAGGATACAAGACAAGCTTTAAGGCTTGATCTGCCTTCTGCCCACATCATTTAATAGGCACCAAATTGAAGACCTACCAGTCATTACATAACATCTTATCAATAAAGGTGAGTCAGTTACAAACATTGGTTGTGCCTTCCCAACTGTGGAGAATCCTCTAAGAACTTTCCTCTTCTGTTGATGCACCTAAGACACAAACCCAAAGTTTAACTCTCTAGACTAAAAGAAAATCTAAGTACAATGTTGTTCAACTTCATTGATTTCATTCTTTATGAGGCCAGAGAAAATGTCACGATCTATTAAAAGCACTGAAAACCTCAGGGAGCCTGGACGAACGCTGGAATTCTTTCAAACTGTGGAAGAAGTGATTCAGGGTGCAGAGGCGTGCTGGATGCTCACATTCATCATGTCTTGCATCCTGGAACTGTTTTTGCTTTGTCCCAGATGGTGCTTTAAATACATTTCAAACTATTGTTGGTTTATATAGTACATGACAGAAGATAATTTAAACACAATGTCCCAATTGTGTATTTGTTTTGGTTATAACACTTACTGTGTGTGTAATAAATGCCCCACTACAAAAATAATAAAAAACATTTTTCTTATACATAAATCATTCCCCACTTTGTTAGAGTGATTGGAATGTGTGGATTAAATACATGTGATGCTTATTTTATTCTTTAAATCCCAGTTGAGGATCTCTGGCAAGTTCAGTTCTTTTATGACTTACATTTATGTGAGTTATAAATGAGACATGTTTTATATACTTCACATTTGATTTACACATACCTATCTATACCTATTTACTGTTAAATATTATAAATAAATATGCAACAAACAGAGAATCTGACCGTGATAGGTTCAATTTTTAAATAAATCTCTACATCATTAAATCCTTCAGTTGCTCAGAAACTATACATATATATATATATATATATATATATATATGCACTCAGCTTGGGTCACTATAATAACTATCTAATGCAGGTTACTTATGAGATAAAATATGATTTATTTTGCTCATAGTTCTGGTGAGTCAAGTCCAAGATCATGTAATCTCATTGGTTTGAGCTTCTGGCAAGTAAGGCACATCATTGTGCGAGCATGGGTTGGAGCCAAGATTAAATCTTAAACCAGGAAGCAGGGGGGGGAGGGAGGGAGGGAGCCAGCAAGCGAGGGGGGAGGGACAGGATTCCATAAGCTTTTGGAGGGTATACCCTACTTGATCTAAGTACGACTCACTTCTTACAGGTCTACTGCACTTCAAAATGCCACCCCTTTAGAAACAAATCCATTAATAATGGACATTGTAGAAACCCTACCCATACTCAAATCATAGAACAGTCCCATAGCCTCACCTCATTCAAGTCATAGCAATGACCAATAAAGACCTACAATGACAACAAAAGTTATAGTACCATTACTGCTCTGATATCACCTCTACATCACTCACTGCTCTGATTTTAGTGCTCCTTAGGCTCCTGAGACATGCCATGAACATTCCATTTCAGAGCTTTAAAATTTGCTCCCTCTGCCCCCAGATTTGTTCTCCCCCAAATATCCTCCCTAATTGGACCCGCAGAGTTCCTTAAAGATTTTTGCCCAACTGTCATTTCATATAAATGTTCCCTCAAAACTTTATTTAAAATGTCAAGCCTCCTTTTTCACTCTTAACCGAGTTTTGGAATTCCTTATTCTCCTTCCACTGTTTAACAAACTATAAGCAGTTATCTTACACTGTTGTCAATCTTCCTGCTCAACTCAAAAAGTGATGGTAGGGCTTTAGGATAGTGAAATTTCCCCCCAATTTTTACAGTTTAGTTGCCCCACTGACAATGCCTAGCAAGTTTGGAATACCATAGGTATTCATAAGTTAGCTCTAAATGAATGAAGATAAAAGATGATTTGTGTGCACATTTTATGTGTTTGAACTTTCTGGAAACGTAGAGGCGGCAACACACTCTAGAATGCACACGTGATGGCAGTCTATCAGGCCTCTCCAGAGGAAGTTCAATGTCCCTCATCATCATACATTCTCTCTAGGATCTGGTTCAGCATTTGTCTCCAGACCCACCTCCCTCCCGCAGACCTGCTTGTGAATCTCAAGGCTGCCATGGTGTCTCGTCGTTAAAGCTAGTCTTTCACTCTTCTCTGCACCTAACTTGCTTGTACCCTTATTTCAGAACTCAGCTAGGAACTTAGAAAGAAATGGCATTCATCTTCCTGAAACTGAGATTTCTGAGTGGAATTCCCTTCTCTGGCCTCAAGAGAACCATGCATAGGCCCCAGAGCTGCAATGGCCACAACCTAAAGTGATACTTACTGCCAAATGGAAGCTCAGGTTTGCACTGAATGATGGTCATCAAAATCCACTAGAAGCCCCAATACTAGTGACTCACACCTGTAATCCTAGCTATTCAGGAAGCCGAGATCTGAGGACTGTGATTCAAAGCCAACTCAGGAAAGTCCATGAGACTCATATCTCTGATAAACTACTCAGGAAAAGAAAAAAAAAAAAAAAACAGAAGTAGTGCTGTGGCTCAAGTGGTAGAATCTTAGCCTTGAGCACAGGGAGGCTCAGGAACAGAGCCAGGCTGAGTTCAAGCCCCAGGACCAGTGAAAAGGAAAAAGAAAAAGAACTCCATTAGAAATTTTGTTTAGGTTTCTGAAAGAGAAATCTGTGCTGTCACCAGTATCACAGTGTTTGTCCTCATTTCTCCAAATGCAATTGCCCCTCTGCATAGCCCATCCACGTATTTGTTTGAGCTTTTCATTCAGGCAGAATTGTGTTGAGACACCACAGACCTTATGAAGTTAATGGAGGCATTTTCCACTACTTCAGCCTGCACCAAATCTGCCTCCAACTGGGAGCTAACACCTCAGTGTCAGAACATTCAGTGCTATGGAAATTTCATCTTTGTAATAGGGACCAAGTCCTCCTAACTACAGCACATGGGCTACCACATCAGCCTTGGGAATGATGAGAAAAGACAATGTAAAAGTAGTATATTTGCATAAAACTGGAATTGAGTGTATTGTAACATTTGTATTTTACAGTAAATAGAAAAACTACTCGTCTTTAGATATCAAAATATAGAAACAAATGAAATATTGTCTTTCTCATTCAATTATGCGGAGTCAAATAATTGAGTGTTTCTAAGCTGTTAGAGTTCTGGCATTCAAGATGTCCTCAGTTGACCCAAAAGTAGGGAAAAGAAGACAAAAATGAAAGGAATCAGGTACAACCTTCATCCTGGAGGCCCAGGAAATGGAGGCCATAAGACCACTGTCTGTCCAATTTCTTACACTAGTTAAAAGACATGCCTTCAATTAGCCTTTTAATGGAACTGCTTCTTTAGCTAACTAAATGTTTGAAAGAATTATAAAGAAAAGTCTATGGTCAAGTCAACATGAGATCCAAATGAGAGGAAAACATAAATGTATAGTAAGTATAAAACTAATGCATGCCACAAAGGAAAAAGTTGCTAAGATTATACATAGCATTAGACCTATACTCAGCATCCACTAGTGGCAAACATATTATCAAATAGTGTAAATCAACATCTTATAGTAATATTGAGAATCATATAAACAAGCGAGCAAACTAAACCATAGATCATAAACAAGAAAACTATGACCCACACACCATATCCATCCCATCACTTTTGGGTGGAAACATTTTTTATTAGAATACATGCACTTCATTCATTCATTCATGCATTCACCTGCAGGCTGTAGCTGTTTTCATTATACAGCAGAGTCTAGTGCAACAGGAGACTCTATGGTCCATAAAACCTGGAATATTTACTTTGTTTCATTACAGAAAAAACACTGCCAACCTCTGTATTAAATTACTACTATAAATCTTTTATCTGAGACTGTGTTACTCATGACTACAGCATACTTTTAAGTGCTACATGAGCTTAAAAGAGTTTTTCGTTTAACAAATATAATTTTATTATCATCATATCTTAGTAATGCTGCTATCTGTTCATGAAAATTTAAGATCCCGATTTAAAAATTATATCTCAACTTGAGATAAGTGTTAAGTTGTATAAACATATGTTTGTGATTACTATACATATATTTTTCAAGGTTTCTGGTTGAATAAGTTTTAAATTCCTTCAACCTCAAAATAACTACTTAATGAATATACTATTCCAAAATGGGTATTAATTATTTTTGCATAAGAATATATACACCTTAAAACAACTCAAGGCACTGTCATTTAATATTAAGTTAAGATGCCAGGTCCTTATACCATTTAATTGTTTCCTACTTTCAGCCTCTTCTTCCTAACTAGGAATTCCTCACTAATAAACCTTTCAAAGCACTGAGAAAATTTGGTTTAAAAAAAAATGGCCTCTCTGACCTAATTCTATTACTGTGTATGCTAACTCCTTTTGAATGGCCTCCCTGTGTTTACAATGCAAAGCTAAAACTACTTCACCAAATACCTGAGGCTTTCAAACTCTGGTCTTTGTCATTTACGAAATCACCATTGTACAAATGCTGTCCTCACTTCCTGGAGTACCTGCCTCCCCTCAGTGCCAGCTCAGCTGGAATCTTCCTCCTCCCAGAAATCAATCTGATACTTCTTCATTCCAAGCAGATATACTCAGGACTCAGTGAACACAGACATGAGCTCCTTTCCAGGAAGAGAAATGACTTAGTCATCCTTCCACTACCACAGCCCATCAAACTTCTTCATCCAAAGTGAATATGAACCAAACCTCAATGACACCAACTGAATCAATCAAGTGTCCAAGGCAGATCTCAATCCCAACCCCACCATTTTGGCTCTGTTAGGTTGTGAAAGTTACTAAACATCTCCAATTTCCGGTTTTCTCCTCTATGAAATGATAACAAGAACAATAGCTGTTCTATATGACTGTGTGAATTTAAATTAAAACATATCAGATGCTTAAAGGATCTGATGTACAGTGACTGCTTGGTAAATGGTACTGCTATCATTCCTTTTGGATGACAATAGTGCTTTGCAATAAGGTCTGTATGCACACAGACACATTATTTTGGATTCCCAAAAGGCATCCAAAAATCCATTAAGTTCTTGATAATCATGAAAGTTATATGTGTCATATTGGTACCTCTAGGTGAAACCTGGAAATTCAGAATGTCTACAAAAGAAAAACCTCACCATCCAAAGAAAACTGTGGTTAGAATTTTCATCATATGTCATTAATATAATTGTATTCTATTGAAAACACAAACATTCATTCACCATGTTTTCCTTAAGTAACTTCTCTGTGAAGGTCTTTTCAAATGAATAGTTTACATGATTAAATTTCTTATCAAAATAGGTTAACAAAGTCATATTATTACAATAATTGCACATGTTTCCAAACCCCTGATACACAGCATAAACATATATACATCACATTCATCAACATGACTCACACAAACATACGTTCTTTTATAGTAAAAAGTGTGTAAAATATGAAACACATGGCATGAAAAGTCAAGGTCTGGCTGGGGTTGAGCTTCAGCAAGACGTTTCTTAGAATATTACACCAGCTTTGCTTGTAATTTTATAAGCACTGGACTGATGATGGGGTATCCGCCCTACAGAAGGCAAGCAGAGCAGCTGTGTTAACAATCTCACTATTGTGCTCCAAGTATTGGAAGACCACCTCATAAGAAGGAAATCATAATCTTCCTTCCTTATAGCATTTCCATCCACTAGCCCACTTCTAAAAATAAATCGGACCAGTGTAAGAAGGCAGCACACCTAAAAGAAACTAACTTACAATAATGTGTACAGATATGCATGATTAATACTGATGCTAATTCAATGCTGACCACTAAAAGAAATTTAGTTCCTAAAAGAAGACCAGCTATCTTCAACCACATAGTTGTTGATTGTATGAGTCTATGAAATCTTTACTATGTTTACATTCATAGTATTGGGTGATAGAATCGTGGGGTAAACTATCATCCGAATTTTGATGTAAAAATTTGTTGTATGGTTATAAGGGATAGTCATATGCTATAGCTTGATGTTAAGTGTTTGATGATATACTTCCTATGGTGAAAATATTGCCGTGGGATTTTGTTTCTGTCATATAAGATAAAATGAATAGGAAGTTATTGAAAGAGAAAAGAGTCAACAAACAAAAAAATTCCAATGTATATTCAATTTTCCTTATGATAGAGATGTTCACAATTAGAACCATGAGACATAAAAATTACATTCAAGTTTCATACATTGTTGTACATATGTGGTTTGTTTCTCTTAAGTAGGTTTCCTGAAGTAGGTAAATTAAATTGCCACTTTAACTCTTAGGTCTCTAATCTAAAATCATACCCTTTTCATTTATCATGATGCCAGGATTTGTCTTCTGCCCCCAACTGACTCCTGATAACCTAAGAGTAGGCCTGAGTGGCTCCTATACCCTGAGCAAAAAGTATTCTGGGAAAAACCTTATTGACAGCTCTATCATTTACTCTAAGCTTCTTAGGGCACGAATCTGTATCCTCAGCACTGAGGAGCATGATGCATTGACTAGCAGTCAATGTATGAAGGTGTACACAAAATTAATTGGCCGACCTACATGAAATTTTCATTTTTGTAGGTCATATATAATCAAATAGTATCAGTTCCACAGAGCCCAACATAATCTTTGAGCGAATAATTAAAAAGCACATATTCTGAGAGAATATTTTGTCAATTGTCTCTCTTTTTGTCTCTCCCTCTCTCTCAACTAAATTTACCTCTAAACTGGATCCCTTCTGTAGATATCAAATAAGTATGTTTTATTTTTCTGATTTTAAGAGCTTGAAAACTAAGAAAAACATGGTAATATCGATCATCCAAAGTCAAACATCTGCCACATTGAAAAATTGAGATTATTCACCACTGTGCTGTCATTTCTCACACTGGTTTTTTTTTTAATCACACAATCTATGTAAGTCAAGTCAAGGGTATCAATCTGGGCTTACTATTTGAAAAACAGATTTTCTAGTATTTTTTTCTATTGAAAAGAAAAGTGTAGGGGCATTCAGTAGCAATGACTATTTCTTGAACTCTGATCTTGGTTTATAATTATGATTTCTCATTAAAAAGAAGTGCAATTTATTTGGCAATATTGATTGATTCCAAAACTGGAGCAACAAAATTATAAATGAAGCCTAAAATATCTAAGTGTGCCAAAAAAAAAAGAAGTACAGACAGGTTGAAGGGAGAGGTGTCAAACCGAGTAAAGAATGGATTAGAGGATCCCACAGAACAAATGCATGACAGTTTAGGTATCAAAATAGTTATAAATAAGTATAATCAGAATACACTGAATTAAACAAACAGAATCCATGAGGCCACTGTGTGAGAGAAAAGATGGAGAGACGTTAGAGGAAAAATCTCTTCTTTACAGAAAAAAATGCAATTTGGAAATCATCATTTTGCACCTGCAGTGTAATAACATATTCAGGCTGAAATCATTAGTATCTGCTAGAACCTATGAATGAAAAGTTGTAGAGACAAGAACCTTCATGTCACCTGACAGTGTCTGCCCTGGGCAACAGATAGACAGACAGACAGCACAGGAACCCATATTACTTAACCTTGTTTGGCAGCAAGATTTAATATGGGCTAGATATTCAGAGAAACCCTTCCTAGGATAGCATATGTGAAAAAAAATGCTGTATAAAAATGAAGTCTCTTTTACACCATGGCTGAGATGACAGGAAAGCAAGGAAATACTTCATAGGGCTCAGAGGCTTGAAAAGGCTGCAGGGTTAGAAAACACAAACAAATTTGGCCTGGAGTCTATTTTTGGTTGCCTCCAATTCAGGTTTCAGTGAAGTAAACCTGAAAGTCGCAGCAGGTTGAGATAATGATATCTGGGACACTCACATCAGGGCAGAATCTCAGAAGGCTGTGCTGTGAGTAACAAAGCAGAAAAAGCCTCATCTTGGAGAGGGCACGTTATGGGGATCTAAGCTGGTCTTAGTCTTGGCTCAAGATGGAAAAGGAAAAGAAGAAAACACTTTCCTGAGAATTCTTAACCACAGCCCACAATCACTCAATTTGGTATCAAAATTCATGCAATACATGTAGCCAAAGAAAATCCTAAATCAAAATTTAATTTAAATTGACCCCAGATGATAGGGTTTTCAGGCATTTGGCAAGAGTAAATTTGAATTATCTCCGGAGGATCATATTTTAATCCAAACTCCACAGGATTCCAACAAATAAAGTACAAAACCTGAGCTCAAAAACACACAACTCTAATCAGAACTATGATGTTTGTAACCAGACTAACAACAAAAGAAGATTTTAAAACAAACAAAATATTCAATAAAGAGCATTATCACATATCAAAACAAGGTTTCCAGGATGAATGAACAGTTCTCAACAGAATTTCAAACTGCCAAGAAATCTATAATTACAATAAGAATTTATCATACCTATCTTGCTTGATAGATTCAGTAATAATAAGAAAAATGTTCATTGATCAACAGACTGAAAATCAGAAGTACAGATGCTTTGAATAGTATAATTGATAAACTGTCCTTCATGGACATAAATAAATAACTAACAAATGAGCAATGGGTCATAAATGACAAAGAAGGAAAGCCAATAAATGTTGTGGGAATGGTTATCAACTCTTCATTTCCTTTTCAATCTTGTCCCTGAATATTTTCTCCTTGTGGTACCTAGGAACAAAACTGTAATCACTGAGCCTTCCTTTTCCTTATACCTCATATTCAGTCCACCACCTTATTTTGTTGTCTTTATATAGAGAGTTCCGGAACTCCATCCCCTCTTATTCTTACACATTTCTCATACGGGCCCAAGTCAATGTCATCTCAGGCCTGAGATACTGCACTACCCTGCCAATGTTCTTTCCACTCTCTTCTCAATCTAAAACATAAGTTGCTGTGTCAGACACGTGCACAAGATTTTCCAGTGACTTCCTCTCTCCCTCAGAGTTGAAAATCAAAGTCCTGACCCAGGCCCACAGGTTGTGCACCACCTCTCTGACCTTCTTCCCTACCCTCATTCTGTCGCAGACGAACTGTCCTTTCTGTCTGTTCCCACCTGCAGAGCACTATATGTACTATCCTCTCTGGCTGGAGGATGTTCCTACATAGATTCCCAGACTTCTGTTACATGTCAGTTTTGCAGTACAGTATCAGCCTGCCCTGACCATCAACCTATAGAAATACCCACAAACCCCTCATGCCATCACTACCTACTCCATGACAATGATGTGTGATTTCTACATAACACTTGATGTCATCAGACAACTGTGCATCTTGTGTTCATTCCTCCTTTTACCAAAGGCAAAGTTGGTGCCTTGTTTCACAGAATATTTCTCTATCTAAACCAGTGTGTGGCCTGAAAAGAAAAAGAAAGAAACTGACACACATATTTTTTCTACAAGTTCCTAAAATATCTACTTTTCCCGAAGACAGAGCAACCAGACATTGAGATTACATGCCCCACCCCAACTTCTTGAATAAAAGTTGAAATGCTCAATCTAATGGAATCTAATAGCAGTGCCACTTCCTGGTTACAATCTCAACATCAGCATATAACCCAAAGGTATTCAATCAATTCCCTTCATGCTCAAGCTATTTGATAGTGTTTAAGAGTGAAAACACTATGCATATAATTACAGCGAGCCTGAAAGAAACAATCAACTAAAGTCAGGTGAAAAATTCAAATATTAAACCTATCAGTGGCATTTACTGCCAAATTTACTTCCTTTTAGATAAGCACACTGACTCAACATTCTAAAATAAGTATGCCTAATCAGGAACTTATTAATACTTTTCAAAAATATTTTATCTTCATTGTACAAAGGAGTAGCCATTCAGCAAAGCAACTCGTGAATATAATGCATCTTCATCAGGATTGCCTGATGTTTAATGTTTCATGTTTCTTTTCCCCCTCTTTTTTTTTTTTGTCCATCGTGAGGCTTGAACTCTGGGCTTGGGCGCTGTCCCTGCACTCTTCAGCTCAAGGTGAGCGCTCTACTGCTTGAGTCTTTCCCCCCTCTTAACAACTTTCTTTTTTTGTTATTTTTTAAACTATCTTTATGTAGTTGGAGTAGGATATAGACAAAGGAACAGTTGAATCATCTACAAAGTAAGCAGATATCGTTACAATAAGTACCATGTTCAATACTCCCATTTTACCCACCTCCATGATGTCTGAAACCATAGGTAATACCAAATATTATATGTTCTGTTTTCCATCTGTACACAGCTATGATAAAGCTTGGAATTGTAAGAGATCAATAATGGCTAACTATAAAGTAACTTATACGATATACTACAATAAAAGCTATGTGAATATAGTTTCCTGTAATAAAGTTTTACAAATATAGTTTCTCCATTCCCCCTTGCATTATTGACCCAGGTATGGTGGCTCATGCCTGCAAGTCTCAGCTACACAAACTGAACTCCTTTAGTCCACGGGGTTAAGACCAACTTGGAAAACATAGGGAAATGCTGTCTCAAAATAAATATATAAATAAATAACTTATTTATCATGCTTACCTTTCTTCTTTTAGTGGTACTAGATAAGACAATGTCTCCATGATGAATGAGATGAGAGGAAGAGCCAGCATTATGTCATAGCATTGGGCTGTTTTATAGTGATTACTTGAACAGAGGCAAGAAACCCTAGCAGTCAATCTGATAACATTCAGCTAAGGGACGGATGGGCAGGTGGCGCGCACAGCACACATGCATGGGACAAGGGGAGATCCGCATCCCAGGAAGGGATAAAGTGGGCAGACATGAGGTTTCATCATGCTGTTTTCAGTGACACACACAATTTAGAACTTACAAACTGTTTATTTCTGGGATTTTCTATTTTGGGACCATGGTTGAACTGCAGGTAATTGAGACCTTGGAAAGTACAACTATGAATAAGAGAACTACTGTAAATGTTCAGCACAGGAGCATTCTAGAAAGGTTTCTTAACTACCCATAGCAAGTTACTTCACATAAACATTTACACACTTCATTTTTTTTTTACAAAGTCTTTCACTCACAAATTATTTTCTTAGGATAATATACAAGTCCTTTAATTCTGAATGACTTCCCAAGTCCAAGATATTAAGCAAACAAACAAACTGAAGGAAAACAAATCAGGCTAGCTGGGGTCCCAGCCAATGAAAACTTTACTTCATAAAAAAGAAAATAAGGAGCCCACATTCTCACAGGGAGAATGGAAACAATCACCCCAACCGTGCATCCTTGTGGACAATACTATGCAAATCTCTGAGCACTAAAGAAAGTAGAAGCAGTCAGTTCTGGGGCAGGAGGGCAGAGGTGACTGCCTTTAAAAGAATCTCACAGAAGCACACATGCTTCCTGACAGCGAAGGCGGCAGCAATCCGCACTTCTGCGTTCATTTTAGGACAATGCTCCCCAGTGCTAAAGCTAAGAGACCCTCATTCTTTCCTTAATATTCATACATGAAACATTGCTACCATTTGTGACATTTACTTCCTATTTTCATTACTGAATACATCACTAACCTATATAATTACACAAAATCATATCATGTATAGTTACAGATAAAATATATTTTTAAACCTATATAATATAGATCAATTGGTTTTTCAAAGGAATAACTCTAAAAACACTGGTTAAATGTGACAGTCAAATACATTTTATGAGGCTGGTGCAGTACACAAAAAACTAGCAGGAAGAAACAAGCTAGACCTATTCAGCTGAGAGTTAGCTAAAATTAAGAGTAAAAAGCTGTAATGTGTAATATATAAAGACATCCTTGGCGATTTGAAAAACAACCGTGCTTTGCTTTTAAATCTTTAGTTGAGTAAATATTTTAACTTCCTGTTCCTGACTTAAATCCATTGTTTAATTCCGGGTCAAGATGAAGTAACCCAAATATGCACTCTGTTATATAAAAGGCCCAGAGGATGAAATTACATCTCTCTCTAATAAGGTCCTTTGAAATCCAATACTAGAGTAACTTAGCAGCCAAATTATTTTTCTTCTGTTAATGCTGATTGAGCAGTAAATAAAACCTAGAAGAAAAACAAACATGCAAAATAAAGTGCTTTACACCTTTGGTTGAGTGTTTTTAAAATGATGCTGACCTACCAACATTAGCAGAAACTCTAGTGTAAATACTTTGTCAGTCTTTATTTTGAGCAGTCATTCTATGCAGTTTCCAGGAGGCTGATTTTTAAATTTCCAAATCTTAAGAGATTCAACACAAAAAGTATGCTCTCACATCTTAGCATCAACATTGAAATCAATCAACAATTCAGCTTCAAAATGCAACGCTAATGCTCTTGCTCTGAGGTTTTTTTCCCCTCTCAGTCTTCAAGTTTGAATCTGTAAAACAAAGGATTTGTGCAGGGTAATCTATCTGTTCATGCCACTTAGAGCAAGTAGTCCTCTGCATTACTCCATGGCAGGAAGAAAAGGAGATACAGTAGGGAAGAAACTTTATGTACAGGAAACCAGAACATACTTTCAAAAGTTCCTAAAGACCCTCCAAGAAAAGTTAATATAGACTCCAAATCTTACCTAACACATTCCTGTTTTATTTAAAATCAGTAGACTGAGAGAGAAGCATGTCTATCTTTGTCTTTTGTTTACCCTTTTCACATTTCTGGAATGACAGATCTGTGAGTGAAAGAAAAATGTTAACAGGAAATAAAGATGCCAGATCAAGTAATTTTCCTTATAAAACTTCCTAACCATTTCAGGCTTTTTTGTTGAATGCCTGTGTCAGGGTGGAGAATTAAAAAGCAAATAACATTATTCCAACAGTTCACTAAGAGTGAAAATTGCCAACTCTGGGGACATGAGTTGATATATGTATGCATTTCACATGTACATTTATCTGCAGCTCTGGCATTACATCAATGTCAGCGATGGGCATCTGCAACTTAGGTCGTAGTTGTAATCTGCCCGCATGTGTCACCCACGGAAACTTAAGTTAGATAATGAAAGTAAAGCAGATTATATAGGCAATGTTTATTCTTTGTTTTTAAAGTCTAGTTTATTCTGTAACCCTCTTCCACTCTGGCTCCTGACTCCTAACAGAGGAGTTAAAACTGGCTTTATACTTTGCATCCCAAAGTATAAGCAGAGAAAGCATCCCTTAATCCAAAAAGATAAGAAATGGAAGATTTTTCAAGAACTTTAAAAGAGGCATTCTTTTAAGTTTATGCCAGATAACTTCAATCATACCCTATGGTCAAATCTGACCTAATCACATCTATAAAAATAGATTCTTAATATTGATGTTGACATCCAAGGAAAACAACCCAAGCAACTCCCTCCCGTGGTAACAGAGACATGTTCAATAACCATGCCAGTGCTGTTTTTTCTCCTTCTTAGCATTTTAATGTAAAAGAAGGGAGTGGGATTTCTGTGCCAAGATAGATTTTTAAGTCCTGAGATACATTTTGCCCAAAGAAAACTGATAATGCCTCAAGAATTTATGTGTTGAGTTCTAGGTGATCACCTGCCACTTTTTTTTAAACAATGGCTATTGCTAATCTCTATGTTACTTAAGCCCTTGATCCTACCCAGCTTCTATCCACTTTCTGCCCTGGTGTGAACAAATGCACGTGGCTTCTGCT
Source organism: Dipodomys ordii (assembly GCF_000151885.1). Taxonomy (NCBI): domain Eukaryota; kingdom Metazoa; phylum Chordata; class Mammalia; order Rodentia; family Heteromyidae; genus Dipodomys; species Dipodomys ordii. The sequence continues at coordinate 6,480,775 of NW_012267313.1, read as the reverse complement.
ATTAGGAAGAAAGAAAACAAAATAAAACCAACCATAACACTACCACAGGAAAACATCTTGAAATGATCAAGACACACAAGTTCTCTAACATCTTCTGCCCAGCCCCTTTGTCCCTTCAGGCTGGCAAATAACCTGGGCATATTATCCATCAATTCCTTCTCAAGTGCTGTCAGCAACCATATACATGTCTCCTTCCAATTATTATGAGTCCCTTCATTACTTTCTTACCATCTTCTCTCTTGTTTTGCTTTTTCTTGCCATACCGACCATGGGCTTCCCTTCTGAAGTGCCACCAAAGGCCTTCTCTCTAATTAACAAACAAAATGGCCTCATTTTCAGTCCCTCTGTTCTTGAACTTCTGAGATACCATATGACAACCATCCTCTTAAAAAAATTACCTTTGCCAGCATTGTCCTGGTGGTTCCCCTAAGTATCTCTTCTCAGTCTTTCTCAATCCATCCTCCTTTTCCACAGAACCAAGTGGTCAAGGTTTATCCTTACTCTTCTGCCTTTTCTGAGCCATCATTTCCTCTTATAAACAGCCCCTCAAGGAAAATTGGTTAGCTCATCTAGACATCTCTTCTATGGCCCAAAAGGCTTTCGCTGATACTAGTGACATTTTCTCATAAACCTTCAAATTCAAACACTTCTTTGTCTTTTTGCTTGTTTGTTTCCGTATCTTAGAGTTCATTTAGATTAGCATCATCTTACATGGTCATTTGTACATAGCTATGGCGCTATTGTGAGCCTCTGTTAGGGCTATCCTAGACATATACTAATTGTCTTTTGAAGCCATGGACTCCTGCTCCTACATTCTATTTGTGGCATCTCCTGGGCTTGAACTGTACACATATCCTTCCTGTCCTTCACCATGGTTACCCTCCACTTCTTCCTATTAACCCTGTTTGTTTACTAACTTCAGCAACGCTTCCTCTTCAAGGTCTTTTCATTGATTCTTTCCCTTTAATCCTTCTTCATCACACCAATAATTTAGCCAGAAGTTCTCAAGGTATGGTTAATAATCTGTATGACATGTACTTTTGGGAACACAGCTATGTGCATGCAACTGTGTATTGTTTGTGGCTGTCTTCATATATCAACTGGTGAGTGGTTAGTACAGTGATGGTTGGGCCAGAAAATTCAAAAGTATCTATAGTTTTGTCATTTATTTCTGAAAAATGTTTGACAGTTCCTTTTGAGTTCACACATTTAAGGCGGCTTAGGCTATTTCCTCATTGCCAGTTCCTAATCTTCCCACACTTAAATTCCTAACTATAGGTTAGGTTTCCAAAAGCATTGTTTGAAATACTCTCTTGTTCAAAAATTTTGAGAGCCTCAGAGCAGCAATCCCATACATCTCTGTGAGTTAAACAGTAGTGGACATCACACTGGCCACCCAGGGATATGAAGACATACCAGCTTATCTCCAAAAACCTTTTCAATCTGGCCTGAGCACTTCTCAGCTCCATTTCCCTTGCATACTTCCTCATGTTCCCAACGCTTCTGATCCAGAAATCCCACTGCACCCACCACACACAGCTCCTAGGCAGATCTTATTACCTTCTATTTTGTAGAACTCGATTCCATTACCTTCACTATATTGATTTGTTATCTTTCTTAAATTCTCAATTAGCTCTTTCTCTTTTCATCTCTGTTCCTTCAATAAGATATTAAAATATATTAACATGTCAGATAAACTCCCTCCAATACTTTGCAAGGAGACATAAATAACCCAGAGATATAAATAACTCACCATAAGCAGATGTCATGTCGTTTAGTGGCCCTCACCACCCTCGCTCCTTACAGAACACATTCGTGATATTTCAAGACATTTTTGATTTGTCACTAAAAGAAGGGGGGTGCTACTGACATCTAGTGGGTAGATGTCAGAGATGCTGCTAGACATCATATAGGTACAGGAGTATCTCCCACAAAGAATTAACCAACCCAAAGCATCAACCATGTTGAGACTGAAAAACATGAGTGTAGATGGAATATAGAAAGCTATACATCACGTCAACCTTAGAAAATGATAACTATTTGTTGACCTACTTTTTAAAGTATTTGATAGTTTTGATTACTTCAATGGAAATATCAAAAAATGATGTTTCAGTATATATTCACAAGTGGCTTTATTTATTATTTATTTGCTCTTTCTGTTCACTCTGTTGGATATAAACAGAGTAAGCAGTTCCCAAATATAGTATGTAATTGATGGAAATTTTGGAAGAAATTATATCAAAAGAGTAAGCTCTTGCTCTAAAATAAAGTGAACATACAGAAAGTTTCAAAGAGTAGATGAGTTGTAATGATGGGTTACTGGCTGCTATCACAAATAATTCTATAGGATCTCTAAGAATAGCATACTGAAGAATAATCAGCAATCTAATATTCTAAAGAACAACAGAGAAGAGGGATTAATTAAAGATTAAAAAGAGATTTATTGGGTTAACTCTAGAATTTCATTAGCTGTTATTAAATTAGCCTGTTTCCTGTAAGCAAATACAGTTTAGATGTAGATACATATATGAATTTCCAAAAATATTGTTGAAATACAATGTGGAGCCAATGGCTCTGTATTGACACAACTCATTTGTTGAAACAAACCTTTGATAATATAAATTAATTGACTTAATAATAATAAAATGTACAGGAATATTCAGGTGCTTTCTTTTTCTTTATTTTTCCTGTTCTCATTTTATTTTATGTCATTTTCACCAAAAGGTTTACTGCTGAGCCACATCCCATGGCATTCAGGCTCTTAATGTAAAACATTTCGTTAGAGAAAGGAATTCCATTGTGAACTATAACCTACTTAATATCCGCTAATATTTTATTTTATGACATATAATATTTAATATCAATAAACTGTATTTCCTCTCAAACTTTCTACCTTGATCATAAATTTAAGTCATACTCTCCCTCTGAATGAATTAGATAAGAAAGAAATCTATAGTAATATTCAGTACCATCAAAAGCAAACTTTAAAATATCTCAGAGATAAAGATAAAACAGACACTATATAAATGAAACATGTAGAGAAGATCTTTTAGCTGAATGTGAGGAAGGTAACAGAAATGACAGGGTTACCATGCATAAAGCAAATTCACAGTGATTATTAATAAAAATAACATTTTTAATTAAAGATATAGGACGAAATGGTGAACCAATGCAACAGTGATACTCACAAAATACTATGTTGGAAATGACCTTTATAATTGGGATCCAATGGGAAGAGAAAGAAGGAGGAAACAAGGGAGAAGGTAACACTGTTTGACAAGAAATATACTCATTTCCTTACTTTTGTAACTGTAATGCCTCTGTAAATCACCTTGAAAATAAAATAAAAAATAAAAAATTACAGTAAGGTATAATTGGCTAAACTTACATTGCTTCCATACAATTATGATCTATAATGTAAAATTGTATAATAGAATTTTAACTAATGTATGAAAATAAAAGCTTATGGTTGTGGTGTGTGTGTGTGTGTGTGTGTGTGTGTGTGTGTGTGTGTGAGTTCTGGGGTGTGAACTCAGGGCCAAAATACTGTCTCTGTGCTTTTTCACTCAAGGTCCATGCTGTAACCAATTGAGCCACAGCTCCACTTCGGGATGTTTCTGCAGGTAAACTGGAGATAAGAGTCTCACAGACTTTCCTGCCCAGGGTGGCTTCAAACCACAATCCTCAGATCTCAGCCTCCTTATTAGCTAGGATTACAGGTGTGAGCCATGAGCATCTGACTATTTGCCATTTTTTGCCCAGTTTCTTGAGAATGCTAGGCAGGCACTCTCTCACTGAGCTACATCCTCTACACATCTTACTTTCAGTTGTTTATCTTATAACACTCTCTATGCCAAACTGCAAAACAAGAGACAGACATAACACAACACAAACAGAAAAATATATATATTTAAGAATCAAGTTTATGATGATCATATTTCAGTGAACTATTTTTAGACTCCATGCATTTTTCTCCAAAAAGTCAACTATGAATTCATGAGATGGTAATAGACTGAGAATAATATTTTAACTTTCTATAATTTGTCAGGCCATTCATTTACCTACCTCAACAACAGAATATAAAAGCTTTTTGAGAAAACATTATTGAGCATCAGCAAGAATTGTTTCAAGAAGAGCACAACATGAAAAATACCTGTCATTATTCTTGAGTAATTCAGAATGTAGACACAGAAGCAAGTAAATAGAAAAGGTTTCAGTTGTAAGAGGTAAACGCTAGAGTGAAGATAAATCCAGAGCTCTCTGATAACACATTATAGTGGCTCCTGACTCTGTCTGGTGGGTGAGTCTTGTGGCTGTGGGGATAGACATAAAGGAAAGTTGCTCAAGGGGAGTCAACCTTAAATGAAGTCTTCAAGAATGACAGGTAAAGGAAAGGCCCATCTGGGAAGAAGCTGCATACCCAGCACTAGCAAATGAATAAAAACCCCAGAGGGGCTGGGAAGGTGGCTCAGTGATAGAGCGCTTGCCTTGCATGCATGAGGCCCTGGGTTCGATTCCTCAGTACTAGATAAGCAAAAAAGAAAAAAGCCGGAAGTGGTGTTGTGGCTCAAGTGGTAGAGCACCAGCCTTGAGCTGAAGAGCTGAGGGACAGCGCCCAGGCCCAGAGTTCAGGCCCCATGACCAGACCCCACCCCAAAAAAACAGAGAATCAAGGAGATTTAGAAAACAGACAGAAGACAGAAACGAGGAAACAAGTGATCCTAGTCTCAAATGCTTGACTTCGCACACAGTTCTCTCTAATGAAGAAAAAAGGGCCTGCAGAGACCAGAAGTAGAGTAGCAATATGATCAGAAAAAAAACTTCAGAAGTAACTTAGAACAGTCAAGAGTAGAAGATTCAAAGGAGCTGGAAGACAGGAACAGGCTTGGTAGAGATTAAATGAGGGAATGGCTAGAACTTTGAGATGGAAGGTGGAAGAAAGGAGGATGACTACCTGTTTCCTGACATAGCCTTCCAGTAGTGGATGGTTCTGCCTGTTTCCTGACATAGCCTTCCAGTAGTGGACGGTTCTGCTCCCGGAGATGGATAATATGGCAGCAGAGAAGAAAGGGAGAGAAAGTGGAAGAGAGGAAAGCTAGTCGTTTGTGGACCTAAGAACTTCCGGGAGAGGGTGGGGGAGGGGATGTCCAGAAAGTAGTTGGATAGGCAAGAATGAATCAATACTCATAAAAGAGCACTGACTATCTCCAGTGTTTGTAATAGGAGCTAGCATTTCTCAAGTGTTTCAGGCATGCGCAAGCACTCCATGAAACATCTTTTTGTCATTTTCTCCACTTGGAGATGACAAAGAGTTTGAGTAATTTCCCATTGGTCATAAGATATATAAGGGTCAGGATTGTGGATTTTATAACTAGAGCCCTTAACAGATTATACTCTGCTGTATCATTCAAAAATCCATTACAAATTTTAGGATCTGGTAAAATGAGTTCAGGCCCAATGTCTGATATTTAATAATGATATACTGTCTCCTTTATAGATGTTTAACCATCTGTAAAATGATAGCTGTTAGTACTCCATTACAAAAGATATGATGAGGACTGGAAAGAGTGTATAGAAAATGCTAGATGGAGTCCACACCTGCTGTACATGGCATCTGCTGTCTTATCTATGTCCAGAGGAAAAACTTCTACTCATAGGAAGACAGCTAACAATCTAAGAACATTACCCTTCATCTTTGGATGAAATTTAAGTTCATATGAATACTCTATATCTATATCACTTTTCTAAACATTTTTGAGACATTAATATACTCCTCAAATGTTGAAATGTTATTTAATTCAGATATAAATCATTTCAAGGTAAAGGGGTTGTTTCCCAGAGGATTTTTCTGATCTATTTCTATGGTGAATTCCAAAATGAGAATCGCTGAAATGATCAGGCATGTTGAGGTAATGGAGAGAGTTTTGACTTGGAGTCAGAAGACTAGTGTGAAGTCTCAACTCTGCCACTTACCCTGCCATGCCAGCATGAACAGTCATCTAACAGCTGTAATCACCCTTCTCAGACATATATGACCAACACACTGACCTATGTGTTTCTAAATTCAGCAAATAGAGTCAGGCTGAGAAGCAGGGAGGCTCACCCTAAATTTTTGGTCGTTAAACCTGGTTGCAAATTAGCATCACTGGGACTGTAAACAATGATTTAAAAAATAGCAATCCTAGAATACTACTGGAAGGACACTAGTAATATTATAAATCTACAATTTATAACTTCTGGGCATGTTTGGTGAGAGGTGATCTGAACCACCACTCTCTTTACCTTCAACTGAATTCAAACCTTCTTTTATATATACACACTCTGTGTGTATGTGTGTGTGTGTGTGTGTGTGTGTGTTTCTCTGTCTCTCTGTCTCTCTGTCTCTATCACAACTGTCTTAATCAACCATCCTGTCATGCTGAGATCCTGTGTGTTTCAGATATAAGTCCTAGGAGCCCACAAATCCTTCAGTCTCTAGGAAAATGGTGACACTGGTAGGATATTGGTAACCTAACATCTACACATCCACCTATAAATGTGTCCACCTGCACACAAACTGTTAACTAACCCTCATTGTATTAGAACAAAGTGCTGGTCACACACTCCCTGAGCATTGCCACTCAGCCCCCACCATCACCCAGAAGCAATCTGTAGTTAGAAACCTGTAGGCCAGCAAGACCAAAACACTGAGTGGCTGAGGGAAGAGACAGCAGTTGCGATGACTAGCACTCTCAATCAAAATTCATTCACTCGTAGTTTTATTTTTAATTGTTTTGAGGTCCCCAGAGCCATTTTTGTTCACTTTAGTAAATAAGCCTGGCAGTTTTTAAAGAATAACATCTCTACTACTTGATAGGCTTCATAGTGTTAGGGCATTTCAATGAGTTGTTACATTTTTCTTATAATGATCTACAAGAAGTTAATATATAATAGATAATAAAAGTAGACTAAGGTCATCTCTTTATGTAAACTGAAGACACAGTTATCACTTCTTTTAAACAAAGTATCTGTGAGAATGGGAGCTATGCAGCACAACCTTCTCCAGTTCACAATTGAATTCACTGTCCACATCTTTGCTAGAGCCACATTGTTATACACAAGTGTCTTATCCCCAGTGGCCTGATGGGAACCTAAGGCTTAAATCATGATCATGCAAGCTAATAGCATGAGCCAAAAGGACACCTTCCTGGTAAGAGCACATCTTCCACATGACATCGTTTAGCTGTCTGTGTGCAGGAAGTCTTGGGCAACAGACTCGGTAGTGTGTGGGTAGGGGAGGCTCTCCACTCACTGTCTCTGCTTTGCATACCATAAAGAATACTATTAACTTATACAGGCAAAGAATATTCCCTAGCAAGCCTTTCCCTCAGTAAAATCTGAATCTTAAAACAATTGTGAACAAACTGGTACGTTCTTGGCCTTAGAACAAACCTAGGAAAATAAAGAAAGCCCTTGAGACTGTGGTTTTCATCCATAAAATGAGCAATAGGCACTTTCTCCTACTATGCTTCCTTCTGATGGCCAACAATCTATGCACTATCCAGTGTTTGGGGATCAAAACATAACAAAGGAAGTACATTAAATTGTTCAGCCTGTCTAACATACTCAGCACGATTTCAACACCCTGGTCTTTCAACCTCTAGCTTTCCAAGTGGAAAATCAAGAGAGACATTGAAATGTGACAGCATCGTAAAGCAGTACCAGCATACTTCTTGAAAGGTCTGCTTCATGGTATTAAAAGAAAATTTAAAACTCAACAAAAAATATGTTTAACAAAAATCTTGCTGTTTTAGTATATTTCTTTTAAGTATGCTTTGCAGTAGTCTCACCAAAAGTATTTATAAGCAAAGCTGAGATAGAATGAAGACTTACTGATTGCTCATTTAAATCCTGGGAGTCTTCCATGTGGTTTGCTCACTGCTCCTGCTACAGCCAAGTAGAAGCAGCTCCCTTCAATTAAAAAGTGGGCTATCTAAGGGAAAAAAGAAATAGAGAGAAAAGTAAAGGGTTATCTTTTCCATTCATTTTTTAAATTACCAATGCATATTAAATTCTAACATGTCATTTGTATAAGTTTTTTGAAGAATGAAAGTCACTAATATTGTCTCAATATCCAATCTAAATAACAAGTTTACAAATAATAGCATGGTCAAAATTGATTTAGGAGAACAGTTACTCAGAAATTTTGTAGGTAGAAGTATTTGAAGATCATTTTGGAGACATAATCTAAAATAAAGAAGACCCTACTTTGCTGAGACATCTATTCAGTCACCGCTAGATTTAAAAATATCAAAAAAAAATCAAGAACCTACATTAGTCAAACATTTCTAAAAGCATATACAGTAGACGGAGAAATGCAATTTGTTATTGGAGTGTGATAGCTTTTATTATAGAATTATTAGAGGTTCACATTTGCTTGTAAAGAATGAAATGTTAGGGCTGGGAAGGTGGCTCAGTGGTAGAGCGCTTGCCTTGCATGCATGAGGCCCTGGGTTCGATTCCTCAACACCACATAAGCAAAAAGAAAAAAGCCAGAAGTGGCGCTGTGGCTTGAGCTGAAGAGCTGAGGGACAGCGCCCAGGCCCAGAGTTCAGGCCCCATGACTGGACCAAAAAAAAAAAATTAAAAAAAGAATGAAATGTTATGAAATACACACCGATTTTAAAAAGAATAAATATAAGACTGAAGAAAAAGTTCTCACATACAGGTGTGAGAAGGGGAACTGTTCAGTTAGCAACTCTGGAAAAAAAGTTAATCTTTATTTCATGCTACGCCATATCAGGTGACTTTTTTCCATATGCCTAGATAAATACAATATTACTTTCTCCATTCAGGGACACTGAATAAGGAAAGCCAGATAATATGAAAATGGTTACCGGGTCAGTTAAAACTACAGCATAGAGTGAGCATAAATTAGACATGTAAGTAGGCTCTCCCAGTGGCCTCTGTGGCTTCTGTAGGATTAAATTTCATTGCCAGCCTCAGTAACCTGTTTAAGGGAAGACAATGTTGTGTTATTGACAAGAGCTCTCTACAGTATCTAGCTCAGTACCTGGAAAGTTTTAGGCATTTCATAAATGTTGATGGACTAACACAATATCATAAAAATCATACAGAGTATATCTGATGGCATAAATAATAGACAGCCAATAACTGCTATTTTAGAAATTCTTTCTCAAAGATACAGGTTCTTTAAAAAAAATGTTTCACCTTCATTCTTCAGCTACCTGGCTGGCTCCAATATACTTTTTAGTTTGTATTGGGACAAAGGAGCATTGGGAGAAGAGTTATTAACTACTTTTGGACATTTTAATTCTTCATAATATTCAATATTGAAAATTATTTCTTAGATAATTTCATACTCGCTTGATCTATTAATAAAATCTACTTCTAATAAAATCATCATTGATAACAGTTAAACACATTGATAACATAAAATCTAGCATGTTGTATTCATTTCCCAGGATTTTTCTAAATACCACCAACTGGGTGGGTGACTTAGAGAAAAAGAAATGTATTTGGGGACTGGGAAGGTTGCTCAGTGGTAGAATGCTTGTCTTGCATGCCTGAGGCCCTGGGTTCAATTCCTCAGCACCACATAAGCAAAAAGAAAAAAGCCGGAAGTGGCGCTGTGGCTCAAGCCTTGAGCGGAAGAGCTGAGGGACAGCGCCCAGGCCCAGAGTTCAGGCCCCACGACCAGACCCTCCCCCCAAAAAAATGTATTTGGTCACAGTTCTACAAACTAGAAGTTCTAAATCAAGATATCGGCAGATCTCTGCTTAGATGCAGGAAAGAATTGTTCTTTGTCTCTTCTGGCTTTGGGGCTTGCTGGCAACCCTGCGCAGTTGTTGGCATATAGAATCATCATTCCAATCCTGGCTTCATCATCACATGGCATTCTTCCTTTCTCACCTGGACTTCTGTGTATGTGTATCTCTGTGTCCAAATTTTTACCCTTTTTTACACCAAGCCTTAGACAAGGGCCAAGCTAATCCAATAAGACCATAGCTTGACTTGAAAACAACTAGAAAGACTATTTCCAAATGAGCCCATATTCACTCATGGGAGTTAGAATAGAACTTAAGTATAATGTTTAGGATACAATTCACTGACATCATCTATAAAATGATTGCATGAAAATTATTTTAAGATGTGATTAAGTTTGAACATAGTATTTCCAGGAAGGATATATTGATTAAGAAATATGATTATCAGGAAAAAAAGTGATCATTTTCCAAGGCACCCATGAATTCATAGTGCTGTCCCTAAATTGAGGAAAATTAAAATGAAGACTTCATTGGAAATTTCTTGCAGCACAAGAAAATTAAGCAAAAAACTGTCCCTCTTGACTAACCATCAGTTCAGAATGTATTTAGTGTCCTAGCTGGGTAGTTATTTCCATTAATGTTCCATGTTACAAGAAAATACTTGGCTTTATATTTCCTTGAAATTTAGACTAATAGTTATTTAGCTTGACTTTTAGCAGTAACATGATTTTCATTCTTTGCCAAACTCACAAAGGTACTAAAATATTATGAGCCTAGTGATTTCACATTAGTGAACTAAGTAAAACTGCATGGGCTAATTGCAGACACAGTATTATTTTACATCATAATTTAGCAATGGTTGTTATGCTAAATCCTTTAACATTTAGTTTTCACAAATATATGAGCAAAGGCTGAGAACAATCTGTGAACCAAGTAAGAAAAGTATTACCTTATAAGAAAGATATAAAATTAAGGAATAACAGTAACCCCATGCTATTTTATGAGGCAATAATCTAGTTCCCAGTTCCACTGCATGGCCAGTCCCCCAGAAAAGGTGAGTTTTAAACAGAAATCATAGCAACCTCTCCATTCCATGTAAGATTATTCCCCAACAGCTAAGTTTCAATATACAGACAGCTCCTCCCAGCTTTTCCTTTAACTTTGCTGTAGGGGTGAGCTATAAACTCCTGTGTCTTAAAAAAATTACAATAAAAAATTCTATAGTTCTTTTATTTCGAATATATGTGATGTATCTATATACCTATATACATATATACATATATGTATATATATTTATGTGTGATGATTCTAAGAAATGGAACAAGGGACTGCAGACTGGTCCAGATGGTGGAGACATCAAGGGCCTCTCACCCCTAAAGTAGTATGGACTTAATTCTGTCTTTCAAATAAAACTATGTCTTCTAGGCATACCTTACATTGGCAAAGACTCATGGATGTGAAGAGCATCTCTGTGCCTTGGGTGACACAGGATCGGGATGGAAGTTGTGCCTGTGAAAGTGTAACTCTAGATTTGCACACAAATGGCACTGTCTTCCACCGGCCACTGAAGCCTGACCCCCTGGTCTTCGTCACGGATGCCTGGCCTACCCACTCCCTGCGTTCAGGGATAACCAGTGCTCTCAGTATGTCCTAGAGTTCACACAGGACCCTTCACAGATCTCTCTTCTCACTACCACTCCAGGAGTGCAAGTTCTCAGGGATCTTTGCCTACACCGAAGCAAAACCTTGTATCTATTTATTTTTGCTTTGCAAGGGTTCCTTCTTCCCTCTAACCCTGTACTTTAGGCATCATTTGTTTCAGTGCAACTAGCCTGACACCCAATTTTACAATACCAATCTGCTTGTATTCTCTTCAAACCATTCAGAGCGTGACTCCATCCTGGGTATCCATGAGACCCCTCTGCCATACAGTGCCTTGAAGAGACCCGAGAAGCCTGATGCATTTATTTCTGGGGACAACTGTCCATGGTGGGAGCTCTGAGGAAGACGTTTCTCTTGCTTCTACCTTAGTCCTGCCCTATCGTCACTGCCATTTCTTCACCCTGTCACTCACATCACTTGTCTTCCAGCCAGAGGTGGGGGCGTGTACGCTGAGTTTCTGGGAAAATGTAAACACCTGAGGCTATGATTGCCTGTTGCTGCAGGAAAATGAGAATAAAAGACTCCATTCCCCACTCAAGTTCCAAATGTCTACCATATTCTTGGAAAAGCTTTTAACAATCCTGGGCTGCCTAGTCTTTGGGGACAGTAGTGTGTAGATTCTGGGATGGAAAGGAAGGTGTGAGAATCATGCTACCTGGGACCCATTATAACCCAGATCTGTTTGGTTTTGTGCCAGTACTGGGGCTTGAACTTAATGGCCTGCGGTTGCTTTGTTTTGTTTTGTTTCTGCTCAAGGCTTCTATTCTACCACTAGAGTCACAGCACCACTGCTGTTTTGGGGGTAGGGAAGAGTAGTTAATCGGAGATCAGAGTCTCCTGGACTTTGCTGCCTGAGCTGTGATCCTCAGATCTCAGCCTCCTGAGTAGCTGGGATACCTGAGACAGGCTATGACCCAGATCTTTCAAATCTCTGTGCCTCTGCAGTTGTTGGGCTATGGGAAGGTACCTACGCATTATCTTCGTAATATTCAAAACAGTTTGATGATAGCTTGGCATTTGTATTCTCAAACTGCAAGTACATTTTCAGTATTTTGTAAGGAAAAAAATATTAAGGCTGGTGGGCATGGTAGTGCACGCAGTCCCAGCACTGCAGAGGCTGAGGCAGGAAGAGTAAGAGTTCGAGAGTTCGAGAACAGCTTGGGCTGCATAGCAAAAGGCTGTCTTCAGCCCCGCCCCCAAGAAAAACCAAATTAAGGTTTGTTCACATGGGGGTACAGTATACCCATATATTATATATCTATTACAGGGATCTATATTCAACTTAGCCATTAGGTACATTCCCCAGGGTTTCTTCAGTTACACTAAATTACTTGTATCTAATGATTCATCTTGCTTAGGACACAAGCCTGAGAAAATATCGAGTTATTATTCCTCCTTCAATGGCAAAAGCCACTAGAATGTGAAACTCGGGAGCTTTTTACAGATATGTGGGAAAAAAGCTGGTCTGGGGAGAGAGAGACAGAGACAGAGAAAGAGAGAAACAGAGAGACAGAGAGAGAGAGAGAGACAGAGAAAGAGGGGGGGAGCTCATCCAGAAAGAGGAGCAAAGCTAAAATAGGCAAGATCACCCTGGCTGGAGCAGAACACCTCGATCATGTTACTCCCAAAGTCTCACCATTTCTCTGCTCTTCCTGCTGCTGGGTCGTCCAGCTCTTCCTTGCATTTCACAAGCTCTTCCCATCATCTCTGATTCTGTTTTCTTCTTTATTAATCATATTGCCCCAGCATGAAGCTGCAATGGCCCATCTCCACGTCCATTCCATTGTTGACAAATTATAGCTGGGAACAACTGTGCAAAAGGACATTGCTTCCCAGCCTCCGTGTACCTAGTTACCTATGCTGCCCTCCATCTTCTATTAATGGGGCTGTGAAGCTGGGTCAGGCCCTAGCTGGCTCCAAGTGCTCAGGCATCAGGCCAGAGAGAGAAAGCCAACAGCACAAACAAAGAACACCTAGCTCCAGTTCTATGGCCAACTGTTCAGAGAGGTGGAGATGAGCATTCTTGGACCATGCACGTGACTCTCTTCCCTGCCGGTAGAAGAAAAACAGCTGAGGTGTCCAAGAAACAGATCTGGGTGAAGAGTAATGAGCACCTTGCCTGATTTCAAGCTTCTTAAATGGAGCCAAGCTACAAACTAGAAGCTGAGCTATTTATTCTTGAGTTGTTTATAAGGATAGAATATGGACTTTGCAAAATAGTCCTTTTATTTTTAACAAATAATAGATACTCTGTATTATCTTTGTGTGTGTGTGTGTGATTGTGGGCCTGAACTCTGGGCCTGGTCACTGTCCCTGAACTCTTCAGCTCAAGGCTAGTGCTCTAACACTTGAGCCACAGTGCCACTTCTGGCTTTTTCTACTTATGTGGCGCTGAGGAATCGAACGCAGGCGGACCTCATGCATGCAAGGCAAGCACTCTACCATTGAGCCGCCTTCCCAGCCCCACAAAATGGTCCTTTTAACCCAAAACGCTTAATAATATAATGACAATAGAGGTTAAGTCTGGGGGCATGACTCAGTGGTAGAGCAATTGCCTGATACATGCAAAAGACCTGGGTGTGATCCCCAGAACTGTAAAATAATAATAATAATGGTGTTCATCATCATAACAAGGTTAATATTTCTCATGCTAGAAAATTACAAGCTCAACTTCAAGACTATCATTTAGTTCATCTGTGGTCAATTCATTTGATTGTAAAAATCTGCCTGGAATTAAAAATTATGATCACTTGAATTTTTCACAATCAAGTTCAACTGAGCATTTCTGTTTTGTTTGTATAAGGTAATAGTTGATGGTTAGCTACTTAGATTAAAAAACACAAAAGTAGCTGTCATTGAACTTTCCCAGGAAGATATCTGAAAGAATTTTGAACCCAATCAAGTTTTCCCACCTTTAAAAATGCTCTGCATGCTCTGAAAACCAACGCCCCTTCTTTCATGATGACCCATGTCACCATTTCAGCCTGCTCTTTGTAAGTTAACATTGCTGAGAATTTCATATATTCAACAGTGGTACAACTAGCTTTCCTGCAGCTTAACAGAGAAGAAAATAAGTGAGTCCTTTCTTAGAATCAGTTTGTATTTCTTTTTCAACCATAAATCTTTCTCCCATGTAAGCTAGGAATCTTTTCTGATGAAGACTATAAGACTGTATATATTACTTCACACACGTCTGATGACTTTATGCCTCTCCTGAGGAAAATGTATTACACTTCGAAAGAACTCAAAACTGGATCTCCCAAGTTCAGTGTTTAACTCATGAAATCCCAGATAAAAGATAGATTTGATAGAATAGTAATTTTGAGACTCCAAGTAAAAATTGGGTTAGAACACATTTATGTTTGATTCTTTGGCTTTATTACTGGTTTTACCTGGGAAAAATTCAGTGATATCTCTAAATATCATTCTCTTTATTATAAAGTCAGGATGCTAACAACATTTGCGCATTGGATTGTGTTAGGAGTAGATGCAGTAATCTATTTCAAAAATACGAACGGCTCTGATTAGTAGCGAGAGATGAAAACATTCTTTCTTACATTTTTCACTTCCTATATTAAATGAAAACATTGCAACATTTTCAACTATATGTATAGTAGTATGTATGTAGGTTTTTGCACAAATATGATTTTCTAACTTCTCAACTTCAAATCTTATATTCATCTTAAATTTCCAGGAGTATTGACCAACTACATCTAGTAGTACATGACATTTGTTTGTTTGTTGTTTGTTTACTTATTTATTTGATGTGTTTAAGTGCTTGGGAAAGGATCTAATTCAGGGTTTCATACATGATAGACAATGCTCTATTACTGTACTGCATCCCCAGCAGTACACAATAATCAGAAGTTACCAGTATTACCAGTTCTTTGAACTCAGATAAGTTTGCAAAAATAAAACATACCTTAAATAACTAGCATTTGATTTGTCATTCCACATGACATTAGAGTTAAGATTGTTTTTTTTTTAATGACACAATCAATACAGGATTGTACTTGGGTATAGGAAAAGAAAAGCAAGAAAAGGATAGAGCAGTCAGTGTTGCTGTGATGCTAAGAAGTTAAAATAGGTAAACGCAAGAGCAAAGTATAAAGAAGTAGGAGATGAAGACCACTGGTTATCATTGTGATCGCCTTGAACCACCCAGTGAAGGAACTGAAGACTAGCATGTGTGCTGTCATTACAGCAACACATCTGCTTCTGATTTCTGGAAAATGAATATCAGCACAAAGTTAAGAAGCAATATGGAGGCTATTATGATGGCCCAAGTGAAAGGCCCAGAGGCCTAGACTGCCATGCAGCAAGAAGAAGACATGGGATCATGCCCAGTCAGGACAAAATGACTTTGGGGGTCAAAGTCATTTTAATTCATCGGAAATTGATCACATGGAAATTTTGAGAGGAGAAGCTATGTTTATGTTTACAACGGGTTATTTTTTTTCTTTAGCTTTGTTTTATGTGCATGTAAAAGGAAGAGTTAACCCAAAGAAGAGGGTCATTTTTTTTATTGAAGGGAGACTAGAAAAACTCAGCCTCGTCAGACTAGCAAGAAAGCAGGGGCTGTGGTGGAGGAGCAAAAGAAAACAATCGCTTGAGATAAATCAAAACCTCAGAGTTGTACGAATGTAAATTATAAAATTTTACTGCATGATATAGAAAGCTTAAGCCAAAAATAATACCAAGGTCCTAGAGACGTGAAATTTCTTGCCTTTAGGGGAAGCAAGAACAAAATTGCTCCATAGAAAAGAAAGAGAAATCTATCAAAACATATAAGCTACATAAGGAAATGAAGTGCAGTAAAGCAAATGCAACAGAAGGTAAATTAGTCAACCAAGAATTCAGATTAGAGATCTTTTAAAAATAGATAATAGCCGGGCACCAGTGGCTCATGCCCGTAATCCTAGCTACTCAGGAGGCTGAGATCTGAGGACTGCGGTTCAAAGCCAGCCCAGGCAAGAATGTCCATGAGCCTCTTATCTCTAATAAACCACCAGAAAACCAAAAGTGATGCTGTGGCTCAAGTGATAGAGTGCTAGCCTTGAGCTGAAGAGCTCAGGGACAGTGCCCAGACCCAGAGTTCAAGCCCCATGACATACAAAAAAAAAAAAAAAGATAATAAATCTTCTTAAAAAGATTAAAGAGACAGAAGATATAGAAATAAAATTGATGGAACCACACATAAAAACATAAAACACATAAAGCTAGGAACAAACTATAAAAAGTACTTTTTAAAATATATGCATTAAAGCAAATGAATACATTAAAGCAAAAGAAATACAAAGAAACAATTTATGAAGTCAAAGATAACTTTAGAAAGTGTCCATCCCCATAAGTGAAGAAAAGCACCAAATACATAACAAATGCACATACCTCTTCTTCCTAACAAGCACGAGGCCCTGCATGCCACTACCTCCAGAAAAACGGAGGGAGCGAGGGAGGGAGGAAGGAAGGAAGGAAAGAAGAAAGGAAAAGAAATGAGAAAGGAAGAAAAATAATTTTCCCTGTAGATTTGATTATTTGATCATTTCCCTGACTTGTTAACTGCATTCTTAATAGAATTATACATAGTGTGCTTGAGATGAGAGGGGTGGCAGGGAGGCCATTACAGCATCTGAAAAACAAAAGATCTTCTTAAGAGCAGAAGAACTGAGAAAAAGATGTCGCACACATTTTTTGTTTTTTTTTTTGTTGTTGTTCAAT
This sequence comes from Dipodomys ordii, assembly GCF_000151885.1. Classification (NCBI taxonomy): domain Eukaryota; kingdom Metazoa; phylum Chordata; class Mammalia; order Rodentia; family Heteromyidae; genus Dipodomys; species Dipodomys ordii. The sequence goes on along the minus strand of NW_012267313.1, from coordinate 6,463,628 downwards.
TCCATGTCATGCTCCCTGGTTCATGTTTTGACTTCAAGGGCAAACTTGAAGTGGGAGGGTGACAGGGACAGGGAAAGAGAATGTAAATGGAATCCATCCAGTCAGTCACCTTTCTTCATCTTGGGCTCAGGAGGAAAACAGAAATAGATGGCGTTTACAGGCTACTCAGACATTTCTAAATTTCTGAGCTTCAGAGAACAGAGCTACCTCTTTGTTGTTTCAACTCTTCCTTCCATTTTAGTTTCAAAGTCAGAACTTCTACTTTCTGGTTCGCCCACCAGGGTCACAAAGCATAAACGTAACCATGCTTTCACATGCATGGCGGGCTGCTAGATATAAAGAGCATGCTATCACTCATGTCACCCCCTAAATCATGTTTTCTTTATGTACCTCTAGTTAATCAGACCACATGTTTAATGAAAAAGAAAATCTTTGTTTCCCAACAGGAATTATGGGGGAACTCAGTCAGCCAAGAAAGCATAATTGCCTAGAAAATGCTTTAAATAAAAGGTAGATATGAACTAGGTCATGGTACATCATTATTTTTAAATCACTCAATTATAAATTGACATTATATTGATGTAGGTCAGCATCAATTTATGCCAGAGAATTATATTTCTACCTAGACAAAAATATAGAGAAGCCAATTGATTGAAATGAAAATTATAACAATACATTGTGTCAAGGCAGTAAGAATGACCTTTTGAGAAAGACCCCAGGATTTTATTTGTTTGCTTGTTTGTTTAAGACTGAATTAGTATTCAGGAAAATTGAAGGGAATAAAAGAATCGTATTTAAACTACAGGGAAGTTCTGTTTGCTTAGGACTTGAACACGCCTGAGCTTGTTTGTAGAATCTGTGGATTATGCTATAGGGGTACAAATGCTTTGGGGCCCAAAGAGCCTGGGGGGGGGCGGGGGAAACTTTCCAAAGGAAGAGCTGGGAGCTGCACAAAAGAAAACCAACTCTGGAAGAGAAGAAAAAATCTCTCTCTCTCTCCCTCTCCCCACCCCTTTCTCTTTCTGCGTGTGTGTGTGTGTGTGTGTGTGTGTGTGTGTGTGTGTGTTGTGGTATTGGGGATCAAACTCAGAATCTAGTTCATGCAAAGCATGCACTTTTCTACTGAGCAACATTATCAGCCCCAGAGAAAGTTCTTCACTCGCTCCGTGTAGAAAGGAGTGAAGGTACAGGCACCGGGATATTTTGGAGTCTCTGTTAAGGTACGCTGTGTCCAAAAACCATGACAGATCGTCTCCTAGTTTAGAGATACTTGAGGCCCCTGTTGTGGCTTACTATAGAGAAACAGGTGAGATCCAACCTAAAGAAGTTTATTTTGCTTGAAGGGCGGGGGGAAAGAGGGGGGGTGATGAAGGCTTGTGAAAAATTAGTTACACTAGTAAGAGAAAGATCACAATGAGTAGAAAATTTAAATGTAAGAATTGAAACTCAACACTACAACTTGAGAATCAGAATAATGTTCCTCCTCTTGATTAAACCAGCCATGGAATCAGCAAGGCATGGAGATGAGGACCCTGGTCTTGCTTTGGTTTTCTTGGTTACCACTTGAATCTCCAGGCCTAGCTAAGGCTCCAACAAGTTCTAGTTCAAGTTCTTGTGCTATATGGGTTCCTAAAGGAGATTTGGGTACTGATGGATTATGGCTCAGAAAATCCAACTTTATTTGGATAACATAATTTCTTTTTCATGCTAATGGGAAAAACATGAAATGAGATTCTCTGAAATACCTAAGACATAGAAATTTAAAATATGTGTCAAAGTCACTTTGACACATCTTTCAAAATTATTGATCACCTTAAAATGAGTGAATACTCATTAAAATGAATGAACAAGAAAACCTTCTAAAGCATGTCAAGAACTGGATACCATCAATGCATTAAGTTTCAGACTGAATCAGGCAAACAGAATCATAGATTTCTATGTTTGCAATGACTCAATGTAGAGCTTTAGGAAAACCTTGTAATTTCTCCATCGTCCAGTTTCTCACTCTATAAAAGGAATATATTGCTTGAAACTTAATTCCCTCACAGCAGTGAGAGTTTTGATTCAACATTTATAAAATGCTTTTTAGGTTTCCTGATTAATAGGCAAAATACCGTGGCAGTTGTATCATATGCCTTCCAAAAAGTATAAAGGTAACTGGTTGGATCGGATGTAAAATAATACTTCACTTGAGAAATAAGTATCAGTCATATTTATTGCCTTGCCATTCCATTTGCTAAGTAATAAAAATTACTTCTCACAGAAAAAGTATCAAATTAATATTCAAGTCAGTTGTAGTGTTATCATCATAGGCCTCTCCTACCTTAAGGGAAAGAGAATTTGTTTTGTTTTTCCAGGCTACCCCACATGTTTATATGGTAAAGCCAGGAATGTTGGGCATGGTTTTGAAGGCCTCTAGCGTATTCATTGGTTTCTGGCACTCTAATGCACTCTACTCTTATAACCATAAAAGTACTCTTGAGTGCTTCTGGAAATATATAACAAATCCTTAATCAATTTAAGAGTGTTTTAACTGCATACGTGAAATTTCTTGGGAGGAAAATGTTAGCCATCCTACACACATATAGTACTTAAGTTAGCAAGAGAGTTCCTTCTCAAAGGCACAAAGCAGTTTCCCAATAGTGGTATAATTTTCAGTTTTATGTGTATAAGACCTATCGAATCCCTTAGAATAACAGGAAATTCCACAGGAAAAAAAAACTCACAAAAGTTGATAGCCAATTCTAAAGGAATATTTAAGCTATTTTGAGTTGAATTAATCTTTAAAGTCAGTAGATAACCATTGAAGGTTAACCACCATCTTAATTAATTAGAACTAGGGGAACTGCATAGCCTGAATATAAAATATCCTGCATGTAAGATTTTACACTTGAAGCCAACTGGTTAAGTATATTTTGTTTTAATTTTATGTATCACATTATTTTATCTAGAACTTAAGTAGCATTTTTCTGTTTTGTGATGCACTAATTTTATTTCTCACACTAAATGGATGTTTTCAGATTTACAAATTAATAATTAATATAGTACAACTGATATCTGACATACTGTAATATTTATCAATACACAGAAGAGAATAATCTCATTTTTATTAATGCAATTTTTACTAATGCAATGTTTAACCTGCTAGGTTAAAAAGCTCTAGTACTATATTAAGTAATGTAAGGTACTTAGAACTATGTATGTCTAGCACACACAGTAGGGTATTAATAAGATAATAATGTATAATGCTCATCAATTTCCATTCATCATATCAGAGTCAAGCCATTTCTCCTAATAATTCTGGTAAATATTTTAGTGTTATGTGAAGAACCATGTGGTTCTATACTTTTCTACCAGTTAGTCTAAGAACTATAAATATAAATATAATTCATAGAATTAATACTAACAATTTCCTTTAGATTTTAACAGTACCAGTGTTTGAAATCAGCCTAGAGCCCATTAGGCAGTTAATATATAGCTGAACCACATTTCCAGCCCTTTCTGGCACTGGGTATTTTTCAGATAGTCTCTCTTCCTGCTCCTGCCTCTTCCTGGACTCCCTGAATATCCTATTTTAAGCTTCTTACCATAACTGGGGTGACAAGTGTACATTTCCATAGCTGGTTTCTTTATGTTGAGATGGAGTCTTACAGACAGTTCTGCCCAATCTGGCAGAAACTACAATCCAGATTGACACTACAATCTACTAGATCTCAGCATCTCGTGCACCTGATAATACGCATATGCCATTATATCAAGCTATTCGTTGAGATGGGGTTGCCTGAACTTTCTGCCAACGCTCTTCTCAGCACTTCCAAGTAACGAGATTAACAGGCCTGAGCCACCAGCACCCAGCACGCACTAACAGTTCTTATGTGGGGAACTATCTCTATCATATAGATTTTTCATATGTGTTTAATGGTATGATTTGCCTAGTTTATAGAACATTAAACATTCTTATTAACTAGAACACAAAAAATACCAATGTTAAACAATTTTGCACTTAGCTTTTATTAGAAAACACTTAGCATCATCACAGAGATCAAGATGTCAACACAGGCTTTCATCTATTAATCCTGTACTGACCTTTATAACAATAGCAAGGTTTTAGAAGTATATAAAGAGATCAATAAAAGTCAGCATTGAAGGGTCAGGAGTGCAGCTTAGTGCAGAATAATTGCCTAGCATATAGAACGCTGTGTATTCAATTCTAAGCAAAGAAAGTAATCATAATTGAAATGTTCTTTACAATAACAGAAATCTGCAAGCAATGAAAATATATACCAAGAGAGGAACAGTTAAATTACGGAACACATGCATATATTAAATAGAATCACTAAAGATTATTCACAATTCAGCAGTTCAAAAGCAAGTTTAAAAAAAACAATGACCTTGTATGGAGTTCATATGTAAAATAAAACTAAGTTTCATCTTCACATACTTCTTACATACATACATGTGTCAAAATCCCAAAAACAGCCAGGAGCCAGGAGCTGTGCCTGTAATCCTAGCCTCTCAGGAGGCTGAGATCTAAGGATGGTGGTTTGCAGCTAGTACAGGCAGAAAAGTCCCCCTGAGAGTCTTATGTTCAATTAACCACTCAAAAACAAAAACTGGAGCTGTGGCTCAAAATGACAGAGCTCTAGCTGGAGCAAAGGAGCTCAGGAACAGTACTGGGCCCTGAGTTCAAGCCCAACAACTGTACTGTTCTAACAGCAGCCATGGTGTAAAATTTTAACTCAGATTTTCAGAGAAGATAGAGTGAAAATTTTAATTTTGAATACTTTTTATTGTAAAAATACTGTACAGAGGTTACAGTTACATGAGCAAGGTAATGAGTACATTTCTTATCAAGCATTGTTACCTCCTCCTTTGTTTTTCCCCTACCATCCCTTCCCTCCCACCTCCACAACTACACTCTCTTCCACCCCTCACCCCCACCCCCACCTAAATTGTAAAGTTCATTTTTCAACATAGTGTCATGTACATCTCATTGTTACAATGGGTCAACCTGTATCTCCATTTAAGCAGAAAATCTTAATTTTTACAATAAATATATCTTCATCTTTTAACTTTTCAGTCAAGTATAACAGACACCCAATAAAATGTACAAATCAAAAGTTCACAGCTGATAGATTTTTATTGAACATATCCATGTCACCAGTAATCAAACCAATAGAGGGCATGTCCCCTTCCCCTTCCCCATTCCTCTTCTTAAAGTAACCCCACCACGTCCATTTTAATGCTACACCAAGTATGGATTTCTGTGTGTAAGAAAAATAACCAGGAAACAAAACAAACAAAAAAACCCACTACCTTGATTTAGTAGCATGAATTTCCTTTTGGGGGCAAGAACAATGGTATTACCAGTTTATTCAAATAAATCAATTCAAAATCCATATCAAGGCTCTACAGTGTCTTTCTGGCGTGAATTCTATTATTCCTTCCCATAGTTCCATAAGGCAAGGGACTACTGTTACCCACTATTTAGATCTGCTGAACCTGTGGCTCACAGCAACTCAGTAAAGCCCTTGCCTATGATTAGAGTAGCAGCCCCTGGACACAGACAAAGGTAGCCCGATTTCAGCCACTGCAATTACTTGCCAAACATAAAGAAGCAGAAACAACGGCAGAAGATAAAGGGTTTGAACAACTAGAATGTCTCAGGCAGGGTTTGTTGTTGTTGTTGTTGTTGTTTGAACAACACTTAATGCAGAATCAGATCTGCCAATTACTAAAATAGAGACCACATCTGCTTCGTCACGATGTAGTTCAGTCCTGTACTGCCTTTGGGATGACTCAGACAAGAAAATAAAACCACAATTTCGGAGACTTGGAAACAATAATCTTAATTTACTGTTATTTTTGGACATAGAAAAAGGTTTCTTTCCCCCTAAATAAGCATCTTTGTGGTTTTGAGGGTCTTGCTCATCTTTGTGTGGAAAATGCCTAAAAACAAATCACTAGAAATTTAAACATTTTTTTCTTTTCCCCAATTGTGCCTGAAAAAGAAAAAGATCTAATTTCTCTCAGCAAAAGGCCACATATTCTTTTTAGTAGATCACATCTGAGACTTCTTCCTCCACACATTTTGAAACACTGACAGAAACACAGACTGAACATACTGTGTCTCAGATGAAATCCATAATTCTGAGGGTTACAAGTGCTTACAAAATCACATGAAATTTATTTCAGCAGAAAGCAAAGAGGCCAATATTTGTTTCTGCAGAAAACTTGGAGGATAAAGACGAAATACCTCAACTGTTGTTTCACTCTGTTTATTTTTAAATACCAGCTTTTATTTAATGTATCTTTTGTTCCACAGCAATCGTGTGGTATAAATGAAGCTTTAAACAAGCTAAATTACAATAAATAAAGTTCAATAAACTGGCTTTCATGACCATCAGCAAAAGGACACTGATTTTCTAAAACATAATTAGGGTTCATTATTTGCATATATCTGACTTCCTCTATGTCTTTAAAGATATGCACGCAATCATGGCATTACTTAAATTTCTCAATGTGCCCAAGATTTCAGACTACGGAAAAGGAAGACAGCTCTGTCTTCTCAGTAGTTCAGAATCTCCCTAGAAGACAAGTTCCTCTGTCATTATCTCCACACAATGGGTTGTTACATTACTAGCTCAAATAGAGTGCTATCACAAAGGGAAAAGAATTAATTGTGTCTGTGCCTCAGTCAGGGAAGGCTCTCTGTGGAAAGTGACATTTGCACTAAACCTTGAAAGATTCATGTATTTTATCCCTCAGGTAGGCAGCAAAATAGTAAGAGGCTAGTAGACTAGTAGTAAGAAGCTAGTAGACTAGTAGGTATGGAGGGTGGAGAGGGGTTGGTTGAGAATATTATAGAGAAAGAAAAAAAAGAAATGTCTGATTACATTATATGCCAAAATAGCAATCATTTAAAAAAAAATTCAGCAGGCCTCACCACATTCAGTGTATAAAGAATCAACCAACCTGAGAAAACGGATATCCACGTGAGTGCTCTGGAGTATAGGGACAGAGGAGGAAGGTTCCCTGATTTATGAACCAGGGAAGTACTCATTTGGAGAAACAGAATGTCTGGTTTGTTGGCTGCCATCCAGTGACTAGGGGGCTACCAGGCTTCCTGTTCAATGTCTGGCATAACATGAGTGAATGGTAAGAGGTTTGCTATAAGCTTTCTTTGGACTTCCTGTCAATTCATGGAGCAGATCTCTTCCTCTATGGTCTAAAAACTGTTGATTTAAGCTCTTTACTTAAAATAGCCCCTACCCTAATTCCGTTGCTAGTAGGGTCTCTATTTGCCATTGAGGTAGTTGCCCATCTGCCATTTTATCTCTATGTTAACTGGTGGTTGTGTAGGGTCCTGCTCCTTAGAAAGTCATACACTGAGCTTTATTTGTAGCCACTTTCTCTTGTAAAAAATGCACATCAAAAAGTAAAGCATAGCTGGGTGCCTGTGGCTCACGCCTGTATTCCTAACTATTAAGGAGGCTGAGACTGAAGATGGTGGTTTGAAGCCAGCCTGGGCAGCAAAGTACCCATGAGACCCTTATCTCCAATAAACTACTCAAAAAAGCTGGAACTGGCACTGTGGCTCAAGTGGTACAGTGCCATTCTTGAGCACAAAGAGGCTCAGGACAGCACCCAGGCCCTGAGTTCAAGCCCCAGGACTGGCAAGATAAAAATAAAACATAAATTAAAACATAGCCAGGCACTGTTGTCACATGTCTGTAATCCTAGCTGCTCAAGAAACTGAGATCTTAAACTCAGACTGTGGTTCAAAGCCAGCTCAGACAAAAAAAAAGTCCATGAAATTCCATCTCTAAAAAATAACAAAGAAAAGCTGGGTTGGAAGTTTGATTCAAGTGGTAGAACATTTTTTACTCAGCTAGCAAGTCACACAAGCTCAAGGCCCAGAATACAAACCCCAATAATAACAAAAACAAACAACCCAAATATTAAAATATAAAGTATAATCTATAAGATGCATGACTCTGTGTGTGTGTGTGTGTGTGTGTGTGTGTGTGTGTGTGTGTGTGTTTTCAAGTACCTCTATCCTGCAAATCTGCAAAAGCAAGTAGTGATTGAAGTGAAATCCCCAGGTCAGTCTGACTCCCTATATGCAGTATGGTTTTCTGTTATCTGCACAGTAAATTAAAGAATTAAGAACTATTAAATTAGACTGTGTGTATATATACATATATACACTCATATACGCATATCTATCTACAGATAGATATATATCTATCTGTGTGTAATTTCACATATATATGTGAAATGTCAAGGATCTTTGCAATTACTAATGGTATAAAAATTTTCTGCTGTCAGAATTCATAGGAATGCAAGTCTAACTCATATAATACTATTTTATAGCATAAAATAATCTTCACAGTCATTTCAAAACTCATGTTGTGTTTACCCAGCTATTTTCTCATTTTGTCCCTTTGAAGTAATTTCTAAATCATCCTTTATGTTCACCAAAAAGGATGTGTGCTTAGAGTGCTTAGAGTCTATAGTCATGTTTACATGGCTACACATGTATCCATAGGTAAACTCATATGTTAACATGAACCCATTAGAATTAGAAGACGAAAGCTTGGACCTGGTAATATCCAAAGGTAAACTCGTATGTTAACATGAACCCAATAGAATTAGAAGACAAAAGCTTGGACCTGGTAATATCCAAAAGGAGTTTTTATATGCAACATTTCATTGTGTGTCCAGGCTTTTCGTGCTAGAGATCAAACCCAGGCCCCGATCCATGTTAGACAAGAGCTCTATCATTTAGCCATACCCATCTTCATTTGATAAGTTTTCATTACAAATGAATAAATAACTCAATTCATTACGTGTTTGATCTTAGACACTGACAATTATCAGTAACTTAAGTCTTTTTAATACTATAGACTAAATAAAGTAAACGTTTCTTATTACTAAATGGCTTCTCTATGGGTAGGGCTAGGTAATTGTCATCATGGAAAAATGTCTCAACACATCTACTAACAAATAACAGGATAATAGTAAGAATCAGCACAGAGGCATGCCAAATAAATATTTACTTCCTGCATACTCTCCTAAGTATAATACTCCCCAACACTCACTCATTATTTTCAGAAAATGAAAATATGCTGATGATGCTCAACCTGTCTGAAGCTTATCTGTAAATCCTCTCTATATGAAGTTAAATCTATCAACACAGACCAATGAGAATTGTTTGACTTTGTGTTTAAACTTGGAGGAAGGAATTAGGATTCTCCACACTTGACTGGTAAAAGAACAATCCTCTTATGCAGAGTCCTGGGAATCTTTTCTCTGTACCAAGAGATATTAAGCCTGTTCAGGCTATAATTTCTCAGCAAGGGTGGGGACAGTGGGAGTTAGAGTAATTTTGTTCCCAGAGAACATCTGACAATGTCTAGAGACATTGTTATTGCTCAGGGGATGAAGAACTATTGTTATCTAGTATGTAGAGGTCAGTGATGCTACCAACCAACCAATGAAGTTCAAGGGAATTCTTCTTGAACAAATGATTCAACCCAAAACACCAATAATCAGAGCATAAGAAATTGGATCAAAATATATCAAGAGGAGGAATTCAGACATGGCATCTGTACTGTCATTTTTATAGAGGTACAACAGGCAGAATTCCAAGTTGAAAAACCAGACCTTGATGCTTAACTTTTTAGCTTCTATTTTTCCTTTGGCTCCATCCTGCTATATAGCAATTATGTCTCAATCCAAGGACAAAGTGATTGGTCCTTAGTAACAGTAAATAGACAGTGGGTAATCTCCCACTGTCAGTGCATTGGTAAGAAGCATATCAACATCTAAAGTTAGTTTTTTTAAGTTAACATTGTGTTTCTCAAGCTCACTCCAAATTGAAACATATAAAAGACATAACTGGTAAATTCAGGCTGAAAGAAAGCATGTGAGGAAATTTGTTACAGATCAGTGCTATTCTGAAACTTTTTATAAAAATTTAGAGTAGTTTAGAATTAAAATTTAGAGTAGAGGGAAGAGATAGTGGGAAACCCACAAAGGACGGGGTAACAATGCTCGGCAAGAAATATACTCATTGCCTTACTCATGTAACTGTAAGCCCTCTATGCAGCATCTTTACAGTAAAATAAGATTTTTTAAAAATTAGAGCAGTTGAGTCAGGTAAAAGAGTACATTTCTTTTTGGACATTGTCACTACTGCCCTCATTCTCTCCCAGGGTAACACGTTTCAAAATATATTGCATACATACACACATTGAGAAGGGGAAAAAAGTTAAATGAAAATCTTAACAATAGGTTGAAATTAATAAAGTATGTTCTTTCTATGATTCTTGGGGAAAAAATTAGAGTAGTTGAAGAACCGCTCTATAATATCTAGATTACTGAATAAATAAATACATGGTAAAAGAGATAGTGCATGCTATAAATGGCAAATGCTAACTTTTAAGCACCTATATTGTCTTCTTGTTAAGTTCCTAATATAACCTTGAATTTGCCAAGATGACTACAGAAGACCAAATCTGTACTTGGACAAAACTTTTATGGTCCACAATGTAGGGCCCACAAAGGACTTTCAGCAGACTTTGCTGGGACATTTTAGGTAATCTAATGAATGATACTCAATTGCAGTCATAAGAACTCATATGACTAGTACTCATCCTAGACATCATTCTAAGTTTTTTTACATATATATAAACGATACATACATGTAAAAAAATCCTGATGTACTCACTAGATTCTCATCCAAAATCTGTGCAGTATATTCCATTATAATCAAAACTTTTTTGTTGTTGTTGTTATTGGTCATGGGGCTTGAACTCTGGGCCTGAGTGCTTTTCCTCAACTCTTCAGTTCAAGACTAGCGCTCTACCACTTGAGCCACAGCACCAGTTCCTGTTTTCTGGTGGTTTATTGGAGATGAGAGTTTCATGGCTTTTTCTGCCCTGGCTGGCCTTGAACAGGGATCCCAGATCTCAGCTGCCTGAGTAGCTAGGATTGCAGGGGTAAGCCACCAGCGCCTGGCTTATAATCAAAACAGTTTAAGGAATACACTTGCCTTTAAAAAAGTATTCAGTTTCACTATGTGGAAAATGAAGTGGTTATCTTGTGGATGGGGACGGGAGGGAAAGACTGGGAGAGAGTAACAGAAGGGAGACGTGGTTCAAAACGAATTGTACTCATGACTCATCTGATTCATGTAACTGAAACCCCTTTGTATATGAACTATACAATAACAATAAAAAAGAAAAGAAAAGAAAGTCTTCAGTCTTAGAGATGAGTTTGAATCCAAGCATCCAGGCTCTAAATTCACTATGCTATATTAGGAATTAGGTCCTGTGGATTTCAAGTGCTATGAAATACCACATCTCCAGAGATTTCCAGAACCATGGCTTATCCACTAGATCAATGACTTCCTGATGGTGGGAAATAAACATAATCTTCACCACATACACACTCACACACACGCATGCATGCCTACACTCAACCTGGGTCTGGAATCAACTATAATTCTGCTGAGCTAATATCCCTAATTGCTCGATTTGTTCTTAAATTTTCCAGCCATGTGACAGCCACAGTCTTTGCAATATTGTCTCATGGCAGGGTTTGTCTAGTGTCACCGCCACTGCCCTCATGCCTGAGGTCCTTACTCACTCAGCAGGAATTTAGTGACCACCTACAGACTATTTGTCAAACAGGACACAACGCACTGGAGATACAGAGCTGTCAAAAACATCTAACCCCATGAGCAAGTTCTCAGTGTAAAACAGAATTTAGATTAACATAACCTACTTGGTGTCATTGCAGCAAGTGCTATGCTAAAAGTGAAAACTGAACTGAACTCTAGGACTAAAATGAAAACAAAACCACATGCAATTCAGCATGTGACATAGTGGTGACATAGTGCATCTTAAATAAAGACAAAGAAGGAGCAGAGGCAGGTAGAAGAGCAGAAGGGCAGAAGATGAGACCTCTTAAGGATAGAAACCAAGTTGAAATAATAATCTTGCACTTGACAACACAGTTTTCCCTAGGACTACAGAAGAGTGTCTTGTGGGTGGATGGGTACAGGTGAGAATGGAGACCTGACAAGGTCCTCAGCACACATAACCTCTCTGAGCTCTGCTGAGAATTCTAGAACATAGCTTGCAAGAAACAGAAAATGTTTAAAGAAATTGTAAATCTAAGAGGCACCAGCTAAAACTGTGAACAAACATAGATGACCATCTTAGAGAAGAGACAGTTCTCAACATGGATCAAGCACAGTCCAGAACAGTCTACCAAGAAGTCATCAAGATGACACAATCATACTTGCTATGACAAAGCCAATATTGTCACTGGGTATATATAGAACAAGTATCCATGCAGAGTTTAGCTGGATACCCCAGGATCAAACCTGTGACATTAGTTACAATGGTTACCTTGTTGTGGTAAGCACTTAAGCACTGAAGCATTTTCCAAGTGTTAAAAACTTGGCTTTTTAAATGAAGCTTTTAATTATCATCAAAAAGTAAGATACAAAACAGAAAAAATGCTCTGTGAGCTAACTAAAATACAATAGTATCTTCATCAAACATCTAATGCTCATGTAAAATTTAGTAGAAATGCTGTTCTTCACAGGTTTACCCAGGTTGAGATCCTTTTTTGCTGATGCCAGTTCTGGGCATAAAGCTCAGGGCCTGCTGGCTGTCCCTAAGCTTTTTTTGCTCAAAGCTAGTACTCTACAACTTGAGCCACACTGCCTATTCCAGATTTTTTGGTGTTTTGCTGTTTTACTGCTTGTTGTTCTTTCTGGGTTTTGATGATTATTTGGAGTAATTAATGAAGAGTAAATAATTGGAGTAATTAAGAGTTTCAGAGACTTTTCTGTTTGGGGCTGGCTCCAAACTGAGCCTCTGATCTCAGCCCCCTGAGTAGCTAGGATTACTGGTGTGAGCTACCAGTGCCCAGCAACACCACTGCTTTGTAATGATAGCATACTAACATACTAGTGCAGTTAGGTACTTTGATTTCAGGAAATTTCCTATACTCAAAGAGCTGCAGAGTATGCAGAGCAGAGCCTCTGGTTCACATGCCACCCACTCCAGCCTTGCACAAAACATTGGCACATTTTTTCTAGTGGGCATATTGGTCAAATTTCATTTAAATGACGAGGCCTATGGCAAAACATGTAAATAGATAAAACTTTAAAAACAGGCTATTAATGGGAAAACAGAACTGTTGAATTAGAGAAACAAAAACACCTTAAAATGCAAAATTTTTAAACATACACAGTGAAACTATTTCCAAAGTATAGGTGACTCCATTAAAATTTAAGCCTGCCTATAGACATGTATTATATACTGTGGTGTGTGTGTGTGTGTGTGTGTGTGTGTGTGTGTGTGTGAATTTAGAGCCTGGATGCTGTCCCTAAGCTTTTTTACTTAAGGCTGATGCTCTACCACTTGAGCCACAGCTCCATTTCCAGCTTTCATTTACTTACTTATTTATTGATGGCTCATTGGAATAAGATTCTCACAGACTTTCCTGCCTAGGCTGGCTTTGAACCGCTATCCTAAAATCTCAGCCTCCTGAGAAGCTAGGATTATAGGTGTGAGTCACTGGTGCTGACCCTGAAATATGGATACTGAGTCTAACCGGTGCTATTTTGGCATATTGGCATATGATAGGGACCTCCTCCCCCACACCATCCCCCAAGATAGGCAAGCCTGAATTCTCAGAAGCAGAAGCAGGGACTTAAGACAATAGGTTCAGGGACCTGCCAGACCTATGAGACTCGCTGAACTCTGGAGCCCCTTGGGATCCTGCCTTCTGACCATGACCCTATTTAGGTCCCTTGACCCCTGCCACCTTTGCACCATGCCTTGTGTCTCCTGACTCTCCTCTGGTCATCATGGCTTCCCTCCTCAACCCTCCATTAATGTTGATCTGGTTTGTTGAGATTCTTTTCTGCTCTTTCTTTACTACATTCATGCCTCATTTTTTTGGGGTGGGGTCTGGTCGTGGGGCCTGAACTCTGGGCCTGGGCTCTGTCCCTCAGCTCTTTAACTCAAGGCTACCACTTGAGCCACAACGCCACTTCCGGCTTTTTTCATTTTGCTTATGTGGTACTGAGGAATCAAACCCAGGGCCTCAGGCATGCAAGGCAAGCGCTCTACCACTGAGCCACCTTCCCAGCCCCATGTCTCATTTTTTTAAACAGTATTAAGACTGCAAGATTTGGGGAAACTTGTGTCTGCCAGTACGTAGTTTCTGGCTTTCTAATAAAGACTCCCTGAATCGGGAGAGGTTGAATCACCTCTCAAAACGTGGCTTCTCTGTATCCTGCAGTATAATTCCTGCATAACAAAGCCATTATGCACTTTTTTAATAAAAATTTATTGTTAAAGTGATGAAAAGGGAAGTTACAGTTACATAAGTACTCATTATGTACTCTTGAGTACATTCCTTATTAGTTGGTTCTGCCTAAAAGTATAGATTTGAGAATCCTTATACCCAGTGTTCAAGTTTCAAACAACAATAACAACAAAATTGTATAACTGGTCATTTCAAGGTTTCAAAATCCTTGAACATTCTACGTGTAAACCAAATATTCCAGGGATCTAGTGATAAATGTTTGATGACAGAAAAAGAAGCATCACTAAGTTCACTGCAGATTTAGACATTTGCTTTTAACCTTCACAGTTTTGACTCTTTCAAACAAGCATGTGTTCATGGCTACTTAATATGTTTATTTAAATAGGTGGTGGACATCTGCTCTGTTCTCATAATTCAATATTGTTCCCATGGCTTGGCCCATGGACTACCCTCCGCAGGGGACCTTCCTGAAATTCTCCAGCCCAGAATCTTTATCTCAATGTGAAAGCCCACTTCCTCACCCCACCCCTCAGGTGACTGCACCTGATTCCTCCAAGCTGGCCACACAGACACCAAGCCATTAACCTACACAATAGGCTCAAGGAAACTATTGCTATAAGCAACCCTAACCGCCCCACCATGACCCTACTTAAGTCTTCCCACTCCTGCCCCCCATTATATTCTTGGTGTCTCCAGAATTTTTCATCAGGTCACCATGGCATCCTTCTTTGACTTTTCATTAAAGTTGATCTGGACTGTTGGGTTTGATATTTATCCTTTCTTTATTCTAATATCGTTATGACTCAGCTTCCTAACAAAAGGTATCTTTTTAACTTTTGACACTTTTGTAGGTTGTCTTAAATGATATTACTCATGAAATTACAGTTAAGTTGTGAAATTTAACATATTTCACTAGTACTCAGGGTTTTTTAAACATGACTAACAATAGTAAGGTAAAATGTACATCTGGTTCTTAACTAAAAAGTTTTATACATGCCTGACCGGAGAAACCGCCTAGCTGGATGCTCTAAGATGAGGGTGTTAGTGTCAGTCTGGCAAGGTAGAGCCTTAGCCTCAGTCTGGCAAGGTAGAGCCTGGCTGGCCCTAACCTATTGTCGTGGGACTGCATTTCAGCTTTTCCACCTGTAAAATGGGAACCATGAAGGCATCCAATTTATGGTATAGTTGAAGATCAAAATCAGCTAATCCACATAAAATTCTCAGTACAGTGTACTGCAGAAAGTAAAAATCCCAGGTAACTAGTAGCAAGGCTTTTTACAACAATGATAATGGTGTTGATGATAATTGTCAGCAGAAACAAAATGGCAATTCCTCAAAGACCAGAGCAATTTTTAATTTGAAAATACGCTTTAGAATATGAATATACTTAAGAACACATAATCTTAGGTAAGAAATTTCAAGACGGCTATTGTACACTGATGTATTACAACCTCATTCCAAAAATGCTCAAATGTGATAATAGCAATCAGATGTGGCCTCAAAATTTGCAATGTAGAAAAGAATTTCCCACAGGGAAAAATATTTTTAAGTTGATCTCCCTTCCATGATCCAAAAGTACATGAAAATAAATTTGGTTATAGTGTGTAAATAACACTTTTAAAATAAGATTGTATTTTATGATAATATTTGTATGGGAAAACTATATTGAAATCTCAGGGCAAGAAGGGGCCATGCCAACATTGAAAGGTTTCAAATATCCAACTATACTATTTTGTCAGTGCTAAGATCAATTAGCACCTTTCAATGACAGAAAAGGTTACAGTGGAACTCAGAGGTATGCTCTTTGAAAATGTCTTTAACCACTATATAACTGTAGTTTCTGTTTTTAAAAGTGGTTTCTGTTTTTAAATCAACCAGTGTCATTTCTTTCTGCCGGGAGAAGAAGTTAGAGAAGTAAGAATAGAGGAATACCCAGGCTTTCTCTACTAGTAAGCACATAGATGAGAAAAGGGTAAGAATGTCACAAACGTCAAAGGGAAGCATCACCCAGGCTGGACTAGTGCACAGTGCCACATGCAATATTAGGTGACAGTAATGTTTACAAAGTCCTCAACCCTCTTAAAAAGCAATCAACGTGGCTTGTACTGCTGTTGAATATGTGATGCTTGTTTATTTTCTTCCACTCCAGTTCAAATAAAAGGATGCCAAGCTTCACTCCATATACAATTTAATAAATATTCAGTGCCCACCTTCTCCCATCCACATTAAACACATCGAGCTGCAAACCACAGCCTTACACACTCAAGGATGAAACACATACTGGCATCTCACCTATGTGAAGGGAAAATGCTTGAAAAACCATGCGGTCTCTTAGTTCACCAGGCAACATTCAAGAGAGAAGCAGGTACCCTGGCACTCCTATCCATTCCAGTGGTGTTGATTTCCTTCACCTAGTAACCATTGTAATAAAATCCCCCAACTGTACTTCTGAACACAATTAGTTTAAGACACTCTACTGAGAGACACATTATAAGAGTTTAGCATATGTAAGAACAATATCTATTCAAAAAAGAAAACATCGGGATTAAATGCTAAAAAAGAAAAGAAGAAACTTCCAAGATGTTGGATAGTGGTTTGTTGAGCACTTGAATGAAAAAATTCGAAACATCTCCAATTTTTGATAGCACACTTTCCTATTTATTTCTTAAATGAGTGATCTGAAATATTTACAACCAGACAGTACCTAATTTTAGTTTTTAAGTGCTTTAACAGCTCCATGAAATATGATCACCAGCTGCAATACAGAACTATGGTGAATCAACTCCTGAGAAGGGGAGCTGTTTGCACTGAAGGCTCAGTGTTCTTTCCCTTCGCCTAATAAGAAAAAAAAAAGATAATGAAAAAATAAACCATAATAACTACTTTCATTCTTAAATTGTTTAACACTTCACTAAGTTTCCAAAGGGATTACCTCCACTCTTCTTGAATTCTTTATGTTAAAAAGTGTATGGTTCCACTGGGTGAAATAGGCTCAGTTTTATTATCTGCAAGCTACAATGTGGACTTTTCAACATGCTAACTTTCGTATCAATAGCTACTGGTTTTAACCATTCTGTCTTGCTAAAAAATTCTATATAATTTAATTCCAATGCCTGAAATTAAAAAGAGAATGATTGGGCCACGTAAATGTATTTTTAGACAGGGCATGGGCCATTAAGAGCTTGTAACAGAGACTGAAGACATGAAACTGGACACTATTTCCCACGGCTCTGCAAAATTTATTTACACCCAAATCACAATAAAAATAAAACTTAAAAATGGAGACCCTCATTTTTTTCTTAATCCCCAAAGAAGTTTTGTATGCAAGAAAAAAATCCATCCCCAAAAGAAATGTTTATGCAAAGATAATTTTTAATCCAACTTCTAGAAATCCTCTAGAATGCAGCATCTGTATTTCTTAAAAAGAGTGTAATGGCTCTGAAACCAATATCTTTTTCATACAAATCAGAGAGCTTTAAAATTTTTTTAACTTGAACACGTTATTTAACACAAACATACCTTATGAAGGCATATATTGGAAATAAATCTCCAATGTTCAATAAAATACAAACTAATAAAAATGACTTGAGTAAATCTTCTCATTTAAATTGTGAAACAACCTCTAATTTTAGAATTCTTAAAATAGTGAAGCATACTTATCTTTAAGCAATTTACAAAGGAAAAACAAAATATTAAAAGCCACCTTGTTTTAGGGCTTTTCCTTATTGGCAAGATATTGTGAAAAAGAAACAGTTTCTAGCTAATTAAATTATGTTGTCAAATGTTTTAATGTTCTTGTCCAGTTCTTTCTAAAAATTGGTTTAACTTTGAATGACTCAACTTTTAATCAGGTGGAACAAACTATTTTTATGGTTATAGTAACAATAAAAGTGGGTGTCGTTATATCTGTGTTGGGTTTTATTACCACAAAACTTGTAGTCTGCCAGTCTCCCCAGGAGAAACAATCTGTCTCTTGTTACTACTGCTTTTTATTTCCTGGGATAATGTTATTAAAAAAATACATATCTTTGAATACAAATCTCTTAAAACGTATCAGTTTCAAATATTTTTTGAGTTTCTCCTCTATCCCTTTGCCTATGTGCAGGTATGTAAATATAGCCTACATAAATAAATATATATATAAGACAAAAAAAGAAATTTAAAAAGAACAAAAAAGAGAAAGAAAGACCACGTATTTGCTTAAAACCAAACCCTATCTAGGAATTGTGTCCAGTACAATTTTGTGTGTGTGTGTTGAAAAGGTCTTAAAACTAAAAACAAAATCAACTCAACAACAAGAAGAAAAAGAAAATACCATGGTCCACTTTCAATACTGTCCTTCACCTATGTGCAAATGAAACTCCAGAAGCTGTTGAGGGGAGCGGGGTTGTTAAAGGCTGCTAAGACTCCCACCTCAGTCCCTCAGGACCCAGCACTGAAACTGACCAACGTCCCAGGGTACAAAACGCCGCCACTGCAGAGAAGAGAAACAAAATGCCATCTTCCAGAAGATGGATTTCGCTCCAACCATTACGTGCATCCCAGAGTGCCAGGCCAAAAGGGGTAAGGGAGAAAGAAAAACTGTTAACTATGAGCTCTTAATGTGAAACCTAACCTGTTGGTCCTCTTAGGTATCAGATTTTGGAAGTGTCTGTAATGACAGCCAGGAAAGCAAATTGATGGCCAACGGCCCAGTAGGTTTGAACACTAGACTCCAGTTACCTCCTCGCAGATCAAGTGCACGATGCACACGCACACGGAGGTGCCCCACGTGGAAATGCTCTGAAACCAAAACACACACACACACACACACACACACACACAGAGGAACCGACCAGCACCCTGCCAAGCAAGGCCCTGAGACCTGCACCTTCCTGTGCAGCTGCGCTGAGGTTGGGATTCATGAATGACGCTCGCGGCCCGGCTCCCCGGGAGAGACAAGTTGGGCTTTCCGCTCCGGAGGAAAAGAAAGTGTCCAAACACCACTCTTTCCCCACACTTCCCCCTCCCCCCGACACCCGAGGAGGTGCCAACCCCTATCCATCCGGCTCCTCGGGAAGCGGGAAGAGGGGGTGCTTGGTACTGCCACCCCAACTAGAGAAACGAAGACTTAGATGGACACTTGGCTCTGCGGTCCTGCCACAGTGCGGCCTCTTGTACACATAGAAAGTGCACATCTCTTATTAAACTGCTTCCGAACGAAAAGTGGGGTGCAGAATTAAAAATAAAAAACAGGGGCGCAGACGCTGCGTTTCCAACACCCACTTGTTCGCCGCGTAGAAATGGAGAACGGATTGCAGTCCCAAAGCTTCCCCGGCCTGAACGCTAGGAGAAGTCAGGGTCCCCCCCGCCCAGCCCCGCAGCCGTTCTTGTCTCGAGCCAGTGACAGGCGCCTCTCATTTCACGGAACCCGGCAGACTGGGGTCCATGCCACAGTAAAAACAAACAAACAAACAAAAAAAAAAAACAGGGATCGCCACGGTCAAAGACTTGGTCCGTGCCTGGAGATCCGAACTGCAACTCGCGTTAAACTTCCACACGCACTGGACTTCCAGAAAACTGTCGCCCTTCGGGGGATCCTGAGTCAACACCTCCCTCCGGGGTAATGGAGGGGATCCGCACACACGCGTGTCGCCGGACCGACCCAGGGGAGACTCCAGTGCGCGCATCTCGGCGCCACCCGGGGTGGGGAACAGGTAGAAAAGTCGCGATCCCCGCGTTCTCGGTCCCCCTCCAGCTGCGCGGCTTCTCCCAGGGGCACCGCCGGGCTCCGAAGGGACCCCCACCCCTTCGAGGCTTAGGGGCGTCCTGTCCCCCACCCTCCGGCACAGCGCACCCCTGCAGTCCGAGCAGAGACATCCCCGCCTTCCGGAATCCTCCGCACTCCCCACACCCGGCACCCCGCAGATCCACGCTCCGGGGATCTGGGGAAGTTTGGGGGAGGGGTGAGGAAGGGGAGGTGTTGCTCCAGATCTGGGCCCCGCGGGCCTGCGTGGATGGCCAGGACACTCACCTTCCCGTCGCTCCGGCCGCCTGGACTCCCGAAGTTCGTGTCCGTCCCAGCCGCGGATCCGCGCGCGTCCCGCTACGGTTCTTTACTCCCGTGGCTTCCAGGGTCTCAGTTTCCCCTTTGCGTGGTGTGTCTGGTGGAAACAGGACATCCCCATGGGCCACCTCCCCCACCCCCACCCCCAACAAATTGCGCACACAAGTGGGGAGACACTGGGAGTGGGGGGCGGGGGGAAGAAGCCGGCTCCGAGGGGGAGAGAGGGAAGGAGAGGTGCCCAAACTTTGGACTGACCGCCGCCAGGAAAAGTCGAAGAAAAAGAAGCGAAGGAGCGCGCGCCCCGCCGCCGTCAAGCCCCGGCTTTCCCCGACGCTCCTTCCCCACTCGGAGGCAGCGACAACTTGGCGTGGACGGGATGCGAGTC
>NW_012267313.1:6405797-6437184 GCF_000151885.1 Dipodomys ordii | reverse complement strand
AAATTATATTAAGTGAAGTAAGCCAGGCCCAAAGAAACATAGGTCCCATGGTTTCCCTTATTTGCAATAACTAGTATATGTCTGAGACAAGCAGAAATGGTCAGATAAGTTGATGTTAAGGAAATGAACCCCAAGTTAAGGACTCAAATGTTTTTTCTTTCTTGCTATTGTGTCTAACATATTTAAGGTATTTATTTGTTGCGTTGTATGTCCCTCCCCCACCGTATAACCTCTGTTTTCACTATATTTGATGTTGATATAATTTGTAGAGGAGAAGGGAAAAAACAAAATTTTAAAATAGGGATACAGTGGACCCATTGCACCAATGAGATGTACAAAATGTTATGTCAAAAATGAACTTTGCAACTTTGGTATGGTGGGAGGGGAGTGTGGGAGGGGGAGATGGGAAGGAATGGGAAAGGGAAACAAAGAAGAGGCTACAATGCTTGATAAGAAATGCACTCCTTACCTTGCCTATGTCATTGTAACCCCTCTGTAAGGTATTTTCACACACACACACACACAAATATCCACACTATTCTGAAAAATAATGTAACAAAAATATGGGAATTTCATCAATGTAAATTTTAGAGCTACAGTTTTAGGAATTAATTTTAATAAAATAGCTTTTCCCTTTCTCTTGTTTACTCTTGTCAGCAACCTGTCCAAAAGTTCCCAGATATTGTATTTCTATTTTTTTTTAGGTAACAGTAAAATGACAACTTTTATAGAAAAGCAACTCCTATGGATTTATAAAGAGATTTAGTTGTAATTCCTTCTCTAGCCTCAAAATCCCAGTTGTGGAGATTAGGTGACATGCTCATCAGTTGTTAGGAAAATGCAAGTAGGATATGGGTCTCTCAAGTCTTCCCACCATGGTTAAAGTTACTCCATGCATAAAATATGCATCGTATTGTGCCTATGAATGACAAGTTTTTTTCTTGAATGATAAGGTGTTTCTTTAAAACAGGAACTCCCTCAATATAATATTTTTCTTAAGATGTGCAACTAATTAGGAAACAATGTAATTTGGCAAGATTCAACCTTTCTACTTCTTTATGTTTTTCCGATTGATGCTTTAATAGTACCCCCACATCTTTCTGGTTTAAATCGGAAGTTTATCAGACAATTCTGTAGTATAATCTTGCTGTATTGAATTCAGCATATTATTACAAAGATGGAATGAAAGATCCATTTACTTTGGTTATCGTATTTCAGGAAGCAAGAGAACATGTACAACCCTTCTTTACTAATCCTGCAAATAGAAATGGCTGTCAACTCGTAACTGGCAAATCAGAATGAATTAGTGTTATAGATGCGTATAACAGCCCTTTAACTTAAAGTTTATATGAACTATCTTACAATAAATGAGGACTCAAATTGAGTCTTAACTTTATTTTTGTCAAAATTAAGTTCAGAGGTAGCCATAGGCTAATATGGCTGATTGCTCAGTGTTTAATAAATTTCTTCTAAGCGATGCCATTTTTGAATAAATCACCAAGGCTCCTTGAAAGCCTATCAAACTGAAGTCACAGCATGGATACACATATGGCATCATAACATCACATGGCACAAGGCCCACTCATGTAGACTCTTAGGGGGCCCTTTGATGACACATGAATGTATTGTACTTGTATTTTTAATATCAGAGCACTTAAAATACTTATATTTGCTATGTCATTTAACTTTTAAAACACTTTCTATACTAGCATAAAAGTCAATGCTAAGAAAAAAAAATACCTAATTGTAAGCTATTTTGTGTGTGAGTCAATCCTTGGATGAATATGTAAAATTAAACGTTGTTTTCTATAGCAAACACCACAGGCCATCATGGTTTCCACAGTGCCGTAAAATAAACCCACAACAACATTATTTATTGATTTATATGACAACTAAGTCTTGGTGATAATTGTATTTATTTAATTTACTCAATGGCTTTTTCATTTCATCATTAAAGTGTGTTCTTATGCTAAAGGAATGGTTAGCTTCTCTTGGTCAAACTTGGGTCTGTATACTATGAACAATTAAGTGTATCAGCTTACTTTAGCCCTCTTATGGTCTCTACTTATGGTACGTACGCCAGTGCCATTTCTGAACAAACACACAAAGCAGTGTTTTGTCTCTTTCGTTTTATAGTCTGTACTTTAAATTCTCCTAGATCACTAAGCATCAAATCTGTTACTCTGGTATTATTTTTTTCTATTAACATATTTCTAAATAAAATTCACAAAGAACGACTCACCTCAGCACATTTTTTTGTTGTTGTTGTTAGTCATGGGGCTTGAACTCTGGGCCTGGGTTCTGTCCCTCAGCTCTTCAAATCAAGGCTAGTGCTCTAGTACTTGAGCCACAGTGCCACTTCCGGTTTTCTGGTGGTTTATTGGAGATAAGAGTTTCACGGCTTTTTTTGCCTGGGCTGGCTTTGAACCATGATCCTCAGATCTCAGGCTCCTAAGTAGCTAGGATTACAGGCGTGAGCCACCAGCGCCAGGCTACATAAGTGTGTTTTATACTCTCAGGTGTTGCATGCCATTTTGAAAATGAATGTGTGCCCTTTTGTTTTTAAATCTATATAATCTGAATCTCTAAGTAGGAAGTTGACCTCAAAATTTTATCTTTCATTAATGACCTGTCCTCATAGGAGTTAATCTATACTTTTTAACCATTCCCTTTTTTTTGCATTGAATATTTCTTCATTTTAGTATTCTTCAATGCTTTTTTATGACATCATGACTTGATTGATAACTGCAAATCTTCCATGTCTTTCCTGAAAGGAAAATGAAGATCCTCATTCATCATTTGAGATAGAAACACAAGCCTCCTTAACTGTGATTGGCTTTGTTTGGCACTTCTAAATCCCATGAGATTTTTTGTAAAGTACAGTCACTGTAATCCATTCCAGATTCATGTGGGAAATAATTTGGACCAAATCAGAATAAGCATTTTTAAAGTTTCTTATACTTCTTTTTTTTATTTCTTTTTTCTTCTTTCTTTTCTTTTCCTTTCTTTTTTTTTGTCCATCATGGGTCTTGAACTTAGGGCCTGGGTGCTGCCCCTGAGCTCTTTTGCTCAAGGCTAGTTCTCTACCGCTTGAGTCACAGTGCTACTTCCAGCTTTTTGGTGGTTAATTGAAGATAAGAGTTTCATGGACTTTCCTGCCCAGGCTGACTTTGAACTATCTGAGCAATCCTCAGCTCTCAGCCTCCTGAGTACCTAGGATTACAGGCATGAGCCACCAGTGCCAGAAACTGTGTGTGTATGTGGGGGAGATGTAATAGAGTGAAAGTTAAAGACTCAGGACACATGAAATTTTTGTCATTTTTATTTTCCCAATTTTTTAAGTTGAAGAAATATAACTTATCATGGTCTCAATGAGAGAAGAGGCTGATATCATTATACCTTATACACAAAATTTTGAAAATATGATGGTTTTTCATCAGAATATATTATTTAAATATGCTAGCATGTTAAAGAATGCTCCCTGGGCTTTGAAATCATTATGCTTGTAATACTAAGTGAGTGTAGGAAATAAGTCCACCCAGCATACTTCTGTTATAAATGCAATAGTGGTATTATCTTTAGCATCCTGGCATTGAGTAACTTTAAGTTTCAGATATTGGTAATTATCAGAAACACAACTGGATACTGATGGATCTCATTTAAGAATGAACATTTTAAATTATTTCAAAGCCAATTGGACTTAACATAAAAATGTTACAGCTAGTGGCATATTTCTCTTTAAGATACAAATTATCACTTAAACAAATTACATTAGAAACAATCCAAAATAAGAAACCTCAAAGAAGAATTCTCCTTGGTGGAAAAGTGTTAATCAAATAAGCCAAGAAAATATTTTTCCCAAACCGGTAATTTCCTCTCTTTGGATTGCTCTTCTTTGGGTGCAGCCCATTTTAACTGTTTCCATTTTGTTTCTGAGCATCTTCAGTTTCCAAATTGTCTTGTTTGGAAGGATAGCTGCAGCATACACATGGCAGAATACATGGTGTGTTGGTGGAGCACATATTTATAAAGCACGTGTTTGGGGCTTCCAGCTGTGTCTGGTTGTAAGGGGTCATAGGTGTGTTCATTGAACACTGTGAACTTCCTTACAAAATGAACACACAATGCCTCCTGGGCCATTGTGCTGTCTGATATGGAAAGAGGGTTAGGAGAGTCTGTTTTGCCTTCTAAAGAGTACAAGAGTACACAAAACTAGTTATTATAAATCATTAGAGTGCTTCAACTCTGTTTCCTACTGGAGGGCTGCCATAGATCCATTTTTGATTGAAAAGTGATTTATAGCAGAATTTGAACACCCTGGAATGAAAATCAAAAATAGCATAATTTGAAAGTTCATGGACTGCAAAGCAGCAAATACACCAGAGGAACAATACTCAACTAAATACTGTAGCCTAATAGGCAACAAATAGCTACTTTACAAAAATAAAAATAAAAAAAAAACAAAAAAGTAGAAGAGAATATAAAGGTATAAAGAAAGAAATGGTCTATACCATAGAAATTTGTCCATTTTAAATATGTTATCAAAGCTATTTCCACCAGATTCCCAAGTTTTCTGGCACACATTTAAATTTGAAGTTATCCTGAATAGCCTTGTATTGACACCGAACCAACATTTTATTATCTCAATTGTCTCTTTGGGCATTCCCATCATACCATTAGATAGCTTCCTCTATTATTGATTTGATTCATGAGGAAATGTTTGATCCAGACATATCATTTGTTATAATGTTGCTGATATACACAAAACATAGGATGAACACAAAACTCAAGACAATGACTTTTATAATAAGATCTGCCATTAGAATACATTTGAGCTTAATCTCACCATCCAGTTGTAAGCCAAGTGTAGAACAAAGTTGCAAGTCTTTCTAGAATCAGTGATTTAAAAGAAAAGCATAAATGGAAACTCTTTGTTATCTTTTGAACAGTATTCTGCCACAGAATTAGAAGTGTCAAGTGTACTTTAAGATGTGTAACTGTTAATGGCCTATGTGGCTGTTCCTAATATTGGATATGATGATTCATAGCTTCCTCATTATCAAACTGTAATTTATGTCCCTAAGGTCCTCATCTGTTACATGGACCAGAGATCATAATAGAAGCACTATAGTACAGATATTGAGTCCCAGGTGTAGAGTTGCTCCTATTACTACTTGTTGTCACCTAATAATTCTGTGTTCAGTTTTTTAATATGCAAGATAAGGGAATGTGGTTTACAGATTTTTATCTTAAGTCCTTTTTTACCACTAGTATTAGCCTGTAACCCCACTTATACCTTTTGTTTTAAAAGATGCTTATTTGCCTGGCAATGATTGAACATTTTACAGTTGTTTAATAAATACACAGGTTGACTGAATGTCTTTGTGGCTAAATAAATTTCTTTTCCAACTGAGGCTAGGTCTGCAAATGGTGAATCAATTAAACCGATAGCATAGTGACTGTTCAACTCAGATTTGTTCACATTTTCTATGAAGAATAACTTAAGGACAGGAAACAATTGACTGCATAGATCTGGCTGCTAACTTAGCAGAGGACTGATGCAAGGTAATTATTTTGTAGGTCTACATTATCATGGATGTGTGAATCTGGCTATTACTCAGATAGTGTCTTATAACAGCTTCCAAATGATGGGGGAAAGGTGTAGACATTATAGCTTGTGGGGAAAAATATTGTGATAGTCCAATGAAACCAATACAAATATGCAATGTGACTAGTTTTGTGTGTGTGTGTGTGTGTGTGTGTGTGTGTGTGTGTGTGTTCATTTCAAAGCAAATGTCCTTAATCATGACTGGAATTGCCAAAGGGCTACACAGCCTTGGACAGGTTGGTGATTTTGATCTATTATGAAAACTTCTCTCTCCACAATTGTCTCTCCTACAGTTTCCAAAAGGATTATTAACATTCCACCATTAAATATGAGTCCATTTATTTAAGTCAAGATTCATTTATTCACATACATATCTTTTTTTCCATGTGTGCAACCAACACAGGCCACACTTTAAGGCTTTGTCACACAATGAAGATGTTTTGATATGGAGAGGGTTTATGTGGCATTGGAAAGATAGGTCTTGGAAAATGTCATAGGAAAGATAAACTGGAATATACATGATCAATATGAGCATGAAGAAGAGCACATGGAAATTATTAAAGTTGTATTTAGTTAACTTATTTGTATTTAGATACTGTTACTATCTTGTGTTGCATCTAGTGTTACTGATAAAATATTGTTTCTGTTTCTTTTACTTGTATATGTAGAATATTTCATTAATATCACTTGAGAACTTACATAAGGCACAGGCCTTTTAATTAGTTCTGCTTGCTTGCAAAGTAGAATAGACATAATCAATTTATTTATTTCTCTAAAGCTAAGGTAGCGAAAAATACATCACCTGAATTCTGAGAGACTCTAGTACTACTTCAATGTTATAGTTTGTTATATTGCTGTTTAGCTTTGGTAGGGAAGCTAAGTATCTGTAAATTAATCTTCTAGATTTTTCATTTTATTTAAGTATAGGTGTTTAAAGCATTCCTTCATGATCCTTTTGATTTCAATGAGTAATCAATAAGCAGACTTGTAGACCAAGGGAAGAGAATACAAACCCAGGAATAAAACCACACAGCACTACTCAGAAAAGCCAGAAGTGGTGCTGTGGCTCAGGTAGTAGAGTATTAGCCTCAAGTACAGAGGCTCAAAGACAGCATCAAGGCCCTGAAATCAAGTCCCAAGCAGGCAAAACAAAAACAAACTAAAAACTAAAAACCATACAGAATCGTCAGCTACGTTTTGAAAAAAAGAGCCAAAACTATACTCTGGAGAAGAGATTCAGACAATACAGTGTTTACAAAACTAGTTCAGTCTACTTAAAGTAGACTGAAAACTGACCCTTATCTCTCATTGAATACAAAAATCAACTCCCAAAGGATCAAAGAACTGAAAGCAATGTATGACGGGAAAACATAGGAGAGCTGTGGAAGTTATACACAGATAATTATCTTCTGAATAAGACTTCAGGTGTCCAGAAGATGAGAGCAAGAACTGACAAGTGAGACTATCTCAAATTGAAGAAACATTTACTAGAACCAAGAGACAATCCATGGAATGAGAGAAAAATGTCACCACCTATTCAACAGTTAAAGGATTAGAATCTAGAATATACAAAGAATTCAGAAAAAATCAACTGCAAAAGAGCAAATAATCCAATTAATAAAAGGGCCAGCAAATTAAACTGACAGTTCTCTTAACAAATAAAAATGGCTAACAAATACTCAAAGAAATGCTCACCATCTTTAGCCATAAAGCAAACAGAAATCAAAACCATGCTAAGATTCTATCTCTCCTAGTCAGAATGGCAGTCATCAAGAAATCCGACAACAAATGCAGGTGAGGCTGAGTGCTGGTGGCTCACGCCTGTAATCCTAGCTACTCAGGAGGCTGAGATCTGAGGATCACGGTTCAAAGCCAGCCCAGGCAGGAAAGTCCGAGAGACTCTTATCTCCAATAAGCCACTAGAGAACTGGATGTGGAGCTGTGGCTCAAGGGGTAGAGCGCTCGCCTTGAGCTGAAGAGCTGAGGGATAACACTCAGGCCCAGATTCAAGTCCCAGGTGAGGGTGCAGGGAAAACAGAACCTCATAAGCTGTTGTTGGGAAAGTAAACTAGTGAAACCAGTATGGAAATCAGTAGGGAGGTTTTCCAAGATAAACCAAAAATAAATACACTTTACAACCTTGCCCTACTACTATTGAGCATATATCTGAAAGAGTATAAATACGCGAAAAGTACACCTGCATACCATGTGCATTTCAGCAATGTTCACAATTGGTGGATAAGAATAAGTATGGCCAACGTTGCTTATTAGCATATCTCAAAGCAGAATAATAAAAGCTTATTGAAGTGATAGAGGAGGTGAGGTTGATCGGGATACATTGTATGCATGTAACAATGAAATCTCCCCCTTAGATAAGTAGTGTATACTGACAAAAATCATAAAGAAAACACTCTTCTTCCTAATTTCTGTTTCTAGAAAGCTTAGTATCAATAGGGCGAATACATAAAGAAGAATCACTACCAAAATATTAGCACATAATAATATACCTCAGGATGTTTCCTGTTTAAAACACATACATCAGTTTTTTTAGGTAGTGGCTAACATTGGCTACCTTCACGCTGTATCATGTTATCAAATTGATCATTTCTGTTAGTCTGTCCATGACCCTGAAAGGTAGATATGTTTTCAGATGAAGGTAGATACTGCTTTACAGAGGAAGAGACTGGGGCTGAGGGAGGTGAGGCTAGCAGATTTGTCTACGGGCAGAATGCAAACTTCAATTCAAGCTCATGAGATTCTGGAGATGTAGTACTTTACAATGCTGGAAGATGATTCCCCATGGTTGGCTCACAGCATTGAGGGGGGATAAAAAGCTCAGCAAATGAAAACTAAAACCAACAATAATCATTCACTGTAGAATGGAGTAACCAAGTGAAAATGCCTAGGCTTATAGATTGGGCTTAAATTGAATCAGGGATGAACTGAGAAGATCACTCATCAGCATTTAGCTCTCCAACCAGGCGAATGGGTTACCCATTTTACAAATTGGATGAAAGGGTGGTTGCCAATGTACAAAGTTATAGTAGGCCTGTTACTAAGTAAACATTTCAGAAAAGTGGAAAAAACTGCTGGCAGTATTAGTAATTTGGCAGTATCATTGTTCTTTTCAATGGTACTTGCCATTTTTCAGGAGAAGTCCTAGTGGGAAAAATTCCTTGGGTTGGACAAATGCCGTAAGACTAATTCATTCCTTGGTGCCTCTCAATCAAGCCTGTGTTTTTGGTTAGTCTGACCACTTATATAGAATAGCATTACTATCATGGCATTCAAGGCAAAGAGACATGACAGCTAAGGCTGGGATGTTTATGCTATTTCACCCTCATTCATTCTAGTTCTCTGAGTTTTTTCCCACTTGGGTTTTGATATTTTGTGTCAACTTGGACCTTGAACTGTATTTTCTCTCAACTCTAATTTAAAATTTTAAAAAATAACATAAATGTATAACTTGGGAGGTACATTTCAGTTCTAAGGGATGGTATGGGTATAAATGGTGTACATGGATACAGACATGAAATGCACTGAAAATACACAGTATGATGCATGCCCAGGTAAGACTCTAGAAGTAGATCTACACTACGTCTATGTGTCTTTCCCAGGCTTCACACACTTTGTTTCTCTCTCTGCTCTCATGATTAGAGTTCCTTTCGTTTTCTTTTTCTTTCTTCCTTTTTTTTTTTTTTCTGTTTGTTGGTTGGTTGGTTGATCATGGGGCTTGAACTCTGGGCCTGGGCGCTGTCCTTCAGCTCTTCAGCTCAACGCTAGCTAGCCCTCTACCACTTAAGTCACAGCACCACTTCTTTTTTTCTGGTGGTTAATTGGAGATAAGAGTCTCATGGACTTTCATGCTGGGGCTGGCTTTGAACCGTGATCCTCAGATCTCAGTCTCCTGAGTACCTAAGATTACAGGCCTGAGCCACCAGCACCCAGCTTCTAGAGCTTCTTTCTCAAATATAATTATCTCTATAAATCAGCTTGAAAAAAGATAATTCTAGAAATATAGATAAAAATCTTCAATAGTTACTTAACAAAAACTAAGTATAGACAAATTCAATAGACACATGAGAAGATGTTCAATTTTCTTATCATCAGAATAAATACAGTAGATATTAGGATATACATACCAAAAAAAAAAGAAAAAGGAAACAATTCTGTTTGGGGATTTGGAAAAGCTGGGACTCTAGCACTCTGTTAGAAGTATGACATATTGGTTAATCAGTTTGAAATATTTTTATTTGGCTCTATTTCTGAACATACATGTAGCCCATGACAGAGCTATTCTATTTCTAAGTGTACATCCACAAAAATGGAATTTCAATTTTTATGACAATGGATTTCTCTGTAGTTTCTTTTATAGGTTGTTTATTGCTTAGGCATATGCTTGATACTGGAATAATTTCCAATATTTTTGGATTCTAGAAAATTTGCATACATAATGTGATAATCTTGAGAATGTAATCTAAGTCAAAATACAAAATCCATTGTTTAGTATATGTCTTATACTCATCTCCTAAAGATAATACAACATTTTAACTGCCCTGCATTTTCCTGAGAACCTCTTGATGCCTTAATGATGAATTTTCCACCTAAGGTAACACATTGGCACACAAAACATTTCAGATTTGGAACATTTGGATTTGGGATTTTCAGATGACAAGTTCTCAGCCCAAACCTGTCACCAAAACATGAGCTTGTCTCAAAAAACAAAATCCTGAACAACAAAAACAGAATTGAGTATGTAGCTCAATGGTAGAGCGACACCCACTATTTAGTTGAATGTCCAGCAGTACAAAAAAAAAAACAAAAACAAAAACAGAACATAAATGAAACAAAAAGATGTTTAGGATCATCAGCCCTCAGGAATGTGCACATCAAAGCCTCAATGAAATACTACTACACACCACCAGCATAGCTATAATATTTTTTAAAAGACAGTTAACAATAAGTATCAGCTGAGATGTGGAAAAATTGGAACCTTCATATACAGACATGAGCATGATATGGTGCAGATTCTTTGGGAAACAAATGTCCACTGACTAATAAATAATGTGGTATATCTACACAATGGAATACCATTTTTAAAAAAGTATATCAATGTAAGCTATGGCCTAGATAGACCTGAAAAGAATATGCTTAAAGAAGAAAGTCAGCCACAAAGCCCCTTGTGGTATGTAGTTCTCTTTATATCAACTGTCCAGAACAGACAAACCTATAAAAACAACAAAGCATGTGAGTGATTTTCGAGGGTGGGAAGGATGGGAAGTCACTGTTAATGTGTGTGGGGTTTTTCAAGGATGCTGTAAATGCTTTGGAATTAGGTAGTGGTTGTAGTGACATAAATATGAAAACATTAAATGGCATTGATTGTATAACTTTAAAACCTGGATTTTATAACATACAAATTCTATTTTAAAACTTCAAAACAAAGAATCCCAGTCATGATAGAGCAATCACTAAGCTAATTGCCTTCTCACTGATAATCAATATAAATATGGAAAAAATATCTATGAGGACAACTTTTGACCCTTTGGAATTTGCTACTGATTTTAATGAACACTTATTGTTTGAGATTACAATGATATGAAGTGAGCCTTACTTCTGCTGAGGCACTTTCCTGGATATGAGTGTTTGAAGATGAAACTCAAAAAGAAAATAGTAATCTCCTGTAGCTGGGAAGGCAGCAATCTGGTTTCAGAGGTGAAATCTGAGAGGAAGGTTCCCAGTGTTGGGCAAGTCAGTCAGCTGGGTGGAATCAGCATGCACACATAAGTATGCATGTCGATCCCATCTATGGCTGCAGACTGGATTCTACACGTGTGATGTGTAGATCTCCATGATATCTAGACAAATGCCCCTGCCACTCCTCCCCCTCTAAAGCCAAGAGGTGAATGGAGATTTCAGTTGATGAAAGGATAGAAATATACACGTGAAGGATAGAAATATACAACTGGGTATGTGGTGTAGCAACCATGACGATCATAATAAGCTCTAACTTTTTGAAGTGATCAGGCAAACCCAAAACAATCTTAAAGAATTATTGAGGGTTGTCAACAAGGTCAGTGGACAAAAATCTGATGGAAGATCGAAATGGAAGAAGTAAAATTGCTACCAAGTTCCCTATCCAGAAGATTCTTTAACTCTGGGAGACACTATTGGAGAGAGTAAAAGAGTAAAAGTTCCATCTAAGCATTTGTTGATACTTACTCTGTTGGCAGATTCTCTGATACAATGGATTGGAACAGGTGGACAGTAAGAGGAAGAAGGGAGAGAAATTCCAAGATAATTTTATAGTCAATATTTTTTTTCTGGAACAGAATTCTTCTAGGGATATAGTTTTACAGTAAGATCAATCCTGTTGGTCCCTTCTAACAGATTGAATCCTTTGGAGCTAAACTCAGTAGTTATATTGAAGGCACTACTCAATTTTTAGATAAAGAATTGATAACAATGAAGGTAGACAACCTTTTGGCCACCAGCTCATCCTGGTGTTCTTTCATTGGAGTAAAGAATGTATCATCTGTCAGTTGCAATCATTTGTTCACCTGTTGGCTGAACACAAAGGCCAACTGAAAGTGAGCTTAGGCAAAACATGAGCCCAGTCTTATCACATTAACAAGTGATCTTAAAAATCATTTTGACCTTGTAGCATGTGGTATCATCATTGAATATGGCAATAACTTTAACCAGATCCTTATTTTGCCAAATAATTATCACTATAAATGTGTGCAAATATCAGTATTGCAGTGAAATTTTGGAGCTAAATTCTCACAAGGTGTGACCACATGCATGGTAATGAAATTTCATCTGTTCCCTTAAAATTTCTCTTCTAAAGATGCTTTATTTGAGGAGAAATAGAACTTATTTTAATTTAAAATATCCATTCAAGACAACTATGAAAAAATAAACAGTACTGAAAAATCTAGCTTTAAGTATATATGGTTTTATAACTCGCTAGAAATGTTTTCTAGGGTGCCAAATTTTAAAAAATTCATTATGCATGAGAAAGCAAAGCTTCTCTGTATTGTATATTAGGTTAAACCCTTTAAAATAAATAGTGGACAGTGAAATTCATCACAATATGTCTCCATTTAACATTTTCCTGCAGCTAATGTTCATTTTTTTAAGAGCTGGCTAGAAGCCCAAGGAGGATCATGTATCAGTAAAAAAAAAAAATCCCCAATCCCTGGAAAACATTATAGAGACATTCCAGTATGTTTAATTTTTTAAAACTGATGTTTGTCAAATTGTTATCCATCTATTAGACTGTGCACTCTGCAACCATCCAACCATTTTAGGGTGTTGATTTCACTTCTTCTCAGCCTTCCTACTACTTTAGAGTTTCTGAATTTTCCTATACATACAGTCCCTAGTCATCAGCCATGTCAAGCAACAGCTGCAATTTGGGTATTAAAATTCTAAGTTGATGATGCTCAACAAATAACCAAGAGATATAGAATGTGAACCCTATAATATTTTAAGCACATTTAAACCAACCTATATAATATTTAAGAATTTAGGGCAAAACTATTGTGTCAATCACATATATTAAATTGCTTAACTCTGGCTTACAAAGGTAGAACTTTTAACCAAACCTTACTCAGAATACATTTGAATTACATATATGTATTTAAGAGATTGGGAATAGATATGAGGAGAGAAGAACTATTTTACATATATGATCAAAATACATTATATGTATGGAAATAGTAGAGGGAAACTCCTCACCTGGTACCATTTAGTAAAGAGTAGGAATAGAAATCTTTAGCTGATTTCTGTCATTCCCTGATTAAGTGATCCAGTTTTCAGCAGTCAACAATCATTAAGAAAAGTCAAGAATTAAATGCCATATAAAAACAAAAAAGATATCTTTAACTGAATGATAGAAAATTATAAAAATGTGTTTATAATCTTTAAAATGCACACTGTATTATATGTATGATATGCATTACATATTATATGAAAATATAGTAATATGCAATGTACTACATATACTATATGATAATACATGTAGTATATTTGTTTATATATAGTGGTAAGATGCACATAATATGAAAGTTACCCATGTAATAATCAATCTAAGTGTACCATTCAATGGTGTTGGATGATCTTCTAGGGCACTAGGTTAAATATGTATTAGTTTGGATTGATGAGGAAAGTTCTAGAGTAGGATGGTGATGATGGAGACACAACAGTGCATCACTGAATGATATTTTTACTAAAGCAGATTTCAAATCGAAGTACTAAAATATCTTGACACTATTTTGCAACCTTCATTACTCTTCCCCTCAACAGTTATTCTATCAGCCCAAACCAATGCAAATGGCATAATGCCCATGAGAGGCACTCGTGCTGTTACAAATGTCAGAATATCCTTTCTTTTGGGGGACTATATTATGTTCCAGGATCTAGGCGAGCCACGGGTGTCTGTGTGTTCCTTCATCACTGGGTACTTGCGTTCTTCAGTGTTTTAATTGGGAGTCATGAAGCTGTGAATATCAGTGCGTCTGTATGAGTCTCCACTTTCAATTCCTTGGAGTTCATTTTCAATAGAAGAATTGATGCATTTTTGGTGCTGTATTTTAATAAATTCTCAGTCTGCCCTGAGATCATTTCATAAATGATAGCACATTGTAGCACACTGGCAGGAAGTCGGTGCTAGTGCCTTTCCTCTCCATGTCCTTTTGCCCTCAAAGACTGGTTAAGATCATTTTAATATCACAACAGAAGGAATTATGGAGGAACTGTGCCACTTATGTAATAGGATTTAGGTATTAGATTTGAAATAACTAAAGTTAGAATAAAACTAGAAAAACAACCCAGACTTGCTGTTCATTCCCCAGCCTTCAGGTAGAGCCTCATCCATTTCCTTCCCTAGTCAAGTCTCAAAAGGCAAAGTGAAGTCTAACTTGGATCTTACTCTTTCTCCTCTGCTCCTGCCACCAGTGTATATCATTCCTGATTTACTGGGATGACTTGGTTTCCTTGTCTAAAAAATGAAGAGAACAATTTCCCTCCCTCACTTGTTTGCTGTAGGACTCATTGCATTGTCAGATAATGTTTAGTGCTACCTAGGGCATGTGACAATTTTTTTTGTAAGTCATCGATGTAAACAAAATTTAGTAGGGGATGGATAACAATTGATTCATACTTACATGGAAAATGTAGTAAGAAAAGTTTTCTACATGAGTTTTTATTAAAAGATATACATAGAATGTGTACTATATACTATATGTTATATCTAAATATAACATATGATTATATGTAATGTACACATGTACAGTTCTAAATGTGATATGAGTTCCAAGTCTGTGAATGTGAAATGTCAATTACAGCTGAAGATAGGACGAGGAGACACTAACTTACTTTCCTTATTTACAATTCATACTCCCAGATTCCTTGTTAACATATTCTCAACCTTTTCTGGGTCACAAACTCTCTTCCTAAATATGATGAAACTAGAAGATTGTCTCTTGACAATCCAATAAATGCATACTTACTATTTCACATTAAAATTCTGGGAGTACATAAACCTTTACAAACTTCCCAGAGGATTCACAGATTCCTGATAATAGTGAGCACATTATATAAACAACGTAGATTTCAACTGACTAAATTTCTTTTGAAATATAGCCAAAATTTGTTTTTACCTCCTCTATCTCCTTCTAACTGTACTTCTCTACGGTTTTCTAATAGCTAGAGCAAGAACAGCCACATACTCTAAGCTCAGGCAGAATATTACATTTGTGAACAGAATAAATAGCATTGTTTTTGTCACACTTGTTTGAAGAAAATCTTTAGGCAAAAAGATAACTCCTTTAATTAAAAAAAATCCCTTAGAATTTTGAAAACTCGAAAACAGGCAAGCTTTCTGAAATTATAGAGTAGCTGAGATTTGTTTTAATGAATTTTCTTAACTTTTTACTATACTACAGAAAACTAGATTAATCTATTAGCTTTTGTAACATTTTAAGAAATACTAGACTAAACTGAATGAGTAATGTAATTAAAGTAGATTAAGTTCACTCCCTGCAAGAGCTTTTACACCAATGAATGAGATTTCCATCTAGTCAATTTTCATAGAATAGACATGTTTTCAGGTAATCTGCTTCATCTAAAGAAAAAGCACAATATTGAGAATAAAAGAAACATGCAGGCAGAACTTCCATCATGGATTAGGAAATTTAATTCTGAATTAGTAAGTTGAATTAAATGTACTAATATTTTACAGGTAGTTTATTTTAATTTTAATTTTGGTGGTGCTACAGTCTGAAATCAAGGCTTTGAGCTCATTAGATAAGTGCTCTTCTTGATCTACCACTTGAGCCATACTTGTGGCCATTATGTTTAAGTTAATTTTTTTCAGATAATATCCTATTTTGACCAGGTCAGCCTACACCATGATTCTCCCATGCATGGTTTCTGCATAGCTGGTATTTTTAGGAATGAGATACCCTACTGGCTTATTTTTGAGATGAGATCTTGCTAACAGTTTGCTTAAGCCAACCTCTACTTGATTAACTACCCATTCTACCTTTAGAGTAGCTGAGAGCATAGAAATGAGTCACTGTGCCCAGTTTATATTCTTTAACTTTGGTCAATACTAAACATAACTTGCATATTGGCTTTATTGTAATTGACTTTTTATATTATATGTTATTGGCTATCCCTCATTCTTCACTACTTAGACTAGACTCCTTTGTGGAGTTCTGTTGTGATGTAAAGCAGCAGCAACCAATCAGATGTCACCAACACCCCTTGATTATAGGTGTTTTGAGTCATTGGAATCTATAGTGTTACTGAGTAAGAGCTTGACAATTTGAGTGAGAATTCAAGGATTGCCTTCTCTCAAGTTGCAGAATAAGTGATAAATAGAGAGAAGGTAGAGTTGGCAATTAAACTATAAATTCTGAAAGCTCAACTAATTTCACTGCTTATCCCATGAGTGAAAACATGAAGTAATTGATTACTCTTAGATTAGGACTGGGAACACCACTTCAGGGAAAAAATTAGTCATTTGAGATTCAAGAAACTTGACTCCAGACTGAAGTTTACCATTAATATTATGCTAGATGGCTTTTCTGTGTCTTAGTTGCCACAAATGTTAAATAAGCGGATTGGATTCAAATTCCATGATGCTAATCTTTAACGCAGCTATTTTCACTCCCAGGTTAATACTGTTTCTTCTACATAGAACATAGTTAATGAAATTGTACCACAAAATTAACATTAGGAAGTCATGCTTATAATAATAGTTATAATTATCACTCAATTAGTATTAACTACTAAATGCCAGATAATTTATTCTTTAAATATACATTTAATGTCTATATCTTTAAGGTTATCCAGTACATTTTATATTTTCATCCCTTCACAATACACTTTAAAAAAATACACAGTTCTGTCTTGAGAGACAGAGAATTGGAAACGTTTCAATACATACCAAAAGCAATCTCAAGAGTGTGGTCATTCTTTTTAAAGATATGAAATTGACTTTATAGAGACTATCTGGAGGCACGTCTGCAAAGTAGAACATCTGATAGATTGGATACTCATTCCTGTGATGATGGTTTTTGGCTAAGGCACACATAATAAGAATAAAACAATCACGTGAAATGCACAGGGATGGATATGGTTTTCTTAGGACAATGAGCTTGGCCCTTTAAGGAGGAGCAAAAAAGCATAGTGTTGGATGATTGGTGTAGAATGAGACTTGAGCTAGAGGCTATGTCCAGCTTGGAAGGCAAGTTAAAATTTTCCACTGATAAATTAACAATACGTGACAAGAACAAACTTGTAAGAGCTTCATATTAATCTATCTAAGGGAAATTTTACAACCCAAAGCAATGTGAGTTTATGATCTATGGGGCATGAATATAGGAATGTGGATAAGAGAGAGAGAGAGAGGAAGAGAGAGAGAGAGAGTTAGCACATGAATGTTTCTTATGAGTGGAGTAAAACTGTTCTAAACTCATTTCCCTGCGTGAGATGAACAAAGGACACAGAATGAATTAGACCCAAAGCAGACATTTAGAAGTATACTTCCTTATGTGTGCCTAGGCTATTCAGCAGAGTTCAGTTAGGGAAACTGTAATTATCTTATAAAGGATAAGAAAAAATGTAGACCATGTGACATGGCTAAGCTCCAACATATACTTTTAATTAGAGAAATCTCCACGATTCCAAATTGTGTTACTGTTTTGTCACCGCTGCCTTTGCTTTCTCACCAAACTTTTTGTAAAGGCAGCTGTGATTGAAAAGCATTTCTGTGAGTAGCTTTGCTGTTTTGCGAGAATCAAGGAACAGGGCTGAGTTCCATGTTTGAACTGATGCAGAGCAGAGAGGATGGAACTGATAGAAGGAGGCTCAGAATCCCGTGAAACCTGAAACTTGAAGCCCGAGGAGTCCATGGGAATGTGAGTCCTCTAGGGAGGCCCAGAAATCTCAGAAAGAACATGAGATGGGTGGCTGGAGCTGTCATTTAAGTTACATAAGTGTTTATTTGTGAA
This sequence comes from Dipodomys ordii, assembly GCF_000151885.1. NCBI lineage: Eukaryota > Metazoa > Chordata > Mammalia > Rodentia > Heteromyidae > Dipodomys > Dipodomys ordii. The sequence continues at coordinate 6,419,052 of NW_012267313.1, read as the reverse complement.
TTCATTTTCGGTGTCTCATCTCTTAAAGAGAAAGAAAATAATTGAAGGGAAGAGGGAGCAAGATTGAGCTTTCTCTCTTAGAAGCTATGGTTATCCACAATGCCAAACACTCCATCAAGTTGGCAAGGAGAAAGCAAGTTAGATTTGCTGCTTAATAGAGAATAGTTTAAAAGATTGGCTGATTGGTTACATTTTCCACTTCCCATTCACTTGCCTTGGCATACTATCAGTACAGCTCAAAAAATAAATATTTAGGAATAGAGGTACACTCACATTATTCCAGATTCTGGGAGGAAAAAAAGCATGAATATATTTTTAAGTTTTATCAGCAAGAATCCATGTGTAATTTTCCCCATTTGCTTTGGGGTTCTGCAGTTTAAATGGGCCAGGGTGTAAAGTGTTGAAAGATATTATAAAGCACTTACAAGCATTCAGCTAGTCAGATGGCTCAATTAGCTGAACATTTATAACCTCAAAATTTTGACAGCGCTTGATTCATGCAGGAATGACCCCTAGGACAACAGATGGCTTTACTGTAGCTACGCTTGAAAGAAAGCATACGAAGCTATGAGATGTGAAGGAAATAGAAATGGAACATGCCAAAAATGTAAAATTGAACTATGGAGTATGGACTGTACTTTTAATAACAGGAAATTATGTTAAAATTGGCTGATATATTTTTTAATGATAGGATGTTCTTGTTATTTTTATTCAAGAATATTCAGAGCTAGGAATGTGGCTTAGGTAGAGTGCTTGCCTTGCATGCATGAAGCCCTGGGTTTGATTCCTCAATACCACATAAATAGAAAAAGCTGGAAGTAGCGCTGTAGCTCAAGTGGTAGAGTACCAGCCTTGAGCAAAAGAAGCTCAGGGACTTGCCCGGATCCTGAGTTCAAGCCCCAGGACTGGAGAAAAATAAAGAATATTGTTCATAGAATATACTATAAAACCAAAATAGGCCATAACTAAAAAATCATTAACTCAATAGCTTAAAGTATTTTTTTTGTCGGTTGTGGGGCTTGAACTCTGGGCCCGGGCGCTGTCCCTCAGCTCTTCAGCTCAAGGCGAGCGCTCTACCACTTGAGCTACAGCGCCACTTCCAGTTTTCTGGTGGTTTATTGGAGATAGGAGTCTCACGGTCTCTCCTGCCCGGGCTGGCTTTGAACCGCGATCCTCAGATCTCAGCCTCCTGAGTAGCTAGGATTACAGGCGTGAGCCACCAGCGCCCGGCTAGTTTAAAGTATTTTAAAGAAATAAGAAAGATTGAGGGCTGGGAAGTTGGCTCAGTGGTAGAGTGCTTGCCTTGCATGCCTGAGGCCCTGGGTTCGATTCCTCAGCACCACATATGCAAAAAGAAAAAGAGCTGGAAGTGGCACTGTGGCTCAAGTGGTAGAGAGCTAACCTTGAGCTGAAGAGCTGAGGGACAGCGCCCAGGCCCAGAGTTCAGGCCCCATGACCGGGTCTCCCATCCCCCCCCCAAAAAAAAAACAAAAAAAGAGAAAGATTGGGAGTACAAATGAAAAAAATCTCTTTCCTCCCTCCCTCTCTCTCTTTTTCCCTTTGTCTCTCTTTGTCTGTCTGTCTCCCCCACCCCTTCTCTCTCTCTCCTCTTTCCTCTAGCTATTAAGCTAAGTTGCTTATGGAACTATGGGAAGTTATGAGACTATAGTAGAGAAATAGGCTTCTGAGTAGTAGGTAAAGATATATTTTAAAATGTCATTGTTACTACTAAACTATAACAACTTTTAACTTAAAAGGCTTCATCTGTTTATTTTATTGTATTGTAAAGTGTTGTACAGAGGAGTTACAGTTATATAAGTAAGCTAATGAGTACATTTCTTGTCAAACATTGTTACCCCTCCTTTGTTTTTCTCCTACTCTCCCAAAGGAGAAACAACAGGTACCTGTAAAGAACAGACACTGTTAATCCTTGAACATCATACTGAAAGCAAATGTTCCATACTAGATTGCAACCAGCAAGGAGCTTTCCATCCTGCTCCTACAGCCCTAAGCAAGTACACTGGGATCAGCTTGGAATCTGACCCCAGGGTGTCCAGAGTTACAGGCTGCTGCCTCTGTGCTCATCAAGGAAATGAGAGGACTCACCTCTTTGTTTATGGGAATACTAAGTCCACAGCTCCTTCCCACATAGGAGACTTGGCCATCTGTGCTTCCCAAGAGTCGGAAGCTGGAGCCCTGTCTCATCAGCCCTCAATCCAGATGCTCCTGTCTTGTAGATGAGATCACCAGAGTTCTCATGGAGATCTTGAGCACTTCATCTGACTACACCAAGCTAACCACAGGTGCAATCAGAATACAGTTTTTGTAATACAACCTTTATTACCTTCTCATAACATCTTTACTTATTAATGGCATAATGTGGTAGTATTTTAGACTCATCAATGTTTCTAAAATATACATATACATTAATAATATAAAACAAACAAAGCAAAAGAAAATATATTTGTGCTTTTCTCACCTGAGCTTGATTGGTTATATACCCCAAACTCTATCAAGCAAAAAGAAAATTATAGAATATTAATATTTGATTGCCTTCAAATACTACTTTGTAAATATGCATTTCAGTATACTTATTTGTCCCTTATTACAACACTACTAAGTTGACTATTATTGTTGTTATAATTAATCTCTATTTTATAGATCATGAACCTGAAGTGCAGGCAAAATAATTTTTTTTCAAAAATCATACTGAGAGTAAAAATTGCAATTGGCACTGAATGTAGAATTTCTGTATCTACATTACATTTAATTTTCTTTCATTGTGTGCCTCTAACGCTGTTTCAGCAATTGGAGATAAATCCTGCTACCAACCTAATAGATATATACCATGAATATAATTCTTGAGAAAAGCATTTTAAAAGACCTTCTAAAATGCATCAGAAGAGTTAATATCATTTTTACTTGTGCACAATATTTTCTTCCCTTTGCAATGTTCATAATTTGGATGACCAAATAGATCAGAAAGGAAGGCACAGGGTCAATTTCTTAAAAGTTCACTATTAATTCCTTAAGCCTTTATCCGCTGTACATACTTACGTTTCCCTTTGTGTCGTTTGAAATACGAGAAAACCCTTTAGGAAATCTAACTGTTACAAGTATAACTGAATTAAAAGGGGAAAAGAAGACCAGAGTAAGAGAAAGCAATCTAAATATCATAATAGTTTGTTTTGATCATGATAATGTCATCCAGGACAGAAAGGAACCTGAGATATTCTCTGGGAGTATTAATTGTATACAGAAGGATGAGTTCAAATTTTCCTTGTCTACAAATATCCATGAATAAAATTTCAGATCAAAACTCAAAACAAATGCAAAAGATATTATTACTGGTAGGAAAGTGCAGAACCCAGTTCATACAGGAAGCAGTTCATAGCCTACCAATTACTTAACAGAACAAATTCAGCCCTACCAAGGCATCTGAGTTCTGCTCCTATGGGAGAGATTCATTGTCACTGTATAGATGAGTTTGCCCTTTAAATGTGCCATGGGTTATTTCTTGGCAAGATTTAATGTTCATTATTCTCATCAAATATCAGAGCTGTCATAATTATGTTTTTTGAGATCATTTGAATTAGTTACAACTTCAAGTAATAACACAGACTAAAATAGCAAGGACTGCTGATGATCTAAAACAACTCACAGTCTGTCCCAGAGTGCTTGGCCAGGAGCGAATGGAGCTTAAAAAGCGCATATAACCCTTTAGGCCCAGCAGACAATTAAGGCTTGGTAGAAATGTCAGGCATAAGCATGAAAAGACCTTTGAGTGTTTATATACAATTTTCCTCTAATTAGTGAGAACTGATTTCAATTTTTCTCCTTCTTTTCTCAAATAAGACCAGATGGGATCAACTGTAGAAGGCAGCTGCTTCACTAAAACAAAAACAAAAACAGTGAGCTAGAACAGGAACGAGAGCATGAAAGAGAGGTAGAGAGAGACAGAGAGACAGAGACAAAACAGAGAGAAAGACAGACAGAAATTGAATTATGAAATGTCTTTCTTGCCAATTCAAAACTACCATGATTCTATAGAGACGAAATGAGTAAATGACTGTGACTTAACACACCTCAGATTTTTGGAAGGAAGTTTTCTGGAGGCTGTGCTGATGATGATAATTTAAAAAATTCTCACTTTTTATAAATGTTGGCAAAGTATGAAGATAATGAGGATCAAGTCCTCAATTACTGATACTCAATGGTGAAAGATGAAAGTCTAATGTACTTCTGTGTGTTATGCTCATTAAAAAAACTAAACATACAACTTTAAGTTTATAGTTGATATCTTCATATTTGCTTTCATAAAGCAACTTTGAATAGATTGTGAAATATTTTAATATAGTTGACCTTGGAATAATTGTAAAAACCATTTTTTCCCAGTGATAGGGCTTGAATTTTTTGCTCAAGCCTAGTGTTCTACCACTTTGAGCCACAGAACCACTTACAGTTTTCTGGTGGTTAAGTGTAGATAGAAGTCTCATAGACTTTTCTGTCTGGGCTGGCTCTGAACAGTAATCCCCAGATCTGAGCCTCCTGTGTAGCTAGGATTATAGGCATGAGCCACCAGTGCCTGGCTAATACTAATTTCTAATATCAACACAGAGTTGGGATATCTTTGAGATATAATTTGAGAAACATTCATTAAAATACACACATTTTAATTTATTCTGTAGAATTAACAATAATGATAGTATATTTCACTTTGCTGAGCTTTGACTTTTACTTATAAATTTGAGGATTATCAACCTTTTAAAGAAAGAACATTCTGTCCTTTTAAACACACTTGAATATTTAATGTAACTCTGTGTGTGTGCGCGCGTGTGCGTGTGTGTGTGTGTGTGTGTGTGTGTGTGTGTGTGTGTGTGTGTGTACCTACTGGTACTGGGGTTTCAACTCAGGGCCTCAGACTTACTCAGCTTTTTCTTTCCTGGCTAGCACTCCACTACATGAGACATGCCTCTAGCCCTGGCTTTTTGATGATTAGTCAGTGATAAGTATCTCTTGGATTAGTCTTCTGGCTGCCTTTAATCTTCAGATCTTAGCTTCCTGTATAGCTAGGATTGTAGACATGAGCCACCAGCACCCAGCAATTATATATAATATATTTAGGTAAACCAATTATAAAGAGAGACTTAGATTAACTTAAACACTTGTAAATTTTAAAAACACAACACTTTTTCTTGACCCAGTCATCTACTGAGGGGCATCTGGGTTGGTTCCCTGGCTTAACTAACGGTAAATAATGCTGCAATAAACATAGTTATGCTGGTAACTTTAGTATGGTCTTGTTTGTGATCCTTTGGGTAAATGCCCAAAATTGGGATTGCTGGGTCATAGGGGAGCTCTATGTGGAACCTCCATACTGCTTTCCAAAGTGGCTGAACAAGTTTACACTCCCACCAACAAGGCAGTAGGGTTCCCTTCTGACCACATCCCCTCCAGCATCTGTTGTTGTTAGAGTTCTTGATTATAGCCATTCTAACTGGGGTCAGGTGAAATATCAATGTTGTTTTGATTTGAGTATCTTTTATGGCTAGAGAGGTTGAGCATTCATGGGTTTATTGACCATTCTTATTTCCTCTTTAGAGAAGTTGCTCTTTAAGTTTATACTCTTTCTATTCCTCCATCAGAAAGAATGACATTACCCCATTTGTTAGGAAATGGAAAGACTTGAGAAAAATTATACTAAGTGAAGTAAGCCAGGCCCAATGAAACATAGGTCTTATGGTTTCCCTTATTTGCAATAACTAGTTCATGTGTAGGACAAGCAGAAAAGGCCAAAAGCTATTTACATATGACCACATATGATGATGTTAAGTGAAATGAACCCCAAGATTGGGACACAAATATCTTTTTTCTTTCTTACTATTGTTTCTAATGTATTTACAATATACCATGTGATTTTTTTTTGTTGCTTTATGTTCTTTCCCCATGGTACAACCCCTGTTTTCACTGTATTTGATGTTGGTGCTCTGCATCTTGTATATACACTTCTCTAATTCGGAGAGGGAAAGGGAAAAAAACAAAATGCTTAAATAGGGATACAGTTTGACCCATTGTAACAATGAGATGTACAAGACACTATGTTGAAAATGAACTTTACAGCTTTGGTAGGGGGTGGGGGGGTGAGGAGGTAGTTGTGTCAGTGAGAGAGAAGGGATGGTAGGGGAAAAACAAAGGAGGAGGTAACAATGCTTGATAAGAAATGTACTCATTACCTTGCTCATGTAACTGTAACCCCTCTGTACAGCATGTTTTACAATAAAAAATAAACAAAAAATAAAAACAACATTTTTCTTTTTAGTTTTTCATTCTTAATTTTTGAACATTAGCTTGTAATTTGTATATGGAAATTCTCAAAGAAGGTAGCAGACGCATATGTCTCTAGCAGCTGTAACACTAGGCTAACAATAAGAAAGATTGACATAAGAGAAAATATAAGCATTCACGGTTTTGCTTCCATTTATCCCGACGCTGTTATTTAAGACCGACTACCTAAACTTTTACAAAATCCAAATGTATGGTCCAAGAGCTAAACAGTTCCTTCAGACTCCCACATGTGGTCTTAATTCAAATAAGAAGCTATTTTACAAGCTGAATATGGGTAACTGTCTCAAGAAATCCCCCTGAGTCCCCTGAATCATTATAGGAAGATAAGAAGAGTAAACAAACAACTAAAGCCAAAACCCAAATAAACAAAGAAAAACTCCATAAAACAAAAATCCCCAGAATAAACCAAAACCAAACACCAAAGTCGATTAAGTCGAAATTTATATGGAAAAAGCTTCTGCTAATAGGATTTCTTTCCACTTCTGAACGATGTGTTCGTAAAAAGCATCCAGGATGTGTTGCTTTTTTAGGGGACAATAATGGTTTTCCCTTCTGACTTCCTCACAGCTCTGTGTTGAGCCATTGTGGAGAAGTCTGAAAGCACCCCAGAAAAGTCCCTCTGGAAGTGGGACAGAGATGGCTTCTATTCCCAGTGTTTTCCACTAAAATGGGCTCTCCCCAGTCCTACCAGCTCAGGTGTCTTTTCTCAAACCCTTACAAGAAGTGCTGCCTTCCATTATCTGCCTTCTGTCTCCTTCCTGCCATCTACCACTTCCCATGAGGAAACGTTTTCCCCAGTCCTGGCTCTGAAATAAGCCATGACTCTCTCTCATCCCTACCACGTCACTGAAATCAGGGGCTCATGATGTCATTCCATACTAGAATCCTGTCATTTCACACAGGACTGTAATAATGATTTCCTTTTAATTAGTCTCCATGATTTGATTCCAGCTTCTTCCAGCTTAAATCCTTTTTATACCCTGGAAAGAATTGCCTAAAAAGAAAAGGTGAAAAACCTTTTTTTTTTCTTATTTTAAATCTTGCATGGCTTCTTTTTATCCATAGTAATGAAATGATTCCAAACATAACATAAAATCAAAAATCATTATAAGCTACTCTTCATCTCAACATACCAGTCTTCAAATCCATCCTGATGAAATCTTTTGAAGTGAAGATCTTTATGTTCAAACCACTATAAGCCAATGTACACAGGTAGAGATGGAGCAAAAAAAAAAAAATGACAACTGGTAACAAGACGATCCTGGTTCTGGAGTGAAGAGGTAAAAAAAGATATAAGAAGAAAAGAATCGTTGGGATGGACAAGGAAACACAATTCTGTGTCCAGTTCTATGGAGAGGGCCTTGTAGGCTTTCAACATGGAGGTTGAATGGAAGGCAGGAACGGGAAAGATAAGCCTGGTCAGCCATCTCCCAGGCAGCTTTCTGGGCAAGCAGCCAGGGAAGTTGCATAGCACCGTAAGTACATAGGCCCCATTCATGGCCTAATGTTCTGCTGCTACCATCCTGAAATTCTTAGTAATTTCATTTTTGATATTATATCTCATTAGACTTGTCCAATAAAATGATTATCATGCATGCAAGAGCAGAGTTAGGCTCAGCATAGATGTCAGCTGATTGCTGTCACTACATGAGGAAGTCCAGTGGATTCATAAGACATGGTATTTCAATGAGACTCTTGGAACCCATGTAGAATCAACAATTGACACAGCCCTCCAAGCAGCTTCTCTTGGGGAAAGAAGTCTTTTGTATTGGGGAAAGAAGCCTTTTGAACTTTCTTTTTCCTACACCCAGAACATGCTTCAAAGACAGATAGAAAGCAATGATATCCTAAGAAACACAATGACCAAAGAACTTTCTGGACCTCTCTTCCTAATATTAGACAAACACTATGCCAAAAGTGAGTCATAGGGGAAAAAAGTGGGGGAAATGGGCAACCCATAGGTCTTTCCTTGTGGTCCTTCCTTCCCCAGAAGTAAGTTAATGGCAGAGAACATTAGTAAGAATGTATGCACATCAACACAAAAATTTTAAAAGTGTGTGTATGTGTGCATGTGTGTGTGTATGTGGGGGGGCGGTTCTTCCACTCTTCTGGTAAGAAGAAAATATATTAAAACCTGCAAGGGATGAAATACCCATTATTATGTAGTTAGGATTATTCCACAGGTGCATTAACTGTCACTGTATTTGCATTGAAAAGTAACACATGTATATATGCATGGAAAATTCATGTTGACATCTTTAAATATAAATTTTCACTAGTTAGGGCAAGACAAAATTACAAACAAATACCATGTCAAGTTTTCAGAGACACCACTGAGTGAAGGAAACACTTTGTGTTTTAATACCTTTAGTTGTTGTTTTCCTGCTTGTTGGACAAGGTATCCTATTAGGATCCCCAAAGTATAAAACAAGCCAATCCACTTTATTATATCCAGCTACCATTTGGGAGTCCATATTTGGCTTGAGTTTACCACAAAAACCCCACAAGTCAAAGACTACATGCTAGATTCTTCTCCTCATGACTTCACACGTTTAGCAATCTGAAGTAGGACTCCATGCTTCCTTACGTTGTAATTGGAACATCGTGAGAACCATCACTGGTGGAGCCAAGTCAATGGCTCAACCCTGGTAAACTTCTCCTTGTTCATCATCCTTTTAATGATTTCTCAAGCAAAATATTCACATGACAGTTGTTAGGACCATGGGTAAAAAGCTGTCCAAGAAGGCACTATAAAAGATTCAATTAGGAAATTAATGTTCTGAATATGAGCTATACAAATGTAACTTTTTTTCTTTGCCAGACCTGGGGCTTGAACTTAGGGCCTAGGAACTGTTCCTGAGCCTCTTTGTGTTCAAGGCTAGCACTCTACCACTTGGACCATAGCACCACTTCTGGCTCTTTCTCAATAGTCTATGGAGATAAGAGTCTAAGAATCTCACAGACATTTTCCCCCAGGCTGGCTTCGCATCACTATCCTCAGATCTCAGCCTCCTAAGTTTCTAAGATTACAAGCTTGAGCCACCAGCTCCTTTTTGCCAGCATTCTAACAGAGCAAAATGGACACACTGCAGAGCATTTGAGGAAGTAATTCTGAGCTTCTCCTAGTCCCGTAATTGTTAGAAGATTAACTATGAAAATGGAACCATCCCCATTTTATTATTTTCTAATTTTTTTATCACTGAGAGCAAAAATAAAGAAAAAAGGAAGTAGTTAAGGGAAAGTAGAGAATAAGAAGAAAGGAAAGAGAGGAAAGGAAAAAGAAGAGACTGAATTACTCAGTTGGGAAGGGAAGAAGTGGCTATCCAAGGCAGTTCTGTAAAGACATTTGAGAAATGTCAAAAGGCAAGAGAAACAGGAGGCAGCAGACAGCAGCTTGAGGTATAAGATTTTAAGATTGTCTTTAACATTGAAGAGAATACAAAAATTAATTTATTTCCTATTTATTATTTCTGTCTCCCTGATAACTTTTGGCTCTTCAGGTTGACTTCTTTCTGGGCACAAAATCAATTTTCCCCATTCCTTGGTCCTTTTCCAAAAGAAAGAACTAAATTCAGTGTGTCCAATTTTACCCTGTAGCATTTTGTCTAATAAGTAGACTACTTACAAAGATGATAAGAGAAACGCTATAGAAATATGTGACAAAGGTAGAAAGCATTTGCCTTCTAAGGGGAAGCCCGTTTGTCTGGCCACTCTCTAAAATGTATTTCTTCTACTCGAAGTGTTGAACACGTGGCCATTCTTCACACTTAACTCACCTGGACTCTGTCAGCTCCAGCAGACTGAGTCTCTACTCCAAATGAAGTTCTATATCTAAGTAATATGTTCCAACCATTATTTCAAATTTCAGTGCTGACTTTCTTCTTTTTTTATTTTTATTTATTTATTTTTCATTGTGAGAATACCATACAGAGGAGTTACAATTACATGAGCAAGATAACGAGCACATTTCTTATCAAGCATTGCTGCCTCCGCTTTGTTTCCCCTTCCCATCCCTTCTCATACTTCCCCCATCTCCCCCCATCCAACCCTCCCCCCCCTCCCCGCCCATCAAAGTTGTAAAGTTCATTTTTCGACATAACGACTTGTACTTCTCATTGCTGCAATGGGTCCACCTGTATCCCTAGTTAAATGATTTGTTTTTTCCCTTCCCCTCCACAAATTATACCAACATCAAATACAGTGAAAGCAGGGGTTATACTGTGGGTGGGGGTGGGGGGGACATACAAAGCAACATAGAATCATCTTATAAATATGTTAGAAACAATTGCATGACAGAAAAATAAAACATTTGAATACTCATCTTGAGGATTAAATATTTCCTACTTATTTAATTTAATAAATTTAAACAGAAATCTCCATTCTTATAAGAAGTGAAAAAAAAAGCTTTCTCCATAATTCCTTTGTGTTTTGGTCTTTGTGTTTGACACTTGAAAACTTCATTTTTCTGGACTGAGCATCCATTAGAGGTTCAGTGCTCCATGGAGATGAATTGCACTGATTCCAAATGGAAATCAAGTACAATGCTCAGAATGAATGACTTATGACTTATGCTCCAATGATCTTCATCATCAGGGGCCTTCTATGCACTTGTGGGCTGAAGAAACCATTTGTGGTATTGTGTCCTATGTGATTATCCTGCCTCTCTAGCTTTTCCTTGCAGGTTGATTTGTTGTATTCAAAGGCAGTTTCCCACAACACAAACTATATTGTTATTCCTTAATCAGGTTTTATCCATGATTCCTCCTAGACTTCAGAAGAATCTAATTTCTTCAAAGCTCTTCAAAATCAGAGCCCAACCTTTTTACCTGATTTTTTCTCTCTGTGTACCCTCATATATACTTATCCATTTAAAAAATACCCTAAAAATTCTCTGATAATTCTACCTCAAGGATACTAATGAGATCAAAGACATCTTTCACTCATTCCTTCAGCACTGGTTGTGTTGATGGAAGGAAAAGAGTGTGGTTGAATGCTAGCCATGCAGTCAAATTTCATTAACACATTCTCATCATTTGGGATATTTGGTAAAATAACAGATTTTCAACATTCCCTCAGGTCTAAATAAGAATCTTTGGTAATGGTACAGGAGAATATGAAGATTAAGGGAGGTCCTTTGATATTTTCTAGAGTTGAAGAGTCCCTGTGGTCAACACTTAAAACAATGACTTTTACTTTATTAATCATATTTTTTCTTCTTTTTTTTTTTCCAGTCCTGGGGCTTGAACTCAAGGTCTGGGCACTATCTCTGAGCTTCTTTTGCTCAAGGTTAGCACTCTACCACTTGAGCCACAGCGCCACTTCTGGCTTTTTCTGTTTATATAGTACTAAGGAATCAAACCCAGGGTTTCATGCATGCTAGGCAAGCTAGGCATGCTAGGCAAGTACTCTACCACTAAGCCACATTCCCAGTTCCATATTTTTCTTCTTAATAATACCTATGCCACCAGTACATGAATATTCTTATAATGTTTCAACTCTCTCTTGTATCTTGCAATAAAATTTACTGGATACACTGGACACCATATTTCAGGGTTTATTATTAGTTTCCTAAGAAATATATATAAACAGTCTTGAAGATAGAGGAAATGTTCCAGAGTACCAATATTTTTCTGTGGTTCAGAGACTAGAATTGGGAATAATTGATTTTGGAAGACTTCAGTGAGATAGACTGTTCTAATAAGAAAAATCATTCCAAGTTTGGAAATGCACAAAAGCAAAGCATGAGATAGAATCATGAACTTTATCTTAGTGGGTAATAAAAGAGGGGAAGTTAGGCAAGAGGAAGACAGTGAGTTAGACTAAGGAAGGAGATTTGAAAAACAAACATGTAAGTAGAGGGTTTTTTGATGGATAGTCCCCAATAATCGTTTAATAGACTTGATATGTGCCATATAATTCCAAGAAATATAAAGTTTTACAATGGTAATAAGCAATATTCTCTCAAGAAATACTTACTAGTTTCATTATACATATCATTCACTAATCTAGGAGCAAAAATGTTGCCGTTAACAAAAGAAGATAGATAAGCTCTTATTCTCTTGCAAATGGATAGAAAACACTGCTTCCAATTTTCCTTCTGTCCTTTCCCCACTGCCCAGAAGCAAGATTGTATGAGGGATTTTTCCCTTTCTCCATAGATGGACCAACATGGATAAGAGCAACCCAATCTTTCTTTATCAAATGTTTCTTAAGGAAAGGAAATTATGATCTAACACTGGATGATCCAAGAGAAGAAATATTTGCTGGCAGCCAATGAAATTAAAAGTAAAAAAAAAATTCCAACAAAGGAGGAGGCTACAATGCTTGATAAGAAATATACTCATTATCTTGCCCATGTAATTGTAACACCTCTGTACAGTATTTTCACAATTAAAAAAATCCTTTTATTTTCTTGAACCCACAGACCTATAGCCACCTAATCTTCGATAAGGGAGCTAAAAAATATAGAAGGGAAGAAAGACAGCCTCTTCAGTAAATGGTGCTGGCAAATTTGGTTAATCATCTGTAGAAAACTAAAGCTAGATCCTTATATATTACCCTGCAGCAGAATCAATTCCAAATGGATCAAAGACCTTGAAGTCAAAGCAGACACCCTGAAAACATTACAGGAAGGAAAATGAGAAACCTTAGGTCTCCTTGGCACAGGCCAAAATCTTCTTAATAGAGACCCAGAAACATAACAAATCAAAGAAAGGTTGGACAAATGGGATTGCATGAAATTGCAGAGCTTCTGCATAGCTAAGGATATAGCTAGCAAGATCAATAGAAAGCCCACGGATTGGGACAAGGTCTACACTAGCCATACAACAGACAAGGGTCTCATATCTAAAATATACCTGGAACTCAAAAAATTAAATCCCCCAACAACAAATCCTCAAAGAAACAACTG